>NC_069658.1:16508750-16812656 GCF_027244095.1 Hemicordylus capensis | reverse complement strand
TCAAATGGTAAAACAAAGGTTCAGGTAGCTTTACAAGAAGTCAGAGCTAAGCTTGAACCCCTACCTGTGGGCTGAGGCAGGTAGTGGATAATTTAAAGCTGGCACATCAATACTTTACAAGGAACTTCAAGGAAGTACACAAGAGCCTGGCATCAAAAGGGAGATTTGAAAGTGGCAAGCCTTAGAGTAAGGACACGCTGAATCAAATGATCAAAAGATATGAGAGAGTCAGTATGAAAGAGGGAAAGGGATGGAATTTTTGGCTTCCTACAAGAAGGTTGGGAAATCATCACCTGTCAATCACTGTTTAGGATTCCCCAGGGGTCATACACACTTGCATCAGGCTTAAACTGTCATCTAATGGTGCTCTCCGCTTGATAATGGGGTTCCTGTTTCTTATATTCCTTACAGAACTCAGGAGAAATCTCACATTTTCTAGTGCACATATGCAGAAGCTCTGGATGTACTGTATCTCATCTTATAGGAATATAGGAAGCTGCCTTCTACTGAGTCAGACCATTGGTCCATCTAGCTCAGTATTGTCTACACAGACTGGCAGCAGCTTCTCCAAGGTTGCAGGCAGGAGTCTCTCTCAGCCCTATCTTGGAGATGCCAGGGAGGGAACTTGGCACCTTTTGCATGCAAGCATGCAGATGCTCTTTCCAGAGAAGACCCATCCCCTGAGGTAAAACTCTTACAGTGCTCACACATGTAGTCTCCCATCCAAATGCAAACCAAGATAGACTCTGCTTAGCAAAGGGGACAATGCATGCTAACTACCGCAAGACCACCTCTCCTCCCATATTTGACAGTCACTGTTGGAATCCTTGTGATGAAACTCCCAGGCGCTGGCAGCCATCTTCAAACTGTTTGACAATGGATGCAAGAAATACTCATGATTTCTATTTGTAGGACTGGGAAGTGCATATTCCCAGCTATGGAGATGTCTCCAGAAAAAGGAAGAAGGAAAAGAAAAAATGCAACAGGGATAATAATAGATCCAGTGGGCTAGGGCAAGGATTCTCAGGATTGGGTCCCCTGATGTTATTGGACTTCAACTCCCATAATCCCCAGGCCCAGTGGCCTTTGGTTGGGGATTATGGGAGTTGAAGTCCAATAACATCTGGGGACCCAGCGTTGAGAATCCCTGGGCTAGGGTACTTGTTCGATGGAGCGACTTGTTGCACAGTGAAGAAAGGCTGCCTCAGCTGGTGGAGTGCCCTCCCATGCCCTCTAGCCCCCTCCACCAGCCTTCTACCTCAGTGCCCCGCTTAGCTGGCGACAGTATGCCAGCTGCTGCCATGGCTCTTCCTCCTCAGAGATACAGGGAATAAAAAGAGTTTCCTAGAACTCATATTTCTGAGCCTACAAGTATGAGGTTGCTAAATTCTCACTTGAGCTAAAATATGAGATTGGCAAAGATTGGTGTAATTCTCCTATTTTAACCCATTTATTATTTAGATGTTTAAAACTCTACTTTTCTCACAGAGTGCAGTTTAAAGCCAATACTTATAACACACAAGCAGGTGAACAGATTCTTATGCAGCCCTCTAACTTTAAGTTCCCTCCCTGGCATCTCCAAATATGGCTGAGAGAGACTCCTGCCTGAAACCTTGGAGAAGCCGCTGCCAGTCTGTGAAGACAATACTGAGCTAGATGGACCAATGGTCTGACTCGGTATGTTCCTCTGTTCTGGCTCGGTATGTTCCTATGTTCCTACAAATCCCAAGATGCAGTAAGACTGCTAGTGAAACACCTATTCATACAATTGTTGGGAGACAGTAATGAAAGTGAGCCATTGAGTATATTTAAGGAATAGCAGAGCAAATGGAACTGGCTGAAAATCAAATTGGAAGATGGATTTTCTACAGAAACCCACTGCTGGGGGCCAGAGAAAGGGTACCCCACCTGGGTTTTATATATGATTACCCAGTGCTGTCTACGCTGCCTGACAGCAACTCTTTGGAGTCTCAGGCACAGACAGATATTCCGATCAGAGATCCTCTACTGAGGAAACCAGGGATTGAACCTGGAACCTTGTGCATGCAAAGCATATGCTCCGCCACTGAGCTATGACCCATCTCTATTACAAATGCAAAGAAGTCTCTTTATGAGTTGCAACTCAAAGCTGTTCATATGTTGTCACTTTTAGAAGATCTACTACTCCCTGCATCTCTCAGAGAAAAGGGGGATTGAAAATAAAACTGTATTTTTGTATAGCCACACCTGGAGTACTGCATACAATTCTGGTCACCACATCTCAAAAAGCACATTGTAGAACTGGAAAAGGTGCAGAAGAGGGCAACCAAAATGATCAGGGGCCTAGAGCACCTGGCTACAACACCTGGGGCTTTTTAGTTTAGAAAAGAGACAACTGTGGGGAGACATGATAGAGGTCTATAAAATCATGCATGGAGTGGAGAAAGTGAGTAGAGAGAAATTCTTCTCCCTCTCACATAACACTAGAACTAGGGATCATCCCATGAAATTGATTTCCAGGAAATTTAGGACCAACAAACGGAGGTACTTTTTCACACAACACATAACCAACTTGTGGAATTCTCTGCCACAGGATGTGGTGACAGAAAACAACCTGGATGGCTTTAAGAGGGGTTTGGATAACTTCATGGAAGAGAGGTCTATCAATGGCTCCTAGTTGGAGGGCCAAAGGCTACCTCCAGCTTCAAAGGCAGGATGTCTCTGAGTACCAGTTGCAGGGGAGTAACAGCATGAGAGAGGGCATGCCCTCAACTCCTGCCTGTAGGCTTCCAGCAGTATCTGGTGGGCCACTATGTGAAACAGGATGTTGGACTAGATGGGCTTTGGGCCTGACCCAGCAGGGCTGTTCTTATGTCCTTATGAGTTTATCCGGAATGTGCAATTTTGAGTCACTGCTTCAGTGCAGTATACCAGTATTGGGTGTCTGATGGCACACTCCGGAGTAGACTCCAAAAAGATGGACTAGTAGTTTGGCAGAACCACTGCCAGGGACCCTTGCTGCGTTCATTTTGACTAATGTCATATGAAATGCCGGATATTTCAGAGCTGCTCTTGGCAAAGGCAGGATGGAAGCTTTCCAAGAGCCAGGCAGTTGAGAGGGCTTTCCAAGCTGTGAACAAAGCGACTGATGTGTCACATATTGAATTCTGTCAATGATTAGGTATAATTGTATCATTATCTAGACTAAAATTAATGGAAGCAGCTATTCAGGAAAAATAAGCTTTGAAGTAGATTTTAATTGTGGGTGAAATCAGTCACATTCCAAAATTACTAGCTATGCTGCAAGTTTGCCAAATCCTTCTTGTCATCTGGGGCAGGGGTGTAGATAGAGGGGAAGCTGGAGGAGCAATTCCTCACTTAAATTTTGGGAGGGAGAGGAAAATCATGTTTGGGGGAGAAAAATATGGTTGGAAGATGGAAGATATGGGGTGTTAGATTTGGCAGGGGGATGTTGAGTAAAATGAAGGGGGAACTCGAATCTCAGCGGGGGGATCTGCACTCCTCATTTGAGGGCACACTTCTTTTCTCCCCCCATGTGAAAGCCCTGCATTATGACAATATAAATGCTTCAGAGTGACATCTTTATGCCTACCAGAAGACTGATGAAAAAATTTGGGTTGAAGATACAATTTAAGTCACGTGGTCTAGAATACCTAGAAGAGCAAGGGCTCTCTGCAGGGAACTTTCACCTCAGATTTGGGGTGTGTATGTTTCAGGTGATCAATGGGTAACCCAAAACTGGCCTCAGATCACCAATTTTTTAAATTTATCACTTGTTTCATAATGGCAGTGTGGCTCTTCCAAGGGTGCTCCTCCAGCCATGTGGCCACTTCTATTTTCTCCCCACAATTCCCCGCCAAACAATATCATTCACAGGGGAATTGTGGGTAAAGTACAAACATCCCTCCACCAGTAAGTTCAGTCAAACTTCACCCTGGCTGTGAAAACTGCTGAAATGCCACACAGTTTTGCCACCTGCAAATGAGACAGCAATTTGCGAGGACATATTGATATAGCCCTACAACATTAGGATGAATAAGCCTAAGCTGAATATTCATGGGTGAACCTTATTTGTGTGGACAGGGAAGTATCAGGGCCTCAAAAACGTTCTCTGAACATTTCATGTCTATACACTGCCCTTCTCATTACCTTCTTTAGTGAAAGTTTTGTATATACTGTTTATATCCTGTTCTTTATGTTGAGTCACACAATCAGGGATCCTGCTCTTTATGGTTACTCAAGCCCAACAATCAGGGATCATGTAACCAGGATGATGATGTCATGGCACCCCAGAGCCAGATTTGGAAAAATGAGCCAAATGGCAGTCCTCCTCTGGGAGCCATTCCTGACCTCTGCAGATAGGGGGCAATACAGAGACTCTAGTGATGATTCCAGCTCCTGCGTAAGCTCTTTCTGCACAATTGGAACGCTGCAAAAGGCAAGGTCCCCACTGCACACATCCATGCAAGTTCTGCTCAGACTTAAACACAAAGGAGAGGGGACAAAGAGGTGCAATCCTGCTCCCCACTCTACACATGCACTGAATGCAGATACGTTTTGTAAAAAGGACTAGCCAGACAGAGAGAGGGAGGTGTTTGTTTTTATCTTGCACAGCAAAATACCATCCATTAATTGCACGAGTGCCATTTTCTAGTGCACCTTCTTAGAGGAAATGCTGCCACTTCCAAGGTAAAAATAAACAAGATTTATGATCTGTTAGTTGACAAAGCTAACTACAGTAGAATAAAAGACACACTGGGAAAAAGAGGCTTGCTGGAAAACTGTATGCTCAATTATGAGTCTTGGATCTAAGAGCTCTAACAGTTCCAAGCCAGCGCAATCTTATATTGCTTAAATAAATTAAAATCAATTGCTACATTTCCTAGTGACAGCTGCATGAACGAAATGTACAGCGGTAGGCCATGGAGCAGCATAAACCCAGGCAGCCAACAGCACGGCAGCATCGCAATGGAAGACAAATGGGGTGTTTCCTCCATTTCAGATCTCCAAATGGTATTTTTGGAAATGTTTTAACAGAGCTTAAATGCTTTTCTAGTATAAATTGAGTTAGGAGGCACGCTGCTGCAAGTCTCTGGTTAAAGCACAAGGAAATCAAGCTTAATAAACCCCAATGGCTAACTGGAAGAAAATTACACTTAATGCATTTTAACTCATTGTAATTGAAAGGGAAGGTCCCTAATGACGAGGCTTTGTGGAACAGAGTTGTGCCAGTTTTACAACAAGGCAGATTTTTCATTTATGAAGATTGGGATCTGCCTGCTTGCACGCTGGTTAATTAAACTGTTGCACAAGCTGGCTCAGGCAAGCAGGGCTTCCGTTGCCTCCACCATCAGCTTTGTTGTAGCTCTCTTTGCAAGACCCCAAACAGCAGCTTACTACCACACTGGCAGAGCTGGCCCTTTGCCACGTGAGAAGAAGCAAACGTGCCCCCTGCCAGCCCTGCCTCCTCACCTGGAGCCGGGGCCGATGCCACTTCATCTCCCTCGCCAGCCCTGCATCCTGCCAACGCCACCCCTCTTGCCTCTGTCTTGGCCTCCCACTCTGCTCTTTGGAGATCCAGCTCTCCAATGGCTAGTCCAGCACCAGCACTTCCACTGTCTCTTCAGCACCAAGGTGAGGCTGATGCAGGGGGGAGAGGGGTGGCATCGACGAGTTAGGGGGTGGAGCCAACCTATGGTCAAGGGAGGCAGGGATGGGGCTTAGGGGTGGTGAAGGGGAAGAACACACACACACACACACACACACACACACACTGACAGCACCAGACGTGAGACAGGGGCAAGAGTAGGTGGGGGGATGCAACACCCACTGTCTGAGGTCGTCGCCTCAGCTTGCTGCCCCTCCAGACAGGCAGAAACATCTTTCACTGCTATCATTTGTTGGCTTGATGCTCAGTGCCTGGCATCTGAAGCTGTGGACTGGTTCCAATAGAGACTAGGAAGCCCTGAGAAAAGACGAGCACTCCTTGTACTGTTGGATCTCTACCAGGTTTTTGATGGACGCAAATTCTCACAACAGTGAGGCGCTTCACATGATTAGTGTAAAGCGCCTCAGCCCTGGGTGGCCGGATTGGCCGCCCACATGACTGCCGGCTCCATCACGAAGGTGGTGGGGTCTGCGGGGATCGGGGCTGCATGGCCCCCCAGAAGTCCCAGGATGCCCTGCACGAGTGTGGGGGGTATTCTGGAAGGATCCCCGAGCCTGGGAGGCCAGTTTGAGCCTGCATGAGCCTCAGTGCTGAACATGAGGAAAAGAATCATGAAGCTTCAATTTCTTGTCTTTCTATAAACTAGTTTCTAGTTTCAGCTAAACTTGAGGAACTATGGTTTGTGTTGGGATGAAACAAGAACCTGCAGTTTGTTTCCATTCACTAGTCAGTGTTGTGCCTATACTAGATCTTAGATGATGAGGTCAGGCACACGATCAATCTAGGGGTGGTTTGGGGGAGGGAAGAGCCCACAGCCAGTTCCTTGGCACCTCCTGCCTGGGGGCTTCTCAGAGGCATCTGTTGGGGCCATTGTGTGAAACAGCATGCTGGACTAGATAGGCCTTGGGCCTGATCCAGCAGGGCTGTTCTTATGTCTTATATCCAGTCAGACCATGGGTTGGTTCAGATCCATGTAGACTGAGTCAGTGAGGTGGATAACAATAAAGGAGTATCATTTCCAAAGCCTCTATTGTAACTCACACTGAAGAGGAGTGGGTTAAAGAGCCTCCACTGTGTCAAAACCGCAAACCCGACCTCCCCCTGCCCCAGATGATCAGTAAAGGTGCACTGGAAGCACAGATTGCTCAGATGATCAAACTCCAGAGGGCCATGATGATGTGTCCCAGCCTCCGGGGTATTCCACAATACACCACGTGCTGAGCACAGTGCATTGGGGGATTCCCCCAGGAGATGGATGCTTTAGGTGCCCATCTTTGTGTCTCCTGGGGCTGTGTGCAGTCTGACAAGACACATGATCCCGGAGCCCAGTTTAAGGGTGCACTCACTCCCTTAACCCCGATTAACGACTGGGTTAAAAGACTACGCAAGGTGGCACTGCCCCGCGGCTCGGATCGGTGTGCCCCACGGCTCGGATCGGATACCTATGCAGGGTATGCAAAGTGCTCAATGTCTGCAAAGTACTCTAAGCCCTTGGACACAAGTCCTGGCCATGGGCAAGATCCAAAGCATTGCATTACTAACTCCATGTTTCCTAATAGACTTTGGACTTAATTTCCCAAGCACCAGTCCTTTATGCTGCTTTGAAATGCACTTTTGAAGCTAAATTGAATTTCAAAGGAACTTTTAAAAATCACCTTCTTTTCTATGAGCCTGACTCAGAATTTTTGAGCTACTATGATTAAAGTCACTACAGAAAGGTGACATATCCTGTTTTCTTTTTAGATATTGAGCCCTTTTGGGACAGGAAACCATCATATTAATTTTTTTTCTTTTTCTATGTAAACCACTTGAGAACTATTGTTGAAATATCCCTAATTTTGTATTATGGATGATGGAAATAGGGCTGTGATCCTCTTAGGTTTCCTTTTATTATGATTATATGCTATCTCCAAAAAAACCCCACCCTTTCCCCCGCACTTAAAAATCAACCTATTCAGTTCCATACCTAAAGCTCTATACTGCTCTGGATGTGCTTAAGGGACTGAGCAGAGCATCTTACATGTCTGTGATCATATACATTCCATTTGGGGAAAGGATTGACTCCACGCAGGAAATTGCATCCCTCTGTTTTTGATTTTACGCCTGAAAGACTTCTGCTTGAGCATATCGCAATTTATTAATGTTCCCGTGTCATTGAGAAAATGGCTCCGTTTACTTCCAGATCACTTCCAAGTTCTGTCTAAGGTAATTACTTCCATATGACCTTTCCATGGTTTTTTTCAAACATGTTTCATCTAGAGTTCAGTGCATCTCTTTCCCTAAAACAGAACAGATTTGGAGGCCAATTGATCAAAATAAGCACATGCACATATGCCTGCATGCATACATGGTTTCCATTCAAAAATAGGAACTGGAAAATATTCCGCACAGTTCTACTATTTCCCAGTAGACTGTCTGAATATTGCAAAATTGTATCCTGTTTGGTTATCTTTGTTCTCCAAAGCAACTGTTGCTTGGGTGTAATTTTCCTCCTGCCTGCTGATGCTTGTTGAATTAGTTACATGGGTGATCCCACCCAATCAGGGATCACAGACTTATTATGATCATGATGTCATCATGAAACCACATCTGATTGGCTATGTAAGTTTGTTTACAGGAAAAGCAAGCACAAGAGTGAGGGCAGAGTAAATTAATACACAAAGAGTGACGGAAAGATTGCCGGAAAAGTTATTTTTTGGCTCAGCCAAAAATGCTTATAGAAAAAATTTCTAGGTAGTTTCAGCTCTGCTCTTATGTACGCACACACTGTCCTGTTTTCCCTGCTGGGTGAATTTTATTGCCTTTAATTTTACATCCCTTCATGGGAGTTTATTGCTAAAACCGACTGCTTATATCAAACATAATTTTTAGGTTATTTGAAGTTTCTATCTTCAGTTATAGCCGTACCCAAGGTAACATATGCAAGTTAAGAGAGTATGCAAGAGTGTAATTTCACCACTGGCATGGTCAATGACCTTTAGCAAAGATGGTGTAATGGATAAGCAATAATTATTTCTGTTCACTGTTCTGTGCAGTTTGCGGGCGGTGGGGGGGAGGGCACAGCAACTGTCTTGCTGAAAGAGATTTATGCAGAAATCTGTCCTAATAGCATAATTGTGTTCTATACCGTTCTGTTAAGGCTGAGGGGGAAGAGCACGAGAGGCATACCACTGGTAGTTCATGCAGCCAGCAACAATGGACGTGTCTGCTGCATAAGATTTATTTGCAGGTCAAGAGCTATACATTTGCACCATTTCTACCTTCTGGAAAAGTGAAGTCATGATTTATTGTAGGCTTTGCTTCTCATGTGCCAAGTATGTGGGTAAATGGAACCTTAGCAAAAAGGGCAGTTTATATATTTACATTGCAGGAAAGTGGCTCCTAAACTATAAGCCGCCAAAAGATTTAATTAACCTTTTTCACTAGAAATCTCTGTCCATTGATCATTTACTCTTTTTCCCCTCCCTATCCCATCTCTGTTTCAAAAGCACAGTTTATACACGCAGCAGGATCAGATGGCAGAGTGTGCTTTTAGCACCGTAGAAATATTTCCATTTCTCTTCTGCAGTTCTGCTTGAGGGGAAACCTCCCAATTCTCTTGAGCAACAAACAAACAAAAATCTAGGACAGCCGAAACAGACCTGGGTTGGAACCTTTCTCCCATGTGTGCTAATTTTCTGCTTGTAGGGCTTTTTTTAAAAAAAGAAAATATATATTGAGGAGTATTCAAAAAAAAATGTTCACTGAAGAGTTCTCAAACTTGGGACCCCAAATGTTGTTGGACTACATTACCCATTATCCAGATGAGCTTCTGCATCTGTGTTTGGCTACAGTGGTGGAAGCTGTCTTCTGTGCATGGCTTTTTTTTCTGGTTCCAGGAGATATCGAGTGTATTCTCATTATCAGCAAGATCAATACTGAAGGCAGCAAACCCAGCTTTTTCTGCTTGTGAGAACTCATGGGAACTCCTCCAACACAGCTCACTCAGATGTGGATAGCCTGACATTTTTAACCTAACCTAAGAACAGCCTTGCTACAACTGAAAAAGACCGATCCCCAATCACCACCATCCTCAGATCACATGGAGTAGGGCCTCAGAGGGTTATTTTATCATCAGGACAACTTCTTAAATGAGTAACAATGGAAGGATAATGCTAGGTATATGTGAAAGACAAGGTGAAGATTACAAGAGCATAAGAACATTAGAACAGCCCTGCTGAATCAGGTCCAAGGCCTATTTAGTCCTGCATCCTGTTTCCCACAGTGGCCCACAAGATGCCTTCGAGAAGCCCACAGGCAAGAAGTGAAGGAACACAAGAAGCGGCCTTCTACTGAGTCAGACCATTGGTCCATCTAGCTCAGTATTGTCTACACAGACTGTCAATGGCTTCTCCAAGGTTGCGGGCAGGAGTCTCTCTCAGCCCTGTGTTGGAGATGCCTGGCATTTATTCATGTAAAATAAGCTGTTAGCTTCTTACTTCTCTTGGTTTATGTGCTACGCAGTCAAGTCTTTTCAATTCTGGAAGTGGGAAAGCGAAAGCAGAAATGGCTAGTGCAAATAATCAAGCAGTACCTTTGTGATGGTAAATAAGGCCGGAGGAGGCCTGGGGGTGGAATGGCATCATCTGGGCTTCTATGGATATGCCCCCCCCCTTTAACCCACATTGGAAAAAGATTAAAACATGGCATTTTGCATATCACATAGAACAAAGGTAACTGATGCAGATGAGGGAATGGGGAGAAATGGGCAAAGGCAGACAGAGCATTATTGTAACGATCCTATTTTTTTAATTGGTCACAGTTTCAATCATGCTTTTGGTTTGATTGGCAAGTGAATCTTTTCCGTGATGATTGGTGGTCAGCAGTATGTGCTCAGAATGAAAAAGCAAAGAGAGAAAAAAGAAGGCTCTGTCTGTATTATTGATCCTGCTTTTCAGAATCATGGCAACAAGCCATTCCAGAAGTGGTCTTGTTTCTGAGACATCAAACAGACAGACACTAGTGTCTGGTCATCTTGATCCTCCCCAGCAGGGGTCAGCACATTGATAACTAATAAGAAGAAAGGAAGACAGAAAACACAGTGCATGGATTTTGAAATGTAGCAGCTTCTTTGGGAGATCTGTGATCCGTGATCAGATCTGTAATTATTATTATTTTAAGTCAAAAAGCAACTTTGAGGGCAAGAGTGAGGCCATGGTGAAAACATATAGTTTTCAATGGCTTGGGTCCAGGGTATTTAAGACAGCACCTTCTCTGTCATGAACCCTGTCGCCTATTAAGATCATCTGGAGAGGTTCGGTTACAGCTGCCGCTGACTCATTTGGTGACGACTCGAGCCCGGGCCTTCTCTGTGGCTGCCCCAGGGCTTTGGAATGCGCTCCCTGCTGAAATAAGAGCATCCCCATCTCTATTTGCTTTTAGGAGGACCCTGAAAACGTACCTGTTTTCCCAGGCTTTCAACTGAAATCTAAATTTTAATGTGTTTTTATTTATTGATATTTTATCTGTTTTATAAATTTTAACTGTTTGATATTATGTTTTAGTTTGTACATCGCCTGGAGATTTCTATATCAGGTGGTACAGAAATACAACAAACAAACAAACAAACAAATATTGTGTGGCCAGAGCTGGTAATGTGATGGCTAAGAGAGTCCCTTCAGTATGAGGACTAAATAGCTAGGTACACCTATCTGCATTTACTCACATTTCACCCTAGTCTCTCCAGTCCCTCCCCTCACCCTCTTTTGTCACCCTTGCCTCTCCCTTCCCTTGGTTGTGTGCTCTACTACTGAAGTTTAGACTGCAAGCTCCTCCAGGCAGAGGCCTGTCTTTTTGCTGAGTCTGCTCCTCAAAGCTCCAGGCCCATTAATGATGCTGTGTAAACAACTACAGCTAGCATCTGAAAACCACAAAGGCATGCGTGAGCAGGAGAAAAAGCCATAGTTCAAGGGCAGAGGGCCGGATGATACATTATGATAAGCACAAGCACAAAATAATCACATACTTAGTTCTCAGCCCCAGAGCAGCTACATGTGGAGGTGGGTTGCCAAGCACATGAATGGCTGCCATGCATGTGCGGAGGCCATGTGCACGCTGGCACCATGCGGGGGCAGCTGGGGGAGAGTGCCACCAACACATGCTGCTAGCTGGGGGGAGTGCTGCAAGAACAGCAATGGTGGTGAGCAGAAGAGGAGCAGAAGAGGAGCAGGGATGAACCTGCTCTCCTCCACATTAAAGGGGCTGTGGAAGCCCTCCGCATTAAAGGGATTGTGTTGCAATTCAGATGCCGAATCGTGTTTCAAGCAAATGTTGTGGACATGTGCAAGCAGATGTTGTGAGCCAGTGAGATCAGGGCAGTTTGATGAATAAGAACAATTGCTCCCCCTTTGCTAAATAGAACAGAAGATTTGCCTCTTTGCCCATTTAGTAAGCTGAGGCCTCCTGGGAATCACACAGCAACATGGTTGCTCCAGTTCCTACATTACTTCCTTTGTGCTGCTGCATTAATAGGAGTCGCCCACCTGTGGGTTTTAAAAAGATACGGGGTTGGTGCTTTCTCTGTAGAACCAAAGTCCTCTGAGTAATGTGCTATTTCTCTTCATTTGAGGAAGATAATTCACAAGACTGAGGGTTCTGGAGGTTCATAAACTGGGATGCATAAACTGGGGTGTCCACCAGAGGCGCTCTTACCCCTGGACTTCAGGGCTGAAGTCCAGGGCCTCCAAATCCCTTTTAGCCTGACGTGGGTGTTGTTGTTTGTGCCCTCAAGAACCTATGTGTTAAAAAATGATGCTTAATTTGCAGGGGCGGGCGGGCTCCAAAGGCCTTGAGGTCCAGTCTCCAAAATTACTTAGGTGCACCTCTGGTGTCCACACCAACATATGATGTGAACCTCCAGAATCCTCTGGAGGTTCACACCACATGTTGGTGTGGACACTCCAGTTTACGCATTACTTTCCAGCATGGCTGTACTTTTGGGGCAACTCTGTATGAGGAGGCTGTTTAAACATTGAGGCAATGCCTGTAGAATTAACAATCCTTTGAGTCTATTAGCATACATGAGGACAGCATCGAAACATATCCTTTGGTCTTTCTTGAAGTGTTTTGTTAACATTCAAAGAGACACACAAGACAATGAGAGGAAAAAGGGATATTTTTCTTCCCATGGTACTGGCATTGTCTTTACAATAATTCCTTTAATCAGTGTTCTCTCTGTTCTTTCTCCCAATTTTTGCAACATGAATCAAATCCACCATTCCCTGACCTTAGCTGAAACAAGGAAGTGTAAATGATTTCCTATTGCACTCCTGTGTTGATTGGACTTGGTGTGTGCATTTGCGGATATGAAAGCACACATACAAAAAAGTCTTATGGCGGTGTGTGTGTGTGTGTGTGTGTGTGTGTGTGTGTGTGTGTGTGTGTAATTGCAGCTTGATTAATAGGTTTTGAAATGTTGACTTGCCTAACTTCTCTCTCTCTCTTTTTTTAACATTTTGGTTTTTAAAAGCTGACATATTTTCAAAGTTGCAGGGCTTGCTTTGAAGTGTTCTCCCGTTGTTCGGGGGACTGCTGACCGATGACCCATCAAATGCTCATTTCTTTGTCTGCCTAGTCCTTATCGCTCTTTATTTTACGCTGAAAAGGGACAATCTGCTTGGCCTACTGCCTGCTCCTTTTGGAACACCAGTTGGCGAGCCTGGGGTCTCCCAAGTACCCGCTGGCTGTTAGGCAGACTCTGTCTGCCCCCCCCTTGTCTCCCCTGAGAAACATTGCATAAATTAGAGGATAGTGTTGCTAATGCATTCTGGAATAAATTTGTTCTTATTTGCCACAACTGTCAAAAGGAAGGAGAGGCTCTCAAGATGGGCTTTGACAAGCCACTCCCATCTCAAAGGCACAGATGCCAACGTTGCCTCCTGCTAGGGTGTTGCTTTGATAAACCGTAGCCAGATTGGCTTGTGGGAAAATAGATATTTTGAAAATAAAAGTCTCCAGGACTGCCAAGCACTCTGCAGCTGTGATTTCTGAAGTAAGAGGTTGCCACTAGGACAGCACTGCATGCTCACTCATTTCATTGAGAATGAAAATGATGTTTGCAGGGTCTTCTGGTTGCTGCCAACACCTTTTAAAAATAATAAATTTCATATCAAATTTTACAGCGCCAATGGAGAGTGATGGCAATGCTGTGTTGTATCAATGTTGCCCTCACTTCGAATGGGCAAATCCTTTTGCCCTCTTTCAAAGTGTCCCATACCCCCAAATCAACAAAAGGAAAAGCCCCCCCCGTCAAACATTTTCATAAAACATTCCTCCCTTCCAACTTCAACTCTAATTACCACAAACTCCATTGTACAATTTTAACCCTAATCTTCATATCCACAATGCAAAGCAATTTTGTTTTGAGGAAATCTCACCTATTACCATGCATACAATACAAATATCTGTATTACAACAAATTACCATGCACACAATACAAATATCTGTATTACAACAAATTTTGGTTTTGGACAAACTAACCTCCCTAGAATAAGGGATTATCCATTCTGGAGTGTGGCAGGGTACTGACATATTGCCACACTGGCCATAAGTATACAGAAGCCTCATTCACATGTAACGTGGAACCTAGAGTCCAGTGGACCCATGGTTCCGCTCCCACTCCCTCCCACTTACCTGTCCGCGCTCGGACAAAACAGACAGGAACAGAACTGCAATCAGGGAGACTGCAGAAAGGAGGAGGAAATAACTTCTGGCATGAAGGACAGCCCCAACAGCCAATCACAGCCAGAGAGAGGCAGGAATTTCCTCCCTTGACTCCATTCAGCCAGTGCAGCCTGCAGTTCTGCATTCAGACATACAGCAGGTGGCTGGAAACCTCAGGTATGAGCAGCAAAACTCACTACAACCCAAGGTTTCAAATTGGAGTTTGGCAAGGGAAACCTTGGGTCACTTCTCTGACGGAACCGGGGTTTAACACATTCGCATGTACAGGTTTGTCAACTTTGGGCTCCTTCAGCTCCGGTTTCCCTTACTTGTGAATGTGGCCAGTGTTTTTTAGATTTTTTCCCCTGTTCAAGCAGTGGACTTCTACTATACATTGGATTTCCCTTGGATTCTTGTCTCTCATTGATTCCCCATATTATCAGATTTTTCCCCCTTGGGACAGAGACCTGTCCTCTTGTAGGATGTAAAGCACCATGTACCTTGATGGCCCTATATTATTCATAATAATCTTGCAAACTTCTTTTGAAATTTCCCCAAATCTCAAAAGTGGTTTGCCACATGGGAGTCTGGGGCTAGTGTCTATCAAACATGTCAGACAGAATTAAGCACTTTTAAATTCCATCCTTAAATCCCTGCTGCTGAAATCAACACCCTTCAGCACGGACAAGGTCATACTCTCAAGCCTCAACACACATCTAGCCTCCAGCATTTGCTGTGTATATTTGCTGCGAGAACCTCGCAGCTCAGGTTCCAAAATCATCTCCTCCTCCCAAATTAAGTTACACCAAGAATTCAATGTAGGTTTCTAAAACAAACTCTGAAGCATTCTCCCAAGAGCTCAAAGTCACAGCTATATTAGCAGCTACATCTGGCAAAATAATTCATATTCATTATAAATTTGTAATTGAATGACTGTTGCAACCCAGTTTTCTTGGGAGGCAAAAGCAGGCCACACTAGCATATTACACAAGAACTGACGAAGCCGGGCTGAAAACGAACAAATGAAAATCCCAGTTCTAGAATCACTATGGTCTTTTAAGTGTTCTCCTAGCCACATAGGGGCTATTTTTCCATGAGTGGTTCCTATGATGCTGGGATAACTTTTAAATGAGCTACAGTCTAGTCCAGAAGTGCAGAGAGAGGGAAAATTCAAGAAGAAGCTCACGGGGTGGGGCCATAGCTCAGGCATGTAAAGGTATTCTAAAGGCATTCTACAGGCATCCGTTCTGCGTGCAAAATGCCCCAGGTTCAATCCCTGGTATCTCCAGGTAGGGCTGAGAAAGACTCTTGCCTGAAACCTTGGAGAGCTGCTGCCAGTCAGTGTAGACAAAATGGAGTTAGATGGGCCAATGGTCTGACTCAGTATAAGGCAGTTTCCTATGGGATATGTTTATGTGGTGTGTGTGTGTATATGTGTAAAAAGCCCTACACATAGAGAACTACACACCAGGAAAGGGTCTGACTGAGTATAAGGCAGCTTTCTATGTTAAGAAAGGAAAGGAAAGATTGTGTCGTTGAGACGGTGTTGACTCCTGGTGACCACAGAGCCACGTGGTTTTCTTGGTAGAATACAGGAGTGGTATACCATTGCCTTTTGCCTGCACAGTATGAAATTATGCCTTTACCGTTGTCACTGAAGTGAGCATCTGCCTCCCGTACCTTCCTATATCGCTGCTGCCTGATATAGGTGACTACAAATATATATTTACTAGGCACAGTCTGGGAAGCACACTGACAGGGATTCGAACTCACAGCCTCTTGCTTCGTAGGCAAGCTGCTTCCCTGCTGCACCACCACAGCTGATTTCTATGTTAATACCTCCCTTTAATTTTGGATGGGGAGAGGTAGGAAAGACACTTTTGGGGAAAGCAACATATTTTGGATATTGAAGATATAGGTAATTCCGTTTGGTGGGGTAAGTTTATTAAAATGAGGGGGGACCTTTGCAAATGCTTTGTGGGGGATCTTCGCCCCTGGTCCAGTCCTAGGCGTGTTTAAAGGTAGAGGTAAAGTGTGCTGTAGAGTTGGTGTCGACTCCTGGCGACCACAGAGCCCTGTGGTTGTCTTTGGTAGAATACAGGAGGGGTTGACCATTGCCATCTCCCGTGCAGTATGAGATGATGCCTTTCAGCATCTTCCTGTTCCTAAATTGCTGCTGCCCGATAGAGATGTTTCCCATAGTCAGGGAGAAATGCCAGCAGGGATTCGAACCGGCAACCTATGGCTTGCTAATCAAGTCATTTCCCTGCTGCGCCATTAGATGGCTTTGCCATTAGGTGCGTTCAGTACCATTCAACCCTGCTTTGTGAGGCTTGCCTACAAAGCAAGAGGCTGTGAGTTCGAATCCCTGTTAGTGTGCTTCCCAGACTGTGCCTAGTAAATATATATTTGTAGTCACCTATATCGGGCAGCAGCGATATAGGAAGGTACGGGAGGCAGATGCTCACTTCAGTGACAATGGTAAAGGCATAATCTCATACTGTGCAGGCACCCTGTGCGTTCAACCCTGCAAAGGGTTGCAGTCTTAGGTACAGGCAAGGGCCATATGCCCAGGTCCTGACCATGGGTTTAATATCTTCTCCCTGTGAGCTCCATCCTTGAGTATCATCCATTTTTACCCTACTCTCTGCCTTCTTGGGAGCCACTTGTAGGAATATAGCCCCTATGCAACATGAACACTGCTGAAAGGAACCCCAGCACAAAAGTAGGGATGTGCAAAACGTTTCGGGCACAGATCGATCTGTGCCTGAAACGAGCAATTTCGGGTGATTCTGGGCCAAGCCGAATCACCCCTGATGACCCCCAATATTTTTCGGGCCCGAGCCGAATCACCCCTGATTCGTGCCCAAAAAATTCGGGTGATTTGGGATGACGTCTCTTTGACTTTCCCGCCTTTTTGCCTCCATTGATTTCAATGCAAAAAGGTGAGATTTGACGTCTGCTCGAATTTTGGGTCCCAGGAGCAAAATAGTGGGGTGGGGTGGTAGTGCCTAATGGGTGGAGGCTACCACCCCAATTGCAGGGGAATTGGGCAAAGGGCTGATTTTTGGGGAATTTTTGAAGTGTTAGTTTCTTTGGGGCAGATCGGGGGCATAGCGTGGGATCTGGGCAAAAAGAGTGGGGTGGGGTGGTAGCGCCTAATGGGTGGAGGCTACCACCCCAATTTCAGAGTGATTGGGCAGAGGGCTGATTTTGGGGGAATTGTTGAAGATTACGCGTCTTTAAGTTTTTTCCTCATAAGGTATACATGGAGCTTTCAGCAGCCCCATAAGTGCACTTGGGGGGTGCTGGGGTGGCCCAGAGCGAGTGGTAGTGTAGTGCACATAGGGTGCCAACCACCCCCATGGGTTTCTAACCCATGGGGTACAGGGTTCTGTTTTTTCTGAGGTATTCTCAGTGTGGATTCTATGATAGCAAATTAGAGTGGATTCATGGTGTCTCATAGAAAATCTCATTTGCTATCATAGAATCCACACTGAGAATACCTCAGAAACAACAGAAACCTCTACCCCATGGGTTAGAAACCCTTGGGGGTGGTTGGCACCCTATGTGCACTACACTACCACTCACTCTGGGCCACCCCAGCACCCCCCAAGTGCACTTATGGGGCTGCTGAAAGCTCCATGTATACCTTATGAGGAAAAAGCTTAAAGACGCGTAATCTTCAACAATTCACCAAAAATCAGCCCTCTGCCCAAATCCTTTGAAAAAATTCAGGTAGCTTCCTTGCCCCTACCTGGCACTACCACCAACCCCACACTGCTCTAGGCCACCCCTTTGGCCCCGACGTGAAGCTATACATTTGCTGACACCTCCATGCTTCTTTATGGAGAAAAACCTTAAAGACGCGTAAACTTCAACAATTCCCCAAAAATCAGCCCTTTGCCCAATCCCCCTGAAATTTGATTGGTAGCCTCCACCCTTTGGGCACTACCACCCCACCCCACTATTTTGCCCCACTATTTTGACCCGTTTTTCTAACCCGAATCGATTCGTATTCGGATTCGGATTTAATCCGAATCCAAACCAAATCAGGGGTGATTCGGGTAGCCCATATTTGGGCACAGAACAGAACAGGGGTGATGTGGTTCAGGTCCCAAAAACCCGAATTGCACACCCCTACGCATAAGTCATTTAGTTATAAGACTGGAAATCGCAACACATATAAACGAGGAATCTCTGGCCTATCCTATGTATCTGCGTGCATTTGCAACCAATTGTAACTGCAGAAAACAGTATAATTACTGAAATAGCACCCAACAATTACAGCTCATTATCACCCACAATCCTATTGACTCTCTTAAGTCAACATATATATTTTTCACATCATCATTGTAAACCCAGATCAAATTGCCAGTTCCTGGACAACATCCAGTCATCTTCAATAGCATCTGCTCCTCAGCCGCAACAAAATGTACAGCAACAACTGATACTCCACAATGCCAGGCAACAATTTAAATAATTTCTCTGTAATTAATGATCTGTAATTGAGCTTAATATGATTATATGTGTACCCTCCGAGGTAGCTCATTGATAATTAGCCTACTAAAAATAAAATGTGAGGTAAGGTTTCCCCTCCTCGCTTTATCATCGGAATTCTTAGTGATTTGCCAAATGGAGACGATGTTTGCACATCTTATTATATGAAAAGGGAGGAAATGAGACAGTGGAGGGAAAGCAGGAGGGTGCAGGAGGAAAAAGAGAGGCCTGACACTGCACACAAGCTGGAGTATAAGGAGATAAGCCGACCGGACTGGACTGGAGCCTCCAGGAATCAGTATCAATTGCAAAGAGACGCCTGAAAGCAATCCTGGAAATCTTAATGACTTGATGCTGTGAAAAATATCGGAAGCAATATTGGAAAAATAACCTCCAGGAATAGCTTTGTTCATAGTTGGCAGCCCTAACAGTGGATCAGAAAAACAAGACTACTCCTGGACTCTCCCACTGGAGACTGCAAGTAGTGACTGAATGACTGGATTGTCAGGGGATGAGGCAATAGCTCAGTGGTAGCCCATCTGCTTTGCTTGCAGAATGACCCAGGTTCGATCCCTGGCATCTCCAGATAGGGCTGGGAGAGGCTTCTGCCTGAAACCTTGGAGAGCTGCTGCCTGTCAGTGTTGGCAGTGCTGAGCTAGATGGGCCAATGGTCTGACTCAGTATAAGGCAGCTTCCTGTGGGGTTTGTGTGTAAATCCCTACACACCAGGAAAGAGTTCTAGCTTAGCCTTTTCTCAGCTAGGAACATTCTGTTTCCAGAGTAAATTTCCTTGCTAGGGAGAACTATTTAGCCACGTGGACCTTCCACCTTGAGTCAGTGCAATTCTCTGACAGCCCTATCTGCTGTGTTAATTTTCAGAGATCCTAGTTTCTTCTGGGGAAAGAAATTGCCATACCTGCCGGTCCCCAGCTGTCCAGCAATGTCAAACTTGACTGATTTTTCCATGAAAAATTGCAAAAACTAAACAAAAAAGCCTTTTTAACACAAATGAGCACAAAATTGTATTTATTCATTCATTTATTTATTCAGTTTTTATACCGCCCTTCCAAAATTGGCTTGGGGCGGTTTACAAATAAAACAAAGACAGTTAAAATCACTCAACAATTAAAAATATAAAATGCCATAAAACAATTAAACAATATAACAGTTTAAAACCCTGAAAAACAGATACATTAAAAACACTTTATAACAATTTAAAAACCCTGGAAGGCCAGGCCAAACAGATAGGTCTTAAGGGCTCTCTTGAAAACCAATAATGAGTTCGAATTACGGATGTCTGCAGGGAGCACATTCCACAGTCCAGGAGCGGCTACAGAGAAGGCCCGCCTCTGAGTTAACCCATTCCTTGATCAAGGCCAGCTTTTGAATGGGGCTTTAGTTACAGCCATCCCTCGCCAGCCACGGGTCTCCCAATGAGTATCTGCGACCGGGAAGTTCTGGCAGGTCTTGTCAATCGTGACCTGAATATCCGTGGTTTGGTGAGATTTTTTCCCCAATTGTGGTTTTTCCCATGATTTCTTGGGCTCAGGGGGTCATTTTCAGGGCTGGGCGTCATTTCCTGGCCTCAGGGGGTCATTTCTGGGGGTCGGGGTCATTTTACGGGATCAGGGGTCATTTTTGGGAGTGAAGGCATCATTTTAGGGGGCCCCCTTCGGTCCTCTTACTCCTGGTGATTTGGGGGGGACATTTTTCGATATTATGTATTGTATTTTGCAGACCTTTCACAACCGCGATTCCCCTAGCCCCCTGTTTGCCACTGATTTCAATGGCTCTCCAACTGCGAATTTGCCAACTGTGAGCTTTTCCCGGAACAGACCCCTTGCGGTTGGCGAGGATGACTGTACTTGTATTCCAGTCCTGGAGTAGAGGCGGGGCTAACAAACAGCCAGCAGCAAGAGCACTGAAAAGCAGCTTGCATTTGCCTCTCTGTGCATACCATCTATTTATCAACATTCCTAATTCCACTCCACTGCCTTGTCCTTGCATACTACAACTCTTTCTCTTGGATTCTACACCACCCACAGAGAAACACATGCAGGTTCAGAAAATGAGCAACCTCCATTGCCTTCCTGCCACTGTAACTTCTTCTGAAGCCTAACACCATCCTCACTACCTTACAAATATTAATGTTTCTCGTATCGCCTGCTCAGGGTTCAAAGGTTAGCGCATTCAGCTCCTTTTCTCCTTCTCCTTGCATGACATCCAGAGTCAACTTTCCAAGAGATCAATAAGCACAGCAGGCTGACCGTTAGCACTCTAGGGTGTCTCCTCATGGCCAATAAAGCTAAGTCTGTCTACCTGCCATATTCCACGGGTCAGGAAGTTGATTAGAATTTAGTGGAGAGAAAGCATCTGCTTAGTTGCTGAGAGACTATGATTCCCGCCTCCTTTTAATGTTATTGTTCAGCAGTGTTTCCTTGTGTCATTAGTTGCAGATTCTTTCTCCTTGTTCTTCTAAAGCAGGATTTGCATAATAGGGAAGTGCATGGGGCTTTTTAGTTTAGAAAAAAAGATGACTAAGGGGAGGCATGACAGAGGTCTATAAAATCATGCATGGAGTGGAGAAAGTGAGTAGAGAGAAATTTTTCTCCCTCACACATAACACTAGAACCAGGGGTCATCCAATTAAATTGATTGCCAGGAAATTTAGGACCAATGAACGGAAGTACTTTTTCACACAACGCAAAATCAGCTTGTGGAATTCTCTGCCACAAGGTGTGGTGACAGTCAACAACCTGGATGGCTTTAAGAGGGGTTTGGATAACTTCATGGAGGAGAGGTCTATCAACGGCTACTAGTTGGAGGGCTGTGGGCCACCTCCAGCCTCCAAGGCAGGATGCCTCTGAGTACCAGTTGCAGGGGAGTAACAGCAGGAGAGAGGGCATGCCCTCAGCTCCTGCCTGTAGGCTTCCAGTGGCATCTGGTGGGCCACTGTGTGAAACAGGATGCTGGACTAGATGAACCTTGGGCCTGATCCAGCAGGGCTATTCTTATGTTATAATGTACTGTATAACTTTCCCAGAGCTGGGTGGGGGATTTTTTTGGGAAGACTTTCTGTTCTTAAACTTATGGTCCATTGCATACATCTACTCACAATGTCAACTGATAGCAGTGTCAGGGGGATTTCAGGTTTGAAGGTTTTGGTCTGCCACTCTGATATGTGGGGTATTTATGCCATAAAACCTCCTTACTGGCATTAGGATAAGGAGAGATTTTTTTCCATCATGACTGGAGCCCGCCCCCATCTAACAGTGGATTTTAAACTGTGTTCAAGGTAACCCAGAAGCTGATCTAGGATTCCTCAATGAGAAGATCAGCAATGCTTAGGAATGAGGCCATAGCTCAGTGGAAGAGCATCTACTTGCATGCAGAAGATCCCAGGTTCAATTTCTGGCATCTCCAAGGAGGGCTAGAAAATTTCCATCACCGTGGAAGACCACTGCTAGTCACTGAAGACTAGGCATTAGGTATTTCGGGAGGTACTGGTAGCTCCCAAGCTTATCTGAAGTAGCTCTCCAGGGTCCTTGGGCTTGCTTCTCTCTTTCCTTCCTTCCAGTCAATACTTTGAATCTGATTGGTTAGATGAGTGAGGGAATGGCCACACCATTTTTAACTGCTCTCTCCAAGTGGTCAGAGTTGTTTTTACTTTCTCCCACATTAATTTATCTCAATTTTCTTACTCCACAAAGTAGACCGATTTTCGCCCCTTCTGTTCTGCAGCAAAGTTATTCTTGAATTCAGGAGTGTTGATATTAAAACCCATTATTATATAAATGTAATTTTTTGTTAAAGCTGCCATTTTGTGACTAGCTAGCTCCACCTCTCCAAACTCCTGTGTTGTGCTGGTAGTAAGTAGCACAACTCATCCCTGGTGTAGACAATACTGATGCATTCCTCCTGATGAAAATCTGCTCGCCTTATTGATATTCTTTTACTTCCCTCCCAATTCCACACACACACATGTTTTTCCTGAGCTGAGCCTTCTAGATGCACTTTGGCTTTGTTTTATACAAAGTTTGTTGTTGGCAACTTTTGTCCATGTAAGAGAACCTGGAAAACCATGATATTGTAGAAAACAAGTCACAAACAAGTTATTTCCATAAGTTATGGGGGCATTTCTCTCCCAACAAAGTTTAAAAACAACTTCAAACTCTATTTAAAAATGTCCATACAACCCCAAATGATGTTTTCTGGCAGTACTGAAATCTCTGACCATGATTAACTGACCTGCCCTAATGTCATAGAGAGATGGTACAGCAGAAATAACAAGGAAAGAGGTGGTAGAAACAGCATACAGGGCTTACAGCATCTGGTACCTGAAGAGGTGTGTGGTTGCGGGGGAGATGTATTGGTGTGTGTGTGTGTATTTTAGGAAATGAGGTTAGGAGAAGGCATAACCTAGAGGTATAAGACATAGATAGGAGGGCCAGAGGCAAGTGATGAGACAGTGTTGGGGACCAAGTGAAAATGAGAATGCATAGTGAGGACAGATACAAAAATAGCCAGGAGTTGCATAGTTGAGGGATTACAGGTCTGCAGTGGTGGGGTTCCTCTTATTAGTTCTGTCTTTGAGAATGCCATCAGGTAACATGGTTCACAGGAGGCCTTTTGGAGGAAAATGGCAGATATGGGACCAGGAAAGGACAGTGTTTTTGTCACTGTTGTGCCAGGTAGAGAGGTGGAATTCACACACACTGCAGTAATAAGCGCTCAGACACTGCTGCTCTCAAGCTTATGGCTGTATATTTGAGGAGTCATCATCAGAGAAAAAACTCACTTCAACATAAAGGGTCTCATCATGTACTAATGAAAAGAAAATCTACGGGAGTTTCAGAATGCAAATCCAGCTTATCTACACTCACAAACTCTCAAGCAAGCTCTGAGTTTGGAGGACTTTAGAATTACCCCGAAAATTCATTTCAGTTCAATTGGTATTGGTTGCAGTTGCTGACTGCATGGCCTTCTGTCTCGTTTGTAATGGACCTAGAGATCAGCTGTGGCCATTAAAACCTACAGGGTGCCTCACTGGGATAGGTCTCTCTGAAATGGCTCCACCAGAGCAGATTAATGTGAATATGGGGCCACTGCTGAATGTGTAAAAGCAATCTTTAAATGGAGGGGGGAAATAAGGCTACAGGAAGTAGGAACAAATATGTTCTCGTATTTGGCATGCTTGCCACTTCCCTGGGGCTCCATCCTATGTTTTCTCTGGTAACGTTTGTATACAGGGAGTTACATCAGATGGACCAGTGCAGGGTTCTCAAACTTGGGTCCCCAGATGTTGGAGGCCTTCAACTCCCATCAGTTCCAGTCACAAGTGGCTTTTGGCTATTGTGGCTAAGAAAAAAATGGTGGCTTCTTGGAGGAATGCTGTTGAGGTTGAGACACAGCCCAATTTCACTCCCTTGCCTCACAACATCCTCCAATCTCACGGCCTGTGAATGGCATAGTGAAACGAGAGGAGGATATTTTGGCACAACCCTAAAGACACATAACCATTCATCATAACTGACCCCCTGGTGGTTCCCAAGGCACAATGGGTGGATAAACATGAGGAATCTGTCCTGGGTATAGAAGTGGGAATGACCAGAGCACTATCCGTACATTAGCCCTATTTGGACCTTCAAATCAAAAGTCTCCAAAACACTCCTCAAGCGCCAAAGCAGGTCTGAAGTCCTGCCCCAGCATGTCACTCACCCCTTTGTGTCACCACTCATGGTTACAGTGGCATTTTTCTGAAGAGGCAAATGCTGGAACCCTGATGGCAGGCGCATCTATGATCACCAGCTTGGCTTGCCCCAGGCTGCCAGTCACGGAAGTGCCCATCATCAGGGTTACAGCATTTCCCTCTTCAGACAAAAGCTGCTGTAACTGTGAGCGGTGAGCTGCAGGGTAGGGATGTGCACAAAGCATTTCGGTGCCTCGAATTCAAGGCACCGGATGCTTCGAGCTGCCCCAGCCAAAGCAGACACCATTTATGTGCCAACGCTGCCCACAGGCTGCTGGGAACAGGGGACATCCTGTTCCCAAGCAGGAAGCAGGCATACGGAATGGCTTTTCAAAACATGCACAGCGGCTGTTTAATACAGACAGCGCCACAGTGGAAGAGGGAGGGAGGGGCAAGTAAGACCTGCCTTCCTCCTTTTAAAGCACACGATCTCCACCACCACCTCCAGTGCACAAAACGCTTTGTGCATATCCCTAGTGCAGGGAGTGAGTGACACATGGGGTGGAACATCTGATGCGCTTCAGCACTGTAAGCATGTTTAGAGTTTTTTAATTTGAACTATCAAATAGGACTATTATGTCCAATTCATGTAGAAATCTGTGTACAGCACATGCACATACAGATTTATATGTGCAATAATTCACACATTATGTTCAGCACATGCACAGTGGTACAATTCCTGTCTGTTCCCTACATTTCAGAGGACCTGTACCCAGGTTCATTTTTTAAAATGTGCACATGTGCAGCCATTTCACACCTCTAAACACATACAATAAAATGTCTGAAAAGGGATCAGATCAGCATGGAATGGAGATGAAGGTAAGTGGAATGCTTTGACCAGCAATCAAAGCACATTATACCCGCAGCTTTTTCTGAAAGCCAACTCACTATTTTTCTATACCCTCATATTTAATAATAAAAATCACATGAAGCTTGTAGCTCCACAGCAGACTAAAACCCTTAGTTTTCCCCATGTGTAAATGCTGAATGGACACTAATTTATGGTGCTGAATGAACCGCTCTTCTTCTCTGCTATAAAAAGAGGTCTGCAATAATTGTCTGAGAGGCAGAGGAGGTACACGGGTTAATGGAAGAAAGGCAAAGGTTCACTTACACAACATTTATGAATGCTTTAGCTGTACAACGGCAGCACAGTAAAACACACACACACACCAGAATTCTTGAAATCATGCATAGGAGATTTAAGACTGTATGCCTTTATGGGTTATTGCGGACAAGTAACACAAGCTGCTTACAGACACAGGTAGTTCAAATCCATTGCTGGAGGAAACACAGTGGATCTTGTAAAGGAATTAATGAATGAGATCCCATTTTTTAACCACATGAGTTGTTTACTTCATTACAAAACACATGAATGTTTACCTCATTAACACGAGCTAAACATTGCAAGTTGTTAAATCATCTGCTTAGTGGAAAAAATGTCTTCTACTCATCTGGAAACCTATTGTCCTTCCTACTTCTGTCTGCAGGCAGAGTGCATGCAAATAAAGAATGCTATTAGCAATAGCAATAGCAATAGCACTTACATTTATATACCGCTCTATAGCCGGAGCTCTCTAAGCGGTTTACAATGATGTAGCATATTGCCCCCAACATTCTGGGTACTCATTTTACCGACCTCAGAAGGATGGAAGGCTGAGTCAACCTTGAGCCCCTGGTCAGGATCGAACTTGTAACCTTCTGGTTACAGGGTGGCAGTTTTACCACTGCGCCACCAGGGGCTCTTGAAGGACAGGTGATAATTCAGCAAACAGGGAAGTTATCTATCTATCTATCTATCTATCTATCTATCTATCTATCTATCTATCTATCTATTTTCCCATATGTATATACTGCCTGATATGTGCATCTCTGTGCTCACAATTTGAAACACAACAAATATAAAACAGAGTAAAAACAGTTAAAACTTTCACAGAATAAAAAGTAAAAACTATTTCATGAGTTTTCAATACAATTAAATACTGTTTAATAAAATTAAATACTGTTTAATAAAATTAAATAGTTTACAATTATTTCAGTTAGAAGCCTGAGAAAACAGATGTGTCTTGGAGGTCTTCCTAAAAACAAACAGAGATGGAGATGCTCTTATTTTAACAGGGGCATATTCTAAAGCCCTGGGGCAGCCACCACCAAACGAGTTGGCAGCAGCCATAATGGGACCTTTCCAGATGATCTTAATAGACAACAGGGTTCATGACAGAGAAGATGCTCTTTTAAGCGGACCCAAGCTGCTGAAGGCTTTATAGGTAATAACCAGCACTTGGTATTTCACTCGGAAACATGTCGGAAGCCTGTGAAGTTCTTCTAAGATCGATGTTATGTGGTCTCTTCAGCTTATCCCGGAGACCAATCTGGCTGCTGCATTCTGTACCAATTGTAGTTTTCAAACTATGAACAAAGGCAGCCCCATGTAGAATGCCTTACAGTAGTCAGGTCTGGAGGTTACCAGCATATGCACCATTGTTTTAAGGTCCAGAAATGGATGTAACTGATGTATCAGCCAAAGCTGATAAAAAACGCTCCTTGCCACTGTCTCAACCTAAGAAATCAGAGAGTTTTGGATCCAGGAGCATTCCCAAGCTATGTACCTGATCTTTAAGGGTGAGTGTAACCATCCAGAACAAGCAGATCTAAACCATCTCTCGGTCCCCGAACCCCCAAGGTCAGTGCCTCCATTTTATTTGGATTCAACTTCAGTTTGTTATCCTTCATCCAGCCCATTACCACCTCCAGGCAGGCATTTAGGAAGCTTGGGCCATTCCTTGATGAGGTTGATATGGAGAAATAGATCTGGGTGTTATCAGCATATTGATAACACCCTGCACCAGTGGTGCCTTGAGGCACAGACCACGGGGTGGAGGTATGTGGCCTCCTGGGTATGTGGCCTCCTGGGGCCCCCCAAATACTCGGTGGGGGCTCCCCAGAGCCCCAATGACCCACCGCTGCTGCCCATCCCCCACTGCTGCATCATAGTAAGCTGTATAATCCAAACAGTGTGGAGCTCAGAGGCCACCACCTTGCCCAACCTTGGAAGACTGGAAATGGGTTTGTAATTAGCTAACTCTGAGGGAACCAATGCAGGTTTCTTCAAATAAGGTCTAATAATAGCCTCCTTAAGATAAGGAGGCATCTTGCCCTCCCTCAGAGAAGCATTTATAATATTTACCAGACCTTTTCTGATAATTTTAATACCAGATGAGATTAGCCAAGTTAGGCAAGGGTCAAGAGAACAGATCGTAGGATGCCTAAGTAGTTTGTATATCACTTGCATCTCCCAAGTAAGGAGACATTTGAATAATTTCTAGAAAATAGCATCCCTTGTGTGAAACCAGGATAGTTCACCCCTACATGGGGAAACTGATACAACAATGAAAAACAATGCATCGAAAAAAGCCCTGTTAAGAGCATTGGAATGCAAGACATCTCTTGAAGGATAAGACCAAGGATCCATCCAGTCCAGCAATGGCCAAGCCAGCCAGACATTACCAAGAAGCTCACAAGCAAAGTTATGGTACTGGGGATGTGTGTGTCTATTTGACCCCTAGTGCCCTAAGTGCATAGTACTTTCATTTTCCTATGTAGTGCAATACCCCCAACATATGTCTAAAAGGAACTTTTAGACAATACTACAGCAGGGTGGTGCATCAAACAACAAAGGATACTTAACCTAATTAAGGTGAACATAACACAAAGTTTTATGGTTCCTTAACTTCTCAAATGGGCTACAATCAACCCCATTTTCAATCCAAGTTTAAAGGCAATGATCCTATTATTTGGCTCCAACATTTCATACTCAGAGCTATACTGCCACAGAATATGAAGACTAATTCAACTCACGGCGGGTGGGGGGCATGGTGGGGTGTGGGATAAAGTTATATCAATGATCATACAACAAATTATCGCAAAGCATCATTATCCATTGGCAAGTATTTCTGTCCTATGATTAAAAACAAAGTCTGAAACAGCTGAAAACTGATGGCTATCTCCAAACAGGAAATGAATTTTCACACAAGTTTGAAATTCAGCAAGTTGTTCCACCCTTCCCAGTCCAGTGACAATCTCAAATCTTTGATTCCACCTCAGCTCATCTTCTGGTGTAAACAAAGCCAGTGGAGAAGGTTTTACCAATTCCTTTTTCATCTTAAGAGCTATTTTCAGTCTCATTTGGAGGGACCTAAGATTATTGCAGCCACATAGATTAGTTTTTCTATTAGAGAAACAGACTGTAAGTAGTGTTAGATGGAGGCTATCTCTACAGATACATATGTGTTTAAGTCACAGAAAGAACCAGAGTCATTGTGATTTAATAGGTGCCATCCCTAGATTGAATTATTCTCTTGTACTTTGGGAGACAATGATCTTTGTAGTAACAAGAAATAGAAAAAGAAACTCCTATTTCCTTAGTTCTAAAAATGAGCTCAAACACTATATCTCCAAAAACAGTTCAGAAGAAGGGACGAAATAATTGGACCCCTTGTGCAATGGGTTCCTACATCTGCTTGGGCATATTGCCCTTTTCATGGTGAACAGCATCATCCAAATGAGAGGCATAGCAAGGCTGGAAGTGGCCCTGAGACTGGATGAAGGTGGGCAAGTGTCGATGGAGGGGATGTTGCTGGTGTCAGGCACAGAGACATGGCCTGCTTGTGTGCTTTCTTGGCCGGCTCAGATGGGTGCCAATAGCATCTGGGGACCCAACGTTGAGAATCCCTGGTCTACACAATACATTTCTAGAAGTACAGCATTAGTTTATTGTACATCTCCCAACATCCCCAGCTACAATGGCCTTTGGCTGGGGAATCTGGGAGTTGTAGTCAGCAACATCTGGGAATTCCTGTTAGAGAGAACACCGGAGGGCACATCACCATCTCCTGCCTATGGGCTCCCCAGAGGCATCTGTTGGGCCACTGTACGAAACAGGCTGCTGGACTAGAAGCGCCCTGGTTCTGGTCCAGAAGGGCTGTGCTTCTGTTTTTCTGAATGTTCATGGCAGACAATGCTGAGACCCTTGCCTTGCTCAGGAGGAAGCCTGATCCTGACACTTTGCTCTAAGAAGGAGATCAAGGCAAACACTTGCATAACCTAACTATGTAGTTATAGGGGGAAAGTCACCCCCAGGTGTTGACATATGGTTTCATTTTTGAATTGTTCCAGTGCAGAATAGACCACTCTGCCAATCAATACCAGTTGCACGGGCGCAACAACAAGAGCCCTCCCCTCTTGCCTGTAGGCTTCCCAGAGGCATCTGGAGGACCACTGTGTGAAACAGGATGCTGAACTAGATGGGCCTTGGGCCTGATCCAGCAGGGCTGTTCTTATATTCTTTATCACATCAGAGTGATTACACAAGTCCGTTCTCCAAGAGTTTCAGAGTCAGTTCTCTTTAGAACAAAGGAAGCAAGACATTTGTTTCCCCTGGAGGAAGACGGTTGTATTGATCATGGATTTCAGTGTGATGTAGCAGTCCAAGCAGCGGTGACAGCAAGGAAGTTGTACATCCATAATTTTGGAGGCATAGATGATGTATTTGCCATTTGTGTGAAAGCTTTGCCTAATCATATTGGATCATTTCACTAACATGTCTCAGGCTGAGTTGGGAGCTGAAAAATCCAATTTCTCTTTTCAAAAAAGTAAAGAGGAATGACGAGCTTGCATATCATTTTGTCATTTTTGTTCTTTGAAAGTTCTGTCTAGGTACATTTGGCACAGATTTCATTTTCCTACCAAAGCGCAAAAGCACTGACAGCACATAAGTCAAATATCCTTATCTGCCTGTGCACAAACATATTTACATCTGTTGGCATCACAAAAGACCAAGGTGCTGCTTCAACTATCTCAGCAACAAAGCATCAGCATATCTTTGTCACAGCAAGATTTCACACACTCCCAATTCTTTGGTCCTGCCTGTTCTGTATCAATAGGAGAAGCCTCATCCAACCATCCAGCGGCTTTGAATCACAAAGGAAGAGCTCCCTCTTCAAAATGTCAATGAATAAACCATACACATTGTATGAAAGATGGAAACTGAGCAGCTTTGGAGCCAATTCTGAGCAGCAGTTCAAATGTTACTTTCCTCTGCTCCTATTTTTGAAGCATGAATGGAAGAAAAAAGGCTGAAGAGGGAAGGTTAGATGTCAGCTTGACACACTGAAGTGGGAAAACTGGCCTACAATTTAGTAATAATAATAATAATGGTTAATATTTATCAAGTGCCTACAGCAGCCAGTACTATGCATAGACACAGTTCCCAGCCCAGAGGCTTACAATCTAAGGCAGAATTCAGGGATGGGGACAGGGAAATTGAACAACAGGAGATGAAGGGTGTGGGTGGGTAAAGAAGAAGAATCAGTTTTTAAAAAAACATCAAGAAGAAGAAAAGACTCTTTATGAAGATGCTTAGCGAGGGGAAAGTACACATGTTAGAGGAGGGGATAAGGTAACATGACAGAAAATGAACAAGTGCAGAGGAAAAAGGAATATCAGGGTTTATTTTTTTTAAATAAACAGAACCAGCAGAATAAAGGGAGCAGTTAGGAAACAGACAGCAGATAAGCAAAGGAGTCGAGACATTAAAAAAACAGGCTTATAGTGGACTGGTTCTCACAATCACTCTAATGTTAGTTTACCAGGAATCTATACATGCTCCGACAAAACATATAGGGGCTATTTTCACGATCAGGCAAAATAGGGCTAGGGGAGCCTAGCACGATTTTGCCTGATCATGTAAACCACCGGGCTTACAGGCGAGCCCAGTGGTTTACGAGCGGCTAGCCCGCTTTAGTAGCCCTCCCCTTAGCCCGGGTTTGCGGAGTGAGTGCTCCGCAAACTCCGCAAACTCTGCAAACAAGCGAGTGCTCCGCAAACCCGGGGTGCCTGATCTTGAGTAGCCACGGCACGGCTCCGCACCATGGCTACTTGCGAGTAGACCCCCAGAGGGGAGGCGAAAAGCCGGCTCCCGGCTCCGGGGGTCTCCCCAGTATGCCCTGCGTGCTTGCAAAGGGCATACTGAAGCTTCTGGGGGCCGTGCAGCCTCTGAGCTCCCCAGCCCCCACCGGCTCCACCATGGAGCTGGCAATTGTGTGGGTGGCCGATCCAACCGCCGAGGGCTCCCACCGTGATCGTCTGTGCGGAGAGTGGGCTTAGCCTGCTCTCCCCACAATAGTGGCAAAAGTGGGTCTCACTGATCATGAGACCTGCCTCACTGTGTAAACTCAGAAAATGTTGGTGATCTTGGTTGGTGCTGTGCCTAACTGAGATGAACTTGAGGTCAGTAATTTTGGCTTTGAACTTGGCTTGATAATCTCGGCTTCATCTCACTCTGGTGCCGTGCCAAACTCAGATTGCCAACTTTTCCTCAGTTCTCATGGCATAGATCTATGGATCTATGAGAGATCTATGGATTCCTGGTAGACAGATATCAGGGTGATTGCGAGAACCAGCCCAGTGTAAATGAAAAAGATAAGGAAATAATTAAGACTGTGATATTCAGTTGATTAATCCGTTAGTTTAATCCACTGGACACAGTGTGACTGAATAAAAAGGCACTCTGATTAAGTTTTAAAATCTTTACTTTTTAAATGTGGGTACTTGTAAAGACTGCAGATGGAAAATGCCACCTTAGAAGAGATATTCTCTTCTATGAAAGGAAGAGAAATAGGTCTTCTGTGGTGTTGCCTGCTGCATCAGAAGTGGGCATTACCTAAACACAAAGGAAGTAGACTTTTCTTATTCAGGACCATTGTTTTTTCAAATGCAAATTTAATGTATGCATGTTGAGGCCATTAATCAAGCAAGCAAACTATTATTCATGTGTTGGCTGACAGATTTAAAACTGGCAAAGGTACAGCAAAAGATGAAGAGACAGAGTGAGATGCAAGTTCTATCCAATATGGCAGACACTGGTTGCCCATTTCCCTACATATATCTGGTGTGGGGTTTTGGACAACATATTGGATTTAGACCAGAGACTTGGGTTTAAATTCCAATGACTCACACAGTTCATTGGGTGGCCTCAGGCATGACACTTTCATACTAACCTGCATTACAAAGCTGATGTGAGGAAAAAATAACTCCCCACACACATGTATGCTAATTCCCTTTCCCTCCACAGTAGTTCTAATCTAGTTTACCCACTTTGCGGCTATTTAGGGGGGAAGAATCAAGCACGCAAGAGCCAATTACATGCATAATCTTACTACATAAAAACTAAATACAGTAAGATATTAAGATCAAAATGCATTCTGCCTCAAAAGACCACATCTCGAAATCTGTTGTTCACACCATGGGACAAATTAATCATTTGAAGTATGCCTGATAAATTCTCCCACCGTGAGTTGTGCAGGCTAAGGATGTTATCAAATTATTATCTTGCCAAATGCATGGTTCTGGACTCTTGATAGCCCTCCAGATTTTTGAAGGCAGTTATCAGATCCTCCTTATTTTTCTTTTCTCCAGGTTAAGCATTCCCAGCTTCTTTAACCCATGTGACATGGTTTCCAGGTCTTTCATTATCTTTGTTGCCCTCTCTGAACCTGTTCCAGTTCATCTGTGTCCTAAGTGGTATCCAGAACTGGACGCAATATTCCAAGTGATGTTTGATCATCAGTAAAGAACAGAGTGGAACTTACATAAGGGCATGGGGTTATGTTTTACTACATATTTCATAAGGAGAAAGCTTTGCACACATTACCATTTTCTCATGTTTCTTATAATGCATTGTTTCATCCTCAAGTGGTATAAATCCAGTCCAGTAGGATCTTTTCCTTAATTTACCCATTCCTTACACTGCCACCAGGTTCAGATATAATGGGCAAATGGAGGCAGAGCAGCCAAAAGGTCCCCAAACCTGAATATCCGAACGTGAGAAACCACGGTTTGGATCCCAACTCAACCTGAGGATACACTCATCAAACTCCAATTTGAATCCTCGGTTTGTAGGAAGGTTCGCTGTTCAGGCCTCCAGTTTGCAGCTGCCTCCATTACATCTAAATTAAGTAATGGAGACAGCCTTCCCCAGGACCAGAGTTAAGAGAAGAAAGCTCCTCCCAATCTCTGTCCCGAATGGCTGCCATGGTTTTCCATCAATAAAAGGAGGAAGCCTAGCAACTGGTTTCCTCTCCTCTCTGTAGTCTTGCAGACTGCGGAGAAGAAGCCAGCACTTATGTCCACTTATGTCCACTATTTGGACAGGTAAGCAGGCGAGGTGTGTGTATGTGGTGGGGTCCATTGGTCCCTCACTTCTGTATTACGTCTGAACTCGGTCTATATCTTCAGTTCAGCAGCAGCAAAGAGTAATCCAAATATTTTGAGGGTGGGAAAGAAGTATAATACAAATTGCACTTATATACTTGATAATCTAAATCTGTGTGTTCCAAAAGGTAAACATATTTTGAGAAAGGATTCACCTTACAAGCCTCAGCTCATATTTCAACAGCTCAATGTTCAGCAAATAAAGCCATTTAGCCATGTGGGTTCTCAGTACGGATGACATACACCTTGGGAATGGACACTTATTCAGCTTTAAACCATGTCATGCCTTGTATATGTTTCTGGTTGGTTACTGCTTTATCTTCACTCAGCAGGAGCTAGCTTTACAAAACTTCAGCATTTGCCAAGTCATTAGTAAGGGATTGGCTATGATGCTCATTATTGGCCTAATGTTGAATTGATGCCATTTGAAAGTGTAAGGCAGACACAATTACTCCATGATCCCATGCGGAGAGAAAAACTACAAAATATTGCTGCTTTTGGGAGGAGGGGGTTAAGGAATATTGTTCAATAAGAAGCAAGCAGTCTTTCCTGCTTTACTGTTTGAGGCAGCTGTACCCAACTGATTAAGACCAAAGAAGCCCTAATGATTTAACTTTCCAACACTGGTTGAACAAAATTGATTTTTTCCCCCCTCCTCTTTGAGTAGTTTTCCACATCTCTGTTTTTTGTTTTTTGTTTTTAAATCACTCACTGTTTAGAGAGGGGTAGTTTTTGTCTGGAACTGTTTTAAGATTGTTATTTTTTTTAAAAAAAACACACACCTCTGATTTGAAAGGTTTGAGGGGAATTTATTGTCTACAGTTCAGTGAACTCCATTCTGAGTATACAAATGTCAATGGGTTTTGAAGGAAGAAAAGAAAAGAAAAGAAACAGTGAATAGCCTGGATACATGATAATAAATCCTGGAGTCACAACAAGCCCTTTGACTCATTTCAACTTCTGGTTGGTACCATATTCAAGGGATTAATCCAGATGGAAAGGGAGTCAAAACAAGCCTTTTGTACCAACAGAGTGAGCATGCATGCATAGAGGCCATTTGCATCACCACACAATTTGCCTCCCAAATGAGGCATGTGTGGAGGTAACTCTAATGGCTTCTGAGCATGTGCAGAGGCCCAAACCAGAGTGCAACTGGCCCAGGCTGTCATTTGGGAGGCCAGCAGGGTGGAGGTGGGGAGTTGGAGGAGCCTCTGCCACCACCTGCACCACCCCCAGCAACTGAAAAGTAAAGTTAAAATGTAGCCTCTCTCCCTCCCCTCCCTCCCTTGCATTAATAGGGAATTCCCTTTACTTTTACAGAGAAATCCTTGCCAGATTCCCCTTTACAAATATACCCAAGCTGGCCCGTGAGCTGGTTCTTTGAACAGGGGGGTCGGTCCCGTTCAAACTCTGGCCACCTGAACCTTGCGGCTTGGTATTGAACTGGCTTGCACATCCTTACTGTTGTGTAAACCCACCAATGCCCAGTGCCCAAGCAGCCCTGTCCTCCTCCATCCAACATCTGAAATTGGGCAGCAGATGTCAAGTGATGGAGGGAAGTGCTGCTTGGAAACGGAACACTGGTGTTTTCACGCAACACAGAAATTAGCAGATGTTTTGGGGGAGTTACTTTTATATTTTTACTTTCCCAAGGACCACCTGGGCATACTCAAAAGAACCCAGGGGGTCCATGGATCCTAGTGAAAGAACCCCTAAAACTGAGGGTTAGACCAGACAAGACGTTAAATGTATCATCCCTGCTGTTGAGTTTTTTCAGTAAAAAGCAGCTGCAGAAGGGCCCAACCAGGATCCAGGATGTGATATACAGTGGAAGGGCATTTCTTCTATTTTCTTTAGGCCTATTCAGATGTGTTGTACAATGAACAGTGTACAGAGGTACATATCTGTATACAACTACAATGATGCCTATATTATGTTGAACACAGGAACAGCACTCTACTTCCCTTTTGTACCATGCATTTGAGGAACCCGTACCCAGGTGCACTTTTAAAATGAACACAGCTACAATGTATTATAGATTTGTATAATGTCCTCCCATTTGCCAAAGTGCTTTGGGTCCAGGATGATGGAAGTTGTAGTCCTAGCAACAGCTGAAGAACCTTAGGTTGGCCACCTTTGCTCTAAAGAAACATGATGACCTGCAAATGACCTCAGATGGTCTTCAAAGGATGATGGTTTAAACACAGCTCTGAACCCATGCCACATAGAGAGAGAGAGGGAGAGCTCAGTTAACTCAATGAGACAGGAGTGGGTTTCCACAAGGAAAAAGGTAAATCCTCTGTGAATTTCAGGGTTCCTTCCAAGAACAAATGTTGGAGAATGTTCTCAGATGGTTACTCCAAAGCCCTTTTCTCATTCACACTGAGAATCTTCTCATAAGGGGAAGAACCAAGTGTTAACTGGAAGAAGGGAACAATCATAAAAATGGCTGCTAGCTGTCTCACATGCAGAGTTAGGTTGACTTAAATTATTTCCCACACAGTTGTGACGCTACAGCTGCTTGCTAATAGGAATTTGACTGTGTGGGATGGGCCCGAAGGCAACAAGCAACAATACACCTCCTGTATAACCCTCCTGCTGAATTGCCTTGATAATATGACTGGAAATTCAAATTCTCCAACTGGCGATCATCATTTCCCTAAACTACGCGGCACTGGCTGTATGCGTTATTAATATTCATTCTTCCTCCACCCCCACCCCTCCTGATAACTTCAGTTACCAGAGCCATTAATATGATAATACTTTGGTAATGAATTTTAAAAAATCCGACACAAATACTACATGGGCTAATACAATGACTAAGTGTGGGAGCGCCATACATAATTCATCGGCTTTTTGTGACAAAGGCCTACCCAAAGCACTTTGGCAAATGGGAGGATATTTGAAAAGCAGCTATCCAGTTCAGATTTATTCCTGAGCTGAGGATTGCTTGCAAATACTGAATCATCCATGCTTTCTTGCACACTGGTGGGTGCATCCATTCACTGATGTGCTCAGGCAATCTTTTGAAAGCTTCAGAGCATTATTACAATTAAAGACGACTTGGGGAAAAAGAAGGAAATAATTCGTATTATAAATTTGCCCCCACCCATGAAAAACATTTGACTTGTCTACAAAAACAAAACTAAAAGAAGATCAAATACAGGGCTTTATGAGCTTTGCTACTTCGGTACAGATGAAAGTGGAAGAACAGCCTGGAGTTTGACATCAAAGATTTGAATATTCACAGAACAGCATTGTAGAAACACAACAACTAAGAAGTGGAAGATTTCCTCTTTATTCTTTTCTGAACAGCTGTGGCAATCAAAACCAATTCGCTTCCAACAGTAGTTTAAGGAACAAGAAACATTTTTTTTAACACATCATTACTTTTGAGATCTCATTTAAGCTCAAGGGCCACTGCTGAGAAAACAGATCTTTAATTTGCTGGACATGTGAATTTATTTTTTCCCAGTGGCCAGCTGGGAACAAGCCAACCATTGTGCATGCAACAGGACTCCCCCACACACCGTCCGTCCCCCCAAAATCAACGTTCACTATGGAAGTCTGGTTGATGTCGTAAACCAGTTTCCAAAATCCATTCAGATGAGGCAAGATGCAAATGAAAGACCTGCTCACACTGCCATTGGAAGGTGGGTTGGAGAGCTTCTGCCCCATTAGCTGCTCACAACCAACACCTCTGCTTGGGTCAGCAAAACCAGGAAACACACAATGAAGCCAGGTGCAGCGTCCATTATTGAAATCCGGAGAAGCAAGCCCTGGAAAGTCCTCTAAGGCCTGGAATGCCTTCCCAGCATGCTTTGTGCTGACATCAGACTGGAAAGCCGCATGACATCAGCGGCTGCCCTCTGATGGGCAATGAAGGAGCGGGAGGTAGACCCAGCCCTGCAGAAGCAGCAGCTCCAGTTTCAGAATCACAGAGACCGCACTGACACATCATGCAGAACCACGGGTCCAACGGACATGCGATTCAACTCCTCCCACCCCCCGCTCTCTTCTCCCCATTCGGATGACAGGGAGAGCATCCTCTCTGCAATCAGGGAGACTGCAGAGAGGAAGGGGAACTGGCTGTGTGGGCTTCCTTCTTGCTTGAAGGATAGCCCACACAGCCAATCATGGAGGGAGAGAGGGAAGAGCTTCCTCCCTCAACTCCCATCTGGCCGAATGCATCCTCCAGTGCTGCATTCGGATGTACTGGAGGCTCTGTGGACACTCAGTTTTGAGCAGTGAAATTCACTACAAACTGAAGGTTCAAACTGGAGTCTCCAGAGCAAAACCTCGGGTCACAGAAGGGATGGGACTGGAGATGCACACATTCAGATGTAACGGTAAAGTATATCTTACCCCTCTGCAATGTTGGTTCCCTGCCATTCCGGCTCCCCATTACGTGTGAATGGGGCCAGATTGTGCTTTGCAGAATTGCACATCCATGGCTGGCACTCTATTGTTTCCATGTAAGAGAAGGCCTGCTAGGTCTTGGCGGCTAGGAAGAAGCGGCGATTGATTGAGGTTGCTTATGATCAATCAATAAGATTCAACATGCTTATGATCAATCAATCATAATTTATTACAGTCCAGGACCCGCGTAAGGCAAAAACAATAGGGCATAGCTCATGATAGAAGCAAAGGAATTATTCAACTCTTGTGGTAGCAAGCATGACTTGTCCCCCTAGCTAAGCAGGGTTGCATTTGAATGGGAGATCACGTGAGCACTGTAAGATATTCCCCTTAGCGGGTGGGGCCACTCTGGGAAGAGCAGAAGGTTCCAAGTTCCCTCCCTGGCATCCCCAAGATAGGGCTGAGAGAGATTCCTGCCTACAACCTTGGAGAAGCTGCTTCCTGCCTGTGAAGACAATACTGAGCTAGATAGACCAATAGTCTGACTCAGTATATAGCAGCTTCCTATGTTCCTATTAAACAACGTATTGTGGATATGGAGAAGAAATCTGATTTAAGTCTTGTTACCCTTAGTAGCATTCCAGGTGGCTTCTCATACTACCCTTATCCAGTGGCATATGTTACAAATTTGACCACTCTAAATCAGAGGCCAGCATTTTCGCTGGCATGGTTTAATGCCCTGCCTTCTGCCATTTTGGATGGCAGATTTAAGAGACTACCGTTCCAGAACCGACCATGTGCATGTGGTTCGGGCAATATCGAGTCCATCTCACATGTGCTTTTATACTGTTTATATTATAGGGATATCCGCCTTGCCTGGATTGAACCACTTTAAAAAAAACATGCCAGGTCAATCAGAAGAGTATTATACTTCCTTCCTTCTGGCAGACCAGTATACAGCCATTCCAGCTGGGGTAGCAAGATTCTGTGCTGCAGCAGGCAGACTGAGATGGGAGCAGTTGATTAATTGTAATTGAGACCTCTATATGTATTTGTTTTGATACTCTATTCCCAGTCCTATATGATTTTATTTTACTCTAATTTTATTTTCCATTTTATTATTTGATTGCTGGTCACTAATAATAAATTCATTCATGCATTCATTCAGATCCTTCTCACTACACTAGAGCAGTACGTTCCAAATTCCCTCCCTGGCAGCATCTCCAAGATAGGGCTGAGAGAGACTCCTGCCTGCAATCTTGGAGAAGCTGCTGCCAGCCTGTGAAGACAATACTGAGCTAGATAGACCAATGGTCTGATTCAGTATATGGCAGCTTCCTATGTCCTGATGTTCCTTGTGCTCAAGGAAAGAAGGAGACTGACTATTTTTAAGAGAGGAGAGCTGGTCTTATGGTAGCAAGCATGACCTGTCCCCCTAGCTAAGTAGAGCCTGCCCTGGTTGCATTTGAATGGGAGACCACGTGAGCACTGTAAGAGATTCCTCTCAGAGGTTGGAACCACTCTAGAAAGAGAAGAAGGTTCCAAATTCCCTCCCTGGCAGCATCTCCAAGATAGGGCTGAGAGAGATTCCTGCCTGCAACCTTGGAGAAGCTGCTGCCAGTCTGTGAAGACAATACTGAGCTAGATAGACCAATGGTCTGACTCAGTATATGTTAGCTAACTATGTTCCTATGAACATGCAGACTGGGAAATTGCAACCTCCTCAGTGTAAACGGCAAGGGAGAATGGAATATAGCCCACATATTTAAAGTCCCTGTGCCTTTTTGGGAATTAAGCACTGAGCCCTCATTTCTGTCAACAGCAAACTACAAACAGGGAACACTCACGTTCTGTTTCTGTCCACAAAACAATCCATTATTCATTTCCCCCTGTCAGTTTCCTCTCAGAAATGCTTCACAAAAGTAGGTTCCTTTTTCATTGATCTCCCTGCATTTGTTATAGGCAGGCTTTCTCCACATCCCCCTTTAGCTTATGCCAAGGCTCAGCAGGGCTCTGTCCAGGTGTCTATTTTCAATATAAGCACCTGAAATATTTGAATTAGAGTACCTCTGAACACATGCAGAGTGCATTGCCTCAAGTAAGCAACCACACTCTCTCACTGCCCCACACATGTAGAATTCAGACCAGGGTTTGTATATAAATTCTAAGGCCACAGTGCTTTCTGGCCACAATAACAACCCGCTCCTAGCTTCTTCTCTTTGCTCACTCACTTCCTGTTTCAGGGTCCAATTCACAAAATAAATATGTGTTATTTCCCCTTTTCAAAAAACAAATTACTAGCATAGTGGCACTCATATCTGATCGATAAATTCTGTGAGGGAATGAATAGCCAAACCAAACTCATACCCTGTGCAAACTCCTCCTGTACTCTATCCCACACCCTTGCAAACTTTTGTTGTAGCTCTGGTTGTTCTTCCCCAATGCCAGTGGGCTGTGAGAAGCCGAACGGGTTAGCCAACAGTAAAGGTAAAGTGTGCCGTCAAGTCGATGTCGACTCCTGGCACCCACAGAGCCCTGTGGTTGTCTTTTGTTAGAATACAGGAGGGGTTTACCATTGCTTCCTCCCACGCAGTGTGAGATGATGCCTTTCAGCATCTTCCTGTGTCACTGCTAAGTAAAAGCATCTAATTTGTGCTTGGTGGTTGTTGCTTTTTTTAAAAAAGTAAACCTATGCAAAAGTTTATTACCATTACATTAAAAAGAAAGAAGTGGTTATTTTAAAAGATAATCAAGCATACTTGCAAATGGACACAATTAAAACAATAAATCCTGATATTAAATTGCATTACAAAAAGTAATTTAAGGGGCTTTTCTAAGTTCTATTTGATATTATCACCTCAGTATGTGATTAGAGGAGATTCCAGTGCCAAGAAAGACATTCTCTACACTAGCCAAATAATGAAGGTGTATAATTACTGTGGAAGAGCTTGGCCAGACTTTATCTGCATGATTCTTATTTGTTCAGTTTAGGTCACTTTTTCTTTGCCTGAGAAGGTTCTTTATTGCCCTGAGGAAGGTGCAATGAAGGAGAATCTTTGGAATTTAAGAGAAACTGGGGGATGTTAAAACAATTTAAAAGAAACTGGGGGGATGAAAGAAACCATACAGTATACATCTTCCCTGTAGGTGGGAATGTGAAGGGGACATTTTAGAGAAGCAGATAAAATTAGAAAGATGTCTAACATGATGGGCAGAGAAATAAAGTCCATGATACCAAGAGGTCGGCAGCAGAAAAACTCAGAGGATTTGTTTTCCAGTTATAATAAATTAAAAAGCAAGCAGAGAATGTTCTCTGTGTATATTGTGTGTGTGTGTGTGTGTGTGTGTGTGTGTGTATATATATATATATATAGAGAGAGAGAGAGAGAGAGAGAGAGAGAGAGAGAGAGAGAGAGAGACGCACACACATACACAATCTCCTGTTGAAAGTTTGAAGTTCCCCTGCTAACTGAGCAAAGATAAAGGTAAAGTGTGCTATCACATCGATTTCAATTTTGACTCTTGGCACCCACAGAGCCCTGTGGTTTTCTTTGGTAGAATACGGGAGAGGTTTATCATTGCCTTCTCCTGCACAGTATGAGATGATGCCTTTCAGCATCTTCCTATATCGCTGCTGCCCGATAAAGTACCAGCGGGGATTTGAAATGGCAATCTTATGCTTGTTAGTCAAGCATTTCCCCACTGCACCTCTTAAGGTGACCTAACTGAGCAAAGAAGCACCTTTTAAAAGTGATGATTTCCTTTGTTGACTGAGGGAGAGCAACTGGCCCTATCCAGCCCCAGCTGGATAGTGTCTATCCAGTGGACAGTGTCTATCCAGTGTTTCTTTTTTAGATTGTGAGCCCTTTGGGGACAGAGATTCTTATTTATTTATTTATTTATTTTTATTTCTAGATGTAAACTGCTTTGGGGACTTTTGTTGAAAAGCAGTATATAAATTTGTAGTTACAGCAGTACTCAAACTTCCCCAATCAGCACATGCTAAAGATGTAATCAGTGCTGAATTTTCTCCAGATAATTTCCAAGGCTCTGATAACGAGCTTCTGAAGAGGACAGCCTGCACTATGCTTTTCTGAATAATGGAGGAATTACACTAGAATAGGGAATGACGTCAACTTTTGTTAACATTTTTGGCAACACTGAAAAATCTATCCTTTATTGACTTTTTATTTTCATTCCATGGTCAAATGTTTGCTTATTCACTTAAAATTGACCTCTCCTGCCCTCAGTGATGTCTTCCTGATCAGGGTCAGGAAGGAGGAAGCAGAAGCATTTGGAGTATGGTCAGAAGACTGCTGAAACAGCAGCAGCAACAACCAAGGGAATGATGGTATTGATTGTAATAAAAACAGGAATGTTCTAAACTGTCTTGAAAAATTAAAAATTTACAAATCGCCAGGGCCAGATGGCATCCACTCAAGAGTTCTGAAGGAAATCAGATGTGAAATTGCTGATCTCCTAGCAAAAAATATGCACCTCGTCCCTACAGGAGGGCTCTGTACCAGAGGCCTGGGAAATAGCCAATGTAACACCAGTTTGTAAAAGCAGGATCCGGGGGGACTCTGGGAAACTACAGGCCAGTTAGCTTAGCTTCTGTGCTTGCTAAATGGATGTAAAGCATACTTAAGTACAAAACTGTTAAACGTATACAAAAACAGGCCTTGCTGATAAAGAACTGGCATGGCTTCTGCAAGGGCAGGTCTTGCCTCACTAACCTTTTGGAGTTCTATGAGAGTGTCAACAGGCATGTAGATAAGATGATCCGGTCAACAGAGTATACTTGGACTTCCAAAAAGCTTTTTACCAAGTTCCTCACCAAAAACTCTTGAGAAAATCTATCAGACTTCGGATAAAGGGACAGGTTCATGTGTGGACTGGTAAGTGGTTGAAGGCCAGGAAACAGAGGGTAGGAGTAAGTAGACAGTTTTCACAATGGAGGGAAGTAAGAAGTGCGGTCCCCCAGGGATCTGTACTGGGACCAGTGCTCTTTAACTTGTTCATAAAATGATCTAGAAGTTGGGGTAACTAGCAAAGTGGTCAATTTATTGATTTGATTTGATTTGATTTGATTTGATTTGATTTCCAAAATGGCTCAGGGCGGTTTCCAATTAAAACAAACCACTAAAACAGTAGAGAGCTAAAACAAATTAAAAAACAATATAACAATTAACAATTTAAAAACATTTTAAAACAACAATTAAACAATTACAATGATTAAAAACACTGAAATCGGATTTGGAATTTTAAAATCAACCAAATATTAAAACCCCCAAAATTTAGGAAGCTGAGAAAGCTTGGGTGAAAAGAAGGGTTTTCAGGTGTTTTTTGAAAATTGCCAGAGATGGGGGGGATCGTATCTCAGCAGGGAGCGCATTCCACAATCTCGGGGCAGCGACAGAGAAGACCCGTCTCTGTGTAGCCACGAAACAGGTCGGCGGCAACTGGAGACGGACCTCCCCAGATGACCTCAATGGGAGGTGGGGCTCATAACGAAGAAGACGCTCTCTTAGGTACACAGGGCCTAAGCCGTTTAAGGCTTTGTAAGTTATAACTAGCACTTTGTATTTTGTCTGGAAACCTATTGGCAGCCAGTGTAACTCCATCAGTAAAGGAGTAACATGGTCTCTCAGAGATGACCCAGAGACCAACCTGGCTGCTGCGCTCTGAACCAACTGAAGTTTCTGGACTACGTACAAAGGCAGCCCCACGTAGAGTGCATTACAAAAGTCAAGTCTGGAGGTTACCAGCAGATGTACCACAGTTTTGAGGTCATTGAGCTCGAGAAATGGGAGCAGCTGGCGTATCAGCCGGAGCTGGCCACCGCCTCCACCTGAGAAACCAGGGAGAGGTGTGGATCCAGAAGTACTTCCAGACTGCAAACTGGTTGCTTTTGGCGAAGTGTGACCCCATCTAGTACATGCAGATCAAAATCATCTCTAGAGTTCTGACCCCGCACAATAAGTACCTCCGTCTTATCTGGATTCAGCTTCAGTTTATTCTCCCTCATCCTGCCCATTACTGCTTCCAGGCAGGCATTTAGGGAGGATATGCCAGCTCCTGAAGAAGTTGACATGGAGAAGTAGATCTGGGTGTCATCAGCATACTGGTAACACCCAGCTCCAAATTCCCTGATGATCTCTCCCAGCGGGCTTCATGTAAATGTTAAAAAGCATTGGAGAAAGTACGGAGCCTTGAGGGATACCATACTTAAGCTCAGATTTTGAAGAGCAACAGTCTCCAATTGACAACATCTGGAATCTATCCGAGAGGTAGGAGCGGAACCACTGTAAAACATTGCCTCCCACCTCCAACCCCCTCAGACATTCCAGAAGGAGACTATGGTCGATAGTATCGAAAGCCGCTGAGAGATCCAAGAGGACCAACAGAATCACACTTCCTCTGTCAATTTCCAATTAGAGATCATCCATCAGGCCGACCAAAGCAGTCTCCACCCCATAGCCCGCCTAAAAACCAGTTTGAAATGGGTCTAGATAATCAGTTTCCTCCAAGACCGCCTGGAGCTGAGAGGCCACCACCCTCTCAATTACCTTGCCCAGCCATGTGAGGTTGGAAACAGGCCTATAATTGCTCAACTCTGAGGGATCTAATGCGGGCTTCTTTAGAAGAGGTCTAATGATTGCCTCCTTAAGACAAGGAGGCATCCTGCCCTCCCTCATAGAAGCATTTCTGATTTCCACCAGGCTATTTACAACAACCTCCCTGCTAGATTGAACAAGCCATGTTGGACAAGGGTCAAGAGAATAAGTGGTAGGCCTCACCGCACCAAGCAGCTTGTCCACATCCTCGGGAGTCACAAACTGAAACTGATCCAGTTGAATTACATAAGAGGAGTTGTTGGGCACATCCAACTCAGACATCAAATTAATTGTGGAATCTCCATCTAGGTCGGCCCGAATCCGAGAGATTTTATCTGTGAAAAACTCTTTAAACACATCACAGCAGGTTACGGATGACTCCAAATTCTGATTCAAGGCGGGGGGGGGGTAGATACTAATCCCCTCACAACCCTGAACAACCGCTGGACGTGAACTCGCAGAGGCAATACGGGTAGAAAAGAACCGCCTCTTTGCCGCACATATTGCCTGAGCATAGATCTTTAGATGTGCTCTATGTCACAATCTGTCAGATTCAAGTTGAGTCTTCCTCCACTTGTGTTCCAGTCGCCTGCCTTGCTGCTTCAGCCCCTGTAGATCTTCCGTATACCAAGGAGCCAAATTTGAAGTGGGTCGGAGGGGATGCTTGGGAGCAATCATGTCTACTGCCCTGGTGAGCAAGTTGTTCCAATTCTCAACCAGGGCATCAACAGAATCACCAGCAAAGCCAACATTAAATCCCTCCTAGGCTTCTTGGAATCTTAGTGGATCCAATAACCTCTTCGGGCAGACCATTCTAATGGGCCCCTCACCCCTGCGGAGGTGGGAAGTGGTTGTAAGTCCAACCTTAACCAGATGGTGGTCCGTCCATGACAATGGGGAAATCACAGGAGTCCCCACCCACGGAACACCACCCTGATCAGAGTAAAATACCAAATCAAGCGTGTGACCTGTAATGTGCGTTGGTCCAGAGACCACTTGGGATAGGCCCATAGTTGTCATGGCCGCTATGAACTCTGGGGGTACCCCGGACAGATTTGTCCTGAAGTAAACATTGAAGTCCCACAGCACCAAGAGTCTGGGAGACTCCAACGCAAGTTCCGCGACCAAGTCCGTGAGTTCAGTAAGGGATTCTGCTGGGCAGCAGGGTGAACGGTACACCAACAGAAGTCCCAATCTATCCCTGGTCCCCAAGTTCAAGTACACATATTCAATATGGGCCGATACCCTGACAGGGACCCTGGTAAGGGAGATATTATCCCTATAGACCACAGCCACCCCACCTCCCCGCCCACGTCCCCTCACCAGATTGCAAATGACACTAAATTATAGAGGGTAGTGAAATCCAAAACAGATTGTGAGGTGCTCCAAAAGGATCTCTCCAAATTGGATGAGTGGGTGACAAAATTGCAGATGCAGTTCCATGTAAGCAAGTTTAAAGTTATGCATATTGCCCCCCCCCAAAGGCAGCTTCACACATACACAGACGAGGTCTGAGCTGTCAGTGACCAGGGCCGACGAGGTGGGGGCAGTACAAATTACTGGGGCCTGGCGGTCCGCAAGGGGCCCAACTATGTTGCATATGTTTATTTCTTGCCTCCTGCCACGACCCCACGCCTGCCACACCGCTGCCACAAGGCCAAACCGCTGGTCTTTAAAATAATTCTAGCTGCCTTGTGTGTGGCCAGGGGTGGGTAGGGGTGAGCTGAGCACCCGCCGTGGTGGCAGTGGTTTGCAGAGTGGCCACTCCTGTTCCACCTGCCGCCACCACAGGGGGTGGGGGTGCTCAGCTCACCCCCACCCACCCCCGGCCACGCACATGGTGGCTAGAATTATTTTATAGATTGGTGATTCAGTCTTGTGGCAGTGGCAGTGGCAGCAGCAGTGGGTGGGTGGGGGGGCTTGTGGCAGCTGCAGAGGTGGCCTCGTGGCGGGGGGCGGGAGCCTCATGGCAGGGGCCTGAAAAATTCTTTTCACTGGGGCCCGAACCCAATCTCGGCGTCCCTTTCAGTGACTGATCATGAGAGATATCTTGGGGTCATGGTGGACAACTCATTGAAAGTGTGAAAAAGGTGTGAATAAGCAGCTGTGAAAAAGGCCAATTCCATGCTAGCGATCATTAAAAGGGAGATTGAAAATAAAAATGCTAATATTATAGTGCTCTTATGCAGATCTATGATGTGGCCAAATTTGGAGCACTGTGCTTAGTTCTGATCACCGTATCTTAAGAAGGACATTGTAGAACGGGAAAAGGTGCAGAAGAGGACAAGCAGGATGATCAGGGGCCTAGAGCACCTTCCTTATGAGGCTAGGCTACAGCACTTGGGGCTTTTTAGTTTGGAAAAGAGGCAACTGCAGGGAGACATGATAGAAGTGTATAAAATTATACATGGAGTAGAGAGAGTGGACAGAGAGGAATATTTCTCCCTCTCTCACAACACTAGAACCAAGGGTGATCCCATGAAACTGATGGCCAGGAAATTTAGGACCAAGAAAAGAAAGTACTTTTTCACACAGCACATAATTAATCTATTGAATTCTCTGCCAGCCATGGCATGTGGTGATGGCCACTAGCTTGAAAGGCTTTAAAATGGACTTGGACAAATTCATGGAGGACAGGTCTATCGATGGCTACTAGTCTGGTGGCCGTGGGCTTCCTCCAGCCTCAGAGGCAGGATGGCCTCTCAATACCACTTGCAGGGGAGCAACAGCAGGAGAGGGGGCATGCACATACCTCTTGCCTGTGGGCTCCCCAGAGGCATCTGGTGGGTCACTGTGTGAAACAGGATGGGCCCCCTGGGCCTGATCCAGCAGGGCTGTTCTTATGTTCTTAAGAAGTATGGACCTGCAACGAAATGCTGCAGTATATCCCTGGTGTGGTGAATGTTGTGAGTTTATTGCCTGACCGTGTATGAGTGTGTACACGCATACAGTTGTCAGTGGATTTACACACCTTCCCCCTCCGCTCTTCAGGAGAGTTCACACCTAGTTGTTCTTTATGTTATTGGGGAGGTGTTACGCCATGCTGCCTCCCCCCTGCCACACACACACACACACACACACACACACACACACACTTGTGGTGTTTTTGGTTCATCTCTTCCTTGACCCAGGCCAGCTTTTGAATGGGGCTTTAGTTACTTATATTCCAGTCCTGGAGTAGAGGCGGGGCTGACAAACAGCCAGGAGCATGAGCACTGGAAAAGCAATCTGCACTTGCCTCTCTGTACATAATATCTATTTCATTAAACTAATAATATTCCTGATTCCACTCCACTGCTTTGTCCTTGCATATCTCAGCTCTTTCTTTTCAATTCTACAACACCACGACCTTAGAATCACAAAGGTGTGACATAGCTGGTGAAAACTTAAAAGGGTTATAGACATCTTTCCCTCTCAGAAGCAGAAAGAGTTGTGACTGTTTTGAGGGAGCATTCTTCAAACTGAGAATTTTCCTCCTCTTTATGTTTGTCCTCCTTGCCACCTCCTGGCTACTGACTCCCATTAGCTCCACCCACCTGATTGTTTGTTAAGTGTCCTCTGAGTCTTCAAACATTCCACTCCATTGAGTTTCATTGCAACAGTTTGTGGAGGGTGCCCCCAGGTTTTTTTCTTCAGATTTTTGTAAAAGTTACTTATCCATACCTTTCTCTCACCAGCAGGTGCTCCTTTCATGTATCCATAATGAGCCTAATAGCTCTTTCAGAAACAGATATGAGATAAAGACGAACATCTATACAATGTTCAAGAGCATTTTCAAGAGATTTCTCAATCTTGATTCCCACTCAGACTGCTGGTTTTGACCTAAACATGAGAAGTGGAGAATATCTGGCCCAGCCCTACACCATAGCAAGACCTCAACTTTCTAGAGTACTTATCTTGATGGTTAATCCAGCCCTGAGTCATCCTGACTTTTCAGCCCCACTCAGGCAAAGAGCTGAAAAAAGAGATCAGTTTAATGAAAGGGGGGAAATGACTCATGGAGCCAATGACAGGAAAAATAGAGGCTTGTCTTGTTATATAAAGTGGCAAAGCTGAACCTTCCCTAAGCTGACAGTGATACCGAGCCCTTGCAAGCTAATGGCTGCTTGACATGAGTTAAGTGAGTTATCTCGGCCTAGTACTTAGCTGACATTATACAATCCTGACCTGCAATAACAGGCTTTCTTGTTACGAGTCCCAGCAGAGAAGTCAAAAGAATCAATAATGGAGACAGGCCTGGCTCCTCATCACAACTGATCTTCCCCATACCAAGAATGACACCCATAATTCTCGGCTTCATAATGTGGCATCAGTCGTGTCAGTCCCATCTCCTTAAATCCCCTCATTCGCTCCTGGTCCGAGATTCAACACAAGTTCTTTGTTCTTCCCTTCATAACCCTCTTGGCCCTTCCCGACCTCTCAGCTCTCATATCCCATTGCACTCCTGCCCTGACAGTCACTCTAACCCTGTCTCAGTAACTAGACTGTAACCCCCACAGGGCAGGGGCCTGTCCTCTCATTCTTTGCAAAGCATTATGTTCATAAATAGGGCCATAGAACAAATGGACCTCTACCTAAGCTCTATCCAGACATTACCTGCAGACAGCATCTGTACACATGAATATGTTTCTGTGTGAATGACTGTACCTGCATTCATTTTACAAATAAACCTAGATACAGGCCACTTCAGTTGTATGGTGCAGATAGGAAGTGTACTGCTGTATGTGCACTGAACATGTACAAATAAATGTATGTGTGTACAGATCTACAAGCATTGTACGTAGACTGTACATGCATTATACATTTATTTATTTAGCTAGCACATTTATATACTGCCCAAAATGTATGTCTCTGGGCAGTTTATAGTAAAATACAATTTAAAACAACATTAAAAAAAACATTAAAATAAAATTTAACACAAAGTTAAAAACTGTAATAAATCTAATTAAAAGCCTTGGTGAACATATATGTGTTTTGACTGCCTTTTAAAAAGTTGTCAGAAATGGGGGAGGCTCTTATTTCAGCAAGGGGGCACATTCCAAAGCCACAGGGCAGCTACGGAGAAAATCCGTCCCTGAGTAGCCACCAGATGAACCAGTGGAAACTGCAGACAAAATTCTCCAGATGATCTCAATGGGCCATGGGACTCATGGCGAAGAAGATATTCTCTTAATTACCCAGGGCTTACGGTGTTTAGGGCTTTATAGGTTATGACCAGCACCTTGTATTTTGCCTGGAAACATATTGATAGCCAGTGTAATTCTTTCAATACAGGAGTAATATGGGCTCTCAAAGATGACCCAGATACCAACCTGGCTGCTACATTCTGCACCAACTGCAGTCTCCTGACTACATACAAAGGAAGCCCCACATAGAGCGCATCACAGTAGTTAAGTGTGGAAGTTACCAGCAGATGTACCACTGTTCTGAGGTCATTTACCTTGAGAAATGGATGCCGCTGGCGTATCATCTGAAGCTGACAGAAAGCACCTCTGGCCACTGCCTCAATCTGGGTCACCAGGGAGAGGCTTGGATCCAGAAGCACCCCTAGACTGCGTACCTGTTCCTTCTGGGGAAGTGTGACCCCATCCAGAACTGGCAGATCATATTAGTCTCCCAAGTCTGACCCTGGAAAATAAGTACCTCCTTCTCGTCTGGATTCAGTCTCAGTTTGTTATCTCTCATTCAGTCCATCACCATTTCCAGGCAGGCATTTAGGGAGGTCATGCCTTCTCCTGATGATGTTGACATGGAGCAATAGATTTGAGTGTCATCAGCATACCGATAACACCCTGCACCAAGTCTCCTGATGATCTCTCCCAGTGGTTTCATGTAGATATTAAATAACATTGGAGACAACATGGACACCTGAGGGACACCATACCAAATTTTGGATTATGAAGAGCAACAGTCTCCAAAATATACCATCTGGAATCTGCCCAAGCGCTAACAGCAAAACCAATGCAAAGCAGTTTCTCCTACCCACAACCTCCTCTGATGCTCCAGAAGGATACAGTGGCTGATATTATTGAAAGCCACAAAGAAATCCAAAGGACCAGCAGAGTCACACTCCCTCTGTCAATTCCCAATTGGTGATCATCCATCAGGCTGACCAAGGCAGTCTCCACCCCATAGCCCACCTGAAAGCCAGTTTGAAATGCATCTAGATAATCAGTTTCCTCCAAGACTGCCTGGAGCTGAGAGGCCACCACCCTCTCAATTACCTTGCCCAGCCATGCAAGGTTGGAGACAGGCCTGTAGTTGCTCAACTGAGGGATCCACTACAGGCTACATCAGAAGAGGTCTAATAATTGCCTCCTTAAGGCAAGGAGGCATCCTGCCCTCCCTCAGAGAAACATTTATAATATCTACCAGGCCTTCTACAATCACCCCCCTGCCTGACAGCCATGTCAGAAAAGGGTTGAGAGAACAGGTGGTAGGCCACATCATTTCAAGCAGCTTGTCTACATCCTCAGGAGTCACAAACTGAAGCTAATCCAGCCTAACCACATAAGAGGAGTTGCTGGACAACTCCACATCAGATACTGCAGCAATTGGCCCAAATACGAGAGTCGGCCCAAATACAAGAGATTTTATCTGCAAAGAACCAATTTAAAACATCACAGGGAGTAATTGGTGGAATTCCCAGTCTTTCCCTGGTCCCCAAACCTATAACAAACATAACATATGAATAGGGCTCCGATAGCTTTTTATCCTTTCCTAGACAAGCACAGAAGAACTTAATTTACGATCAGTGTTCAGATACATGAAAGTCAAAAGCCAAAACACACACACACCCTATACAATATGATGCAATACAGTAGGTGTGCAGCAAATCAATTTAAATATAATAATGGTAGCAAGATCAAGTTACATTTTGTCAGCGGTCCTCTGTTGTCTGATTTTCATGACTGTCAAGCAAAAGTTGGCTACCTTTTGGGTAATATCTACACACTCATCAGAGAGGAGAAAATGTGCCTAGTAAGACCCATCCCTACCTGGCCTATTCAGTAACAAGGGTGTAATCAAGCTGGCATGTGAGTCCTTATAAAAGGAGCAGTACAAAAGAACATGTTGTATTGTCTTAAGCATCCCTTCCTTGCAAGGACAGATCCTATTGGCTTGAGGCACTTTATTATACCTGCCAAAAAGTACTGCCTAGGGGAGCACATCAAATCTGTCTCCGAAGAATGCTTTACATAACTTCGGGAAAGTAAGTAATGATAGATATTTTGCTGGAGAACAGCTGATATTTACTTAATATTCTTGACTGAGGTCAGAGATCATACTAAGATCCTTTGGGTGTTTAAACCAAAGTTTGTGTCCAGGGCTGACTTCCAGTAGATCACAGCGAGGGGGCTGCTCTGCTACGTATGAAACCCTGACCCAGAATCATGTCGTCTACGAATGATTTAGCATCAGGTTCCATACGAATGTGTGGTGCACTATGAATGAGAGGCTGTTGGAAGTGAAGGACTATGTGCTGTCTCTTGTCTCAATGACATAGGAGGGCAGACTAGTGAGTCAGAGGGCTAGAGGGTCAAGACATTGGTCTTCCCTTCTCTACTACTCTGACACTACCCCTTTGAGATGTAGACTGCTAATCTCAGGGACTTCCTTCCTTCCTGCCACTTCCTCTTCCCTTCTCTTTCCTTCCTTCTCCCTTGCAACACCCACGCTCCTCTCTCCCTGCACCATGTGTGCAGAGATACAGAATCCATCCATCTGCATCCAGCTAGTTAGCTAGATTAGAGATCCTATCTCTCCATTTTACTATCTAGAATGGAGTTCTCTAATAAGTACTCCTAATATTGATTTGAAACTATAAACTGGCTCCAAGTTATTTCACTCTCAGCATACACACATGCCTAACCAAATTCTGCTGTGTTGTGCCTCTGTGCACTCTGCTATAATGAAAAAGGGTTTCTCTTACCAGAGAGAATTCCCAACAAGGTAGCCCCCTTCCGGCCGCGCTCCACCCCTTAGGCAAGCACAGAAGAGAAGGGGCCTTGCTGTAACCAGATGGCTTTTCCTCTGATAGCTACTGGTGTCATTTACTAATCCATTTTTTTCCTAACATGGGGAGGCGGGGAGCACAGTGGTACTTATCCTAGGCTCACTGCTCCATAATTAGGCTATATAAATATGTTTTAGCTGTACATTTTTTTATAAAACAAAGAGAAGGATTGAATAGGATGTTTGGGGGCCAGGCTTCCACTGGGGAGACTCAAAGGCTGGATAGAGGCATGTTTGTGAGTGAAAGACATGAGGAAGGAATGAGGGCTTGTGAAAGTGAATCCTGCTATTTATTATACCAGAGTACCAGACTACAGTAGTGAGGAAATAACTTGCCTAGGGAGCAAAAAGTTGTCAGTTTGAATCCCCGCTGGTATGTCTCCCAGACTATGGGAAGCACCTATATCGGGCAGCAGAGTTATAGGAAGATGCTGAAAGGCTTCATCTCATACTGCGTGGGAGATGGCAATTGGAAACCCCTCCCGTATTCTACCAAAGACAACCACAGGGCTCTGCGGTCACCAGGAGTTGACACTGACATGATGGCGCAACTTTACTGAGAATAATAGGAGTTGTAGTCCAGCAACATCTGGAGTAACACATGTTAGGAACCCCTGTATTATGCAAGCACTGTTGTACATGTATAATTCAAGTAAAGAGTAGAAACAGCATTCCACTCTGAGAGCCAGTGTGGTGTAGTGGTTAGAATACTGGAGCAGGAGCTGGGAAACCGGAGTTGAAATCCCCGTTCAGGCAGGAAACTAACTGGATGACTCTGGGCCAATCACCTGTTTCTCAGCCGAACCTCAGGGTTGTTGTGAGAATAAACATAATCATGTATACTACTCTGGACTCCTTGGAGGAAGAGCAAGATATAAATGCAAAAACAAAATAAATAAATCCAACATCATATTTGTCAGCCTTGAGTATTCTATTGCTCATAAAGTCAATAATATCCATCCAGTCCTCCTGCAATTTTTTACACATCAGCTAGGTGATATAGTACTGTACTATATTACTATAGTAGTTTGTGGGATGCTGTGGATAATTATTACAATGCATCAGACAGAAATTCATCAGTTATAGTTATAGTAAGTGATTGTGGATTCATTAAATTTCTGCCTGGACATTTACCATAATAGGTGGCATTTTGGGGGAGCACTATGCCTGGTAGAGATACAACAGGCAGAAATTAAGAGTCATCTCTTGGAAGTGATTGAGGAAGATGCACCTGTTGAATTCTTGCCTGGACACATTGCTCCCCAATCCAATGTTGAGCTGAAAGACCAAGACAAAATGTGGGTGCATGGAATTTTGTAAAGCAAGATAATATCCAGATTGTACACAGTCTTACAGCTACAAATATTTATATACAGCTGTTCAACAAAAGTTATTCAAATGGTTTACATAGAAAAACAACAGGAAATGAGTAAGGATCGCTCCTGTCCCAAAATGGCTCAAAATCTGCAAAAAAAAAAAAAAAACCCACAAAAACATAAAGTAGACACCAACAAAAGCCACTGGAGGGATGCTGTGCTGGGGCTGGATTGGGTCAGTTGCTCTCCCCTGCTAACTTTAAGAGAATCATCACTTTAAAAGTGCTTCTTTGCCCAGTTAGCAGGGATCTCTTTACATGGTGTGCAAATTGTGATCACCTTAACTTGCATTTTCCACTTTTTAGAGCACAAGCTCCTTGACTCTCCTCTCAAACCAAAGGATTTTTGATATTTGAATTATATGCTGATATACCTTTAAAACTGTTAACCTGATTGTCCAATAAATGATCAGAGGTGCAGCTAGTAATTTCGGAACCTGGACCTAGTGGGCTTATGGGTGTGGGTGGGTTGCAAAATAAGCATCCTCCCCTCACCCTCTCTCACACACGGTTTCACACAACATTCTTGAGCACACAATTCCCAGTTTAAAAGTTTAAAAACATTTTAAAAATCATTAAAAATCAATGCAAAGTCTGATCTGCTTCAGATTGAATATAAAATGCCCTCCCATCCTACCCTACACAGGAGCCCAATTTCACCTATGCCAAACCATTCCAGGAGATCTGAGGGTTGGGCAGAAAAGAGGAGTGCTTTACACCCTTATTTATGAAGGCAAAGGGCAGATTTTTCCATATGGGGATGGAATGATGGTCCATGGTGGCAGTGGCGGCGGGCTTCAGTTTCAGAGGTTTTTGTCATTTTCTGCCATAAAACAAGTCATTTATAGGACTTTTTTGAAGTTTTATTTCCCCCACAAAATTTATTAAAAATAAATGGATTGACCAAGTACTTCAAAGTAAAGATACAGAGCCCTCCCATCCTGCCCTGCATCTGTGCCAAACATCGAACCCCTAGCTGCTTTTCAACTGCCAAATATCAAAGCCCTAGCCCAAGCTATCTTGGAAACACACAAAGGGGGAATAACACATACAAGCCCCATATGATCCCACCCATGCACCTTCTGGATGGCTCCCACGATGAGGCAGGCACAGCACACAAGCAGGCAGTGAGGGAGGAGCAGAGCAGAGAGCTTGCAGAAGTCTGGGGGCAGCCAACACTGCCCCCCTGCCTCCCAAGCTCAGCTCTCTGCCGCTGGGTAGCCATCCATCCCATGCTGCTGAATAGCCATGAGGCAGGCAGAAGGAGGCCTCCATGTTAGCCCCACCCACCCAACAAACGGCTGACTGGTAATGGCAGCCTGCAGGGAGGCCGGGAGGCCAGGGCCTCAGACTTCTGCCCTGAAGTCCAGAACTAACTCTGTACAGGATAGCCCAGAGAGCGAATAGTAAGCCATGATATACAGACTTGCCCTTTCAGACACAGAAACCCACCCATCTTGGAATTCGCTTTTATTGCCTATAGATGTTCCAGTTGCACTCTCTAGACACCACTGCTAGCCCCTAGGGATGGGCCTTCCATGCGGCGACCTGAAGTGGTCTCCCCAGGCAGCAGATTATGGGGTGCTAGCAGTGGCGAGATGCACCCCACTGCCACCATCGGAACAGCTCTTACGGACTGCTCTGATCCTTGCAGATGTTGCAAGGAGCATCTCTCCTCAAACCCATTGCAAAGCTTTCAAGAAGCACCAGAGGAGAAGAGGAGACTGCTGGCAAGCTTCCCTCTTCCCTGCCTCTGGCACCACATTCCATGCTGGCAAGGGTGAGATTTGAGAGGGGGATGGCTATGGCCTTGCCACAGGCATTACAGTACCTTGGGCCGCCACCACTGTTTCCTGTAAGAGGCATTTCCAGATGTTGTTGACTACAGTTCCCAGAATCCTCAGCCAAAGGCCATTGCAGCTGGGGATTCTGGGAGCTTTAGTCAACAACATCTGGAAATCCCTCTTACAGGGAACACTGGCCACCACTCCTACTACCCCAGGTTACTTCACTTCCGGTGGGCTAAGTTGCAGTGCACGGAATACAGGAAGCCATCTTTATTTGTGGCAGTTCTGTTCCGGCCTATTTCCGCGGATAATGACGCTGCAGATAAAGAAAACTTAACCCTATGGTGATTGGGCGGTGGGATTAGGCTCCTAAGCATACTGGTGTGTGCTGGAAATCACAAGAAAATGCAGGGGGAGCAGACAAGCATAGTACTTTGCTCCCCAGCTGTCCAGAAATGTCCCCAAAACATGCAAATCCGCCAATATCTGTTCTTTTTTGAGGTTTGTTTTTGTTTTTGTTTTTCAAAAAGAACCACAAAATGGCAGCGGGAACTGACATCAGAAGTCATTTCTGGCCACTCAAGAACTGCAGATAGGTGGAAATAACCTATTTTTACCCCACAAATAAAGAAACTGCTGACTCCCTACAACCCAACCACAGATACACAAAACTGGATACTGGGACCATGGGGAACGAGAGCCACCTGTACCTGTACCGTCCCTTCCTTTCCATCATGAGAAATAATCCTCTTTCCCTTTTCTCTTCCCCCTTCCTACAGTATGCTTGCATTTCCCCGCATCTCAAGCAAAATCGGAGTGCATAAAAATGGAAATAGAAATGTTAATTTATATTTAGGGCTTAGAGGAACCAGCCTTGCTTTAATTACAAGATGCAAGTCCCGACGCAGTCTAATTTAATTTTTCCCTGAAATTTATGAGGAGGCTCCTGCTTAACTCTGTTGAGCTGGAGCATTTAAAAGTGCTTTATTGGGAGAATTTCATCTGTGTAATTTACTGCACCGATTTAGGCGTCCTGGAGGGTTGGGTCACACTTTCTATCTCCCACCCCTGCTGTTCATTGTATGAGAAATTGAATTGCTGCCCTTGAAGCAGACTTTGTGATTGGGGGCCATGGGATTCCACAATACACTTGCGACCAATCTGAATCAAAACAGTAAATGCAAACATGGCAATAAGGAATGGATTTGTTGGAGCAAATCCTCTCTCTCTTTTTGTTAGAAATTCTTCTTTCCCTTCCCAGTGCATTCAGTGTACATTTTCTGCATTGCTGATTAATTCTAGTGTCCTTGCCGACATTATGATAAGACACAAAGCAGTTTCTCAACAAATGGAAAAGAGAGAGAGAGAGAGAGAGAGAGAGAGAGAGAGAGAGAGAGACGCAGCTGATTACTGCCAGCAAATGTAGAACAAAAAACTATAGAAAGGTTGCAGGGGTGAGAGGAACGCAGGGATGATGGAAACTTGAAAGTGTGAATGGAGAGCTTGAATTAAGGGAGGAAAGACATAAAATGTCACCAAGAGGAATTCTGCACTGAGTAGCAGTCCTTGAATAACCTTGTTTAGTAAATTGTGTAAAAAAAAAAAGTCACTGTGTGTAATCCGGTTACAAATTGTTAGCTCGCAGGCTTCATTCACAGGGAAATGGCATAACAAGATTAAACCGTGGAAGTAAACATGTCTGGCTGTCGCTTACTGGGTGGGAGACAAAAATCCCACCAACATCTGAATGGGAGAATGCAGCACAGCAATTAAGAAGAACAAGTGCATGGTTACAAGAGTAGTGTGGCTCATGTCCCAGGATCTGAACTTGGAAACCTCTGCATCAGAGAAGGAGTTCTGCAAACAGCAAGAACCTCCAGACTGGTGGAGATTAGGGCTGAGAATTCCCCTCTGTTCTTTGCGTTTGTTCTCCTCTGTCTTGAATTCAAGCACGGTGAATGAATGGTGCACTGTCCCCTTATGTGCAGATCAGCCTCCCATCTCTCATCCCTCATGAGCTGATCTGTGCAGGAGACTAGGTCTTGTAGAAGAGAGCATGAATGGACCCCTTTGCTAAGCAGGGCCTACCTCTGTATTTGGATGGGAGACTACATGTGAGCACTGTAAGTTATTCCCCTTGGGGGATGGGGCCATATATAGCTCAGTGGAAGAGTATCGGCTAGGGATGTGTGAGTCGATTTGGGTCCAAAATGATTTGTACCCAAATCTACCTGTTTGGGGCAATTTGTGGACAAAACAAAGCACCTCTGTGCTAGCTGGCCAGATCGCTCAGATTTTGGACCCGAAAATATTTTAGATTCAGACCTCCATTTTGTGGCAATCTCTTTTGCTGTCTCCATTTTGTGTCAGGAAATGTTTTTGAAAATCCCTCTCACCCAAGCTTCAGATTGGTGACTTACAATGTGCGGCGCTTGGCTGGCGATTCCCTTCTGGTTCCAGATTAGCTCATTTGAATTCAAATCTTGTGTTGCCAGGGGTGACGGGCCCTGCATTGGCTTGGGGAAGAGTCAAAGAAGGGAGAAGGGTGGGGGGAGTTTGAAGGAGGGATTTTCAAATGTACTTAAGGAGGCAGGCAGGCAGGCACCATTCTGCCTTTCTGCCTTGTGGGAGGAGAGAGAGAGAGAGGGAGAAAGAAGCTTTGCTTTGCCTTGCTTGCCTGCTGCCTGGAGTAGATTCTCTGCTTTTTGTTCCTGCTTTCCTGACTGAGGAAAAAAGAGAATTTTTTCCCAGCTCCTTCCTGCTGCCGAGAGAATCACTGCCTGAGCCTGCTGTCTATGTGAATCGATTTGGGTACAAAACTATTTGTACCTGAATCTACCTGTTTCAGGAGATTTGTGGGGGAAATAAATCACCCCTGTGGTAGCTGGCCAGATTTGGACCCAAAACAAATCAGGGGTGATTCGATTCGGGTACAAATAGAATCAAAAAATCGATTCATGCAAATCCCTAATAGCTGCATGCTTGCATCCAGGATCACTTCCTGGCATCTCCAGGCAGGGCTGGGAGAGATGCTCCTGTCTGAAATATTGGAAAGCTGCTGCCAGTCAGTCAGTGGAGACAGTACTGAACTAGATGGACCAGTGGCCTGACTGGGCAGCTTCTGATATCCCTATGCATGTTCCCTGAGAACAGGAGAAACCCTGCTACAGGGCTATGTTAGGAGCCCTGCCAGGAAGCAGTAGACAACCTTGTGAATGAATCAGCTAAACTACCAGCACCTGTGTGGAGTCCGGATTCAACAGGCAAATTTTTATTTATTTACATTCCACAGATTCTACTCTGCCTACCTATCACTCAAAGAATTCTTACTGTAAGGGGAATCAGGTTTCCAGTTCACATGTGGATTTCTGGGTGGAAGAATGGCTGCTGCTGAGGAGAAAGACCTCCCTTCCAGCTGCCAGAGGTGTGCACATTCTCTTCTTGTGCCATATGCACACACCACATTATTGGTTCTGAAAGGGCTGTTTACCGGGGGACTGAGTACAGGTGTTGCTTATCCTTTTCTTCCCCAACCACATGATCAGCACTGTCCTCCCATTAGTGGGGAAGACAGGGCATCTTCATGCGCAGCATGATGCACAAACATCTCAACTCATTCCAACTGGGGCAGCAGTTGCATCAGAGCCCATGATCCCCCTGGCCAGGGAGTCAGGTGACACCAGAGGGCCAATCTGGTGCCAAGAACTGTTGAAAAGCTCCTGCTATTGTAGTCAGTCTGGGCAAGGTCTCACTGAGGATGGCTGCCCTGTCCTCCCTTTTTGCCAGACTCCCAGTCTTCAAGCTTTGTTCTCCAGCCTGCTTTCTGCCTGGGAAACTCGCCTGAATACATATGTCCTACCTTGTTAGTCTGGAAATAAGTGCTGTATAAGATTACACAACTTCAAGATGGAAAAGTATTGGTCATTCTAAAACCTAGCCTAGTAAAATACATCAAGTCTGAACATTAGAGGTAATAGACTGGACCTATCAATGTGGTATCTTTCTTGGATTCCTGTATGATTGAGAGGAGGATCTGACTGGTTTGGTACTCAGAAAGTAACATTTAAGGTTTTCCTCACTTAGTTCTACCTTAAATTGGCCCTCATCTGTATTTTCAGACAGAGGAAAATAAAGTGGAAAGGGAATTATGAGCCCTGTCCCTTTAAGATAAAAGCTACAATTGCATTTGGCTGGGAGGAATAGATATGCACCCCAGGAGCCAAGGGCTGCAGCTCTTTAGGCTGAATAAGGTGCTCAGAAAATCAGAGGCACTTGAATTGCTAGTCTTGGTGAGAGAAGAGAGAGAGTGAAAAAGAGCTAGATAGCTTTGTGGAGAACGGATGTTAGTAGATATTAAGGAGAATGGCAGACAGTGACTCTTTATCTCTGCAGATGTAGCATTGCATCAGAGATTCCATTACTGGCTGCTAACCTGAGCTTCCATTCCCAATAACACTCTGTCACCTATCACATTAAAAAAGGTTACAGATTGAGAAGACTGGGGGTGACGAGGATTACAAAGGGCACCTGAAACTACAGGATGCATTTTGAGCAGGATAGACAAAATCAAAAAAGGGAAATGGAAAGGCCAGGAAGAAAAGGGCACATATTAGAGAAATAGTCTATTGTTTGCTTTCCTAAAGCTAATAGAGAGAAGAGGGTCACATCTTATCTTGGACCATCTTTCCAAACACAGGGAGTCCCTCCCTGACTTTGCAGGAGAAATGTCACATGACAACCAGGAAGTCACTGGTCTCTGTCACGTTGATTTAAAATAGCATTTTAGCACACTATCTTTCTAGTACAAACATTTTCAAAGTGGCTTACAGATCTAATAAAACCCAATATTTTATTTATGTATTTATTTATTTTATTTTTACATTTATATCCCGCTCTTCCTCCAAGGAGCCCAGAGCGGTGTCCTACATACACCATGCTGGCTCTAGGAGCATTGTTCCAAGGACCATTCTGGGGAAATTGGTGCTCACCCGGCAAAATGGCAGTCACCAGTGAAAAGGATTCACAATCTTTCCCAGGAACACCCCCCAAAACAATATCACATCATTATGTAGTGTCATTTAGGGGGCATTATAGGGGGAAATAATGGCTGCAAGTCAACAGGAGCTGGAAGATGTGACAGTGAGTTTCCTATCACCCTGAACATTGCCAAAATGCCTCTTAATCCTGCAGTCTGCAAAACTGGAGGATATTTTGGCTCCAACATACTGGCTTAGATAAGAATTAAGTTGTTTCTTTGAACAGTGTTGGAGCCAGCATGGTGTAGTAGTTAGAGTGCTGGACTAGGAGTGGGGAGACCTGAGTTCAAATCCCCATTCAGCCATGATATTTTCTGGGTGACTCTGAGCCAGTCACTTCTCTCTCAGCCTAACCTACTTCACAGGGTTGTTGTGAGGAGAAACTTAAGTATGTAGTACACCACTCTGGGCTCCTTGGAGGAAGAGCGGGATATAAAATGTAAATAATAATAATAATAATAATAATACATTTTATTTTATTTATATTGCAAATTTATATACTGCCAAACACACATATCTCTAGGCAGTTATATATTATCGCCCTAGGGTTTCCGGGGGTGGGGGGTGGGGTAGGGGTATCCAGCCCAGCTTGAGATGCAATGTTTTCATCTATAAAACAAGGCAAGTGTAACCTTGTCCAGAATAGGAACTTTTATCATTGGTCCCAAGGAGCTGCAAGGTGGCGGTAGGGAACATTTTGCCACTAGGCTGGTGACCCAATTACCTGCCGTCTGAGGGGACTGCCTCACCACACCTCATGAAAGGGCCGTCCCCAATACAAGGATATTCATTCTGTGATCCATACACTGAGCGATGCATACTTTGGCCTTCCTCTCATCCCCTCTCCAAACATTAGCTCCCAGAAGAGGCTAGGAGAGTCCCACACATCTCATTCACAATGATTCCCTGGCAAACACAAGGCAGTATTCCCTGACATTGCTATGATATTTTTAAAACTGAAGGTTGACTTTTCAAAGGTATTTGGTTAAACTTTACATATTGTTTTTTATTGAAGCTATTGTCAAGCAAGCGGAAATCACTGACATTTAAATGACATTTTCTATCCAGCAGGAAGAGGATACCCTCTCCTTTTGTTAGCTATTTCAGTTTGAGTACAGATGTTGAACTGATCTGTTTGCAGTGGTTGCTAAGATGATGTCTCCAGCACTTGAGTTTTCTAATAAACAAAATACCAACATGCTTATCATTATGATGATGGATGGCTATAAGTAGAATGTAGAAGGTGAACTTCTCTACAGTACTACAAAGATGTGTGTGTGTGTGTGTGTGTGTGTGTGCACATGCATGCACACAGTGCATTTATGTGCTGTATGGACAGACACTTATTTATAGGGTCTCTATTAAGGAGTGCAAGGCCACCCAGTAGTAGGTAGAGTGCAGGAATTCCCATCTGTGCAACAATATCCCCACAGTATATTCTCCTCCACCCCCCGCTGCCCACCCATTAAAGTAGACAAGTATGGACCTGCAACAGAATATTGCAGTACATCCCAGGTGTGGAGGTGTTCCCGAAGCTTGTGTCTGAGCATGGTGAGAGTTTTAGGCCCCTTTCTCCATCAGACATAAATACTCCCTGTCTTGAGGGAGTATTTCCAAGTTGACAAATTTCCTGCTCGTTTACCCGAAGCCCTCCTTCCCCTCTCCTTACTGCGGAGTATCATTAGTTATCTGTTAAATGCCCTCACAAAGTCTGTTAACATTCCACATCCATTGAATTACAGTGGGGTGGTTTAGGGAGGCTTTTAAAAAATCCATATATATATATATAGTTAGTTAGTTAGTTAGTTAGTTAGTTAGTTATGCTTGAACCCCTATCCCTAATATGTGAGTTTCCAATGAATAGGGTACTTTTAAATGAGAGGAACAATCAGGGATGTGAGCCCTCACCTTCACCCTGCCCCCAGCAGAATGGTAAACTAGCACATTGCTTTTGCTGCCTCCCACAGTTCCACCTCCTGCTGCTCATCAGAGGTGTATCTAGGGAAAATAGCGCCTAGGGCAAGTACTGAAATTGCACCCCCTGTCCAAACATCTGACACCCATCTTTCAGATAACTTTACCATAATATCAGCTCAAAAATACAAGTCAAGCTCGTTAATCTTTTAATATTTCAAAAACTATTTAGCAGTGGACGTAGCCAGACCAAAAAATGCTGGGAAACTACAAATTTCAGGATGCTGGGGCTCATGAAATACACAAATACCATGTGGAGGTGTACTTGGAAAACTAAACAGAAGTGCCTGTCTAATTCTTTACTATGCATTGTAGCATCACCATTACATAAGTTTTCAAAATAAATGGAGAATTTGACTTTTCCCAGATACTCTGAAAATAATTAAAGGATATGCAGAGTAAACTGTGTCACTGCTTGGAATATATTCTAGTATTTCAGAAAGACAGTTAAAATGAGAGAAAGAGAGCAAGAAACTCCCAGTGGGCCTTAATACTAAGGATTTGACACTGATTCAGACAAAACTCACCATTAATATTATTAAGACATCACATTTAACTCACTTATCACAAGAAGCAAAGTAAGAGCAAATGAATACAAACCTAGCTCATACGCTTCAGCTCAGTATTCACAAGCCCTGATTCTCTTTACACAGTGCCAATCTGAATATGTGTACAGTGACTTATATTATATTAAATTTAAAAAAATTACCTGTAACCCCTTCAGGGGGCTTCCTAAAGGCCATTGGGAGGGGGGTCTGCAAAGATTCCCCCTCCCCCTGCTGGACTCTAGGGCCTCGCAGGGGCCATTTGAGCATGTGTGGTGGCCATTTTGTTTTCGGTTGCCATTTTTTTCATTTTCAAAAAATGGCGCCCCCCTTCAAGTGGCGCCCGGGGCACGTGCCCTGCCTGCCCTACTCTAGATACGCCCCTGCTGCCCCTGCTAAGACCACACATCTGCATCCTGACCAGGTCAGAGAACCCAGCAGCTCAGCATTTTCCCTACACAGACATCACATAGGTATAGTACAGAGTAAATGCATGTATGAGTACTCATTTCAACACATGTGCACAGGTGTATAATTGGCACACTATAACCATCTGGAGAGGTTAATCTGCAGTAGCCTCCAACTCATGTGGTAGCTACTCGGGAATGGGCCTTCTCCGTTGCAGCCCCAGGACTTTGGAATGTGCTCCCTGCTGAAATAAGAGCCTCCCCATCTCTGACAACTTTTAAAAAGGCCCTGAAGACACATTTATTCACCCAGGCTTTTAATAAAATGTTTTCAATGTTTTAAATGATTTTAATTGTTAATTGGTTTAATGTTTTAAATTATTTTAATTGTAAACCACCCAGAGCTGCAAGTTTTGGGCAGTATAGAAATATTTTAAATCAATCAATCAATCAATCAATCAATCTAACAGCTTAACATTTGTACAGGAGTTTTGAAAAGCGCTCCAATAAATTCATATACACTATCTCAAAGATCATTAGGATAACCTTGTGAGGCCTGTTTTATTATTCCCATGTTACAAATGAGGCATTGCAATAGTGGGTTACACCAGGAGGGACTCTTGATGCTTCTTGAGCATGCAACTTATTTGGGGCAATATGCTACCCATTGCTGCAAATAACTTGCCTACCATTGGTAGGCACTAGTTTCATCCTCTATGCATGATTTGCTAAGTATAGTAATTGGCCACAGCTGAGTACAGTGGTCACCCAGAAAGTTCACAGCTTTCACCCCTGCTAACTGAGCAAAGAGGCACCTTTTAAAAGTGGTGATTCTCTTTATTGAGCACGGGGAGAGCAACTGGCCCTATCCACCCCCAGCACAGCATCCCTCCAGTGGCTGTTGCTGGGGTCTGTCTAATATTTCATTTTTAGATTGTGAGCCCTTTGGGAACAGGGAGCCGACCTCTCTCTCTCTCTCTCTCTCTCTCTCTCTCTCTCTCTCTCTCTCTCTCTGTAAAGCGCTTTGGGAATTTCGGATGAGAAGCAGTATATAAATATTTGCCATATTCGGATTTGTAAACTGAATGCAAAATCAAAAGCATTCAGATCCTAGATCCCACTCTGAACTGCTACCCTACATTAACGTCATATACACAACGCCTTATGGTGTAGAAAATGTTTCCCCTCCTACATGGACCTCTGTAAACTCTGCTTACAAGGTACATGCATTACCAGTATTCACCATTACAAGTTCACCAGCATTACCAGTTCTATGTTTTAAAACAAATACCCCACCTTTGGACTCCATTTAGGTTCTCATAGTGTCTCATGAATGTATTTGAATAAAGTTACTATACATAGGAAGCTGCTTTATACCAAGTCAATCAGACTATTGATGCATCTGGCTCAATATTATCTACTCTGGCAGAGGCTCTCAAAGATTTCAGGCAGGAATCTTCCCCAGCCCTACCTGGAGATGTCAGAGATTGAACCTGGTTGAACCTGCATGCAAAGCAGATGCTCTTCCACTGAGTTATGGCCCCATCCCCAGTTGTTTTGAGAGGGCAAGGCAGAATGTTTTCAGTGGAGGAGGGCTTCCACATGCCAATCATCCAGCATAGACTAAACCAAAGACTCCCACTTTTCACTTGTTGTCAACCACAGAGGACCACATTGCCTTGTTGTAAGTTAGGAGCTTGGCAGGAGGAGCCTTGGGGGAACTTTCCTCCTCCCCTGCCAGTGTCAGTGGCAGTTTTGGCCATCCTGGACTTGGCAGTGGATTTGGCACCCACTCCAAAGAAGGAAGCCAGGAGCAAAACAAACAACATCCCAATCAGGTGGTCAGGGCTGTTTCTGCTATGCAGGTCTTCCCATCGCCAACTGGCTTAATGGCAGTAGAGAGCCAAGGTGGAAAGGCATTCCTTGGAGAAGTACAAAAGTTTTTGGAGAGCTGCGTTTTTCACAGAACAAAAATGGCAGCCTGACCAGCAAGATTGGTTGACCTGGGTGACTGGTAGTCAATGCCCATCTCAGACACCAACCTAAAACATGAGATAACATCTCAGATACAGTTTCCTATCTGTAAAATGGTTGGTCTGTTGCGAGGCTTGATAAGCCATGAGACTGTTCTCATGAGCAGCCAAGACCAGCTAGGGCAGCTAAGCCTGGGCTTGGCTGCCCATGGGAATTGTGGCAGTGCCCGGCAGCAACCCCGGATAAGAAGCCAGGCTCTTAAACAAAATTAAGGGAGCGAGCACTCCCTTAACCCCATTTAACTGACCGTATGTTAGCTCCGGCTGCTTTCAGCTGGTTTTGAAACACTGATGGACACCCGCCGGTCACTTGGGCGATCCCCACAATGCACCGTCCACTCATGTGGTGCATTGTGAGATTTCAGAGGGCTGGGACAATGTGTCCCAACCCCCGTGCTTCCTTGGGCAGCAGCGGGACATCTTGGCATGCAATCCGCACGCTCAGACCTTGTACCAGGATTGTCTGTGGGGAAGGTGAGTTTCTGCAGCCTTCCCTCCCGCCCGCCAGCAAGCCCGCTCACACAATTGTGAGAAAGGGCTCTCTGTCTGCTAGCCTGTGTGGGAAGACCCACCAGGCATAAACTACTAGGCACATTGGCCCATCTCTCTGGTTCCAATTTGAACCCAAGATGCCATTTTGGCATGCATGAACGGTTGGCTTCTAAAGGCTGTTGCTATGATTCGTCCTCCTCATTGGCCCGAATTACTCAGCAGAACTCTCTGCTCTGAGCATGAATCTTCTCAGGAGAAAATCATAACTCTATGGAGAGCGTATAATTGTATCCCCCCTAAGCATGTTTATCGATCCACTGAAACAGAAAGTTTTTCAAACTGCTCTGGAACACCCATACCTATGTGAATAGGATCATGACCCGATCAAGACAGAACATGCAAATGAGTAAGCGGTTGAATGTAACTAGATCAAGACTTCACTGTGCAGAACTTGAGCTAAGGTGCACCTTCCTTAGCTCCTTTCCAGCCTTCCATGAAACTTCAACCCTCCTCCCTTATATTTCCAGGCACTGAAGGGCGTGGTCTGTTGGCACATGATGCTGCCAGCTTCTGAAGCTAAGCAGGTCTGAGTCTGGTCAGTGTCTGGAAGGATGATCACACGGAAACCCTACATTTCCCACCTTTTTCAACCATGGAAGAAAGATCGGATATAAAATTAAATACTTGCACTTGGCTCACTACCATAGCATCACCCCCCTCTTCTTTCCTCCCACTAAGGCAGCAGCAAGGAACATGCATAGATAGGAGGGAGCAGTTGCATACTTCTCCAGCTCAGATTAAAATTCAAGCCAGAGGAGAACTGGGAGAAAAAAGTTGCAGTTGGCTCAGATTAAAAAGTTGGCTCAGAATAAAAATTGGCTCAGATTAAAAGTTGAGAGGCAGTTTAGTCAAAAAGTTGAGTCAAAAGTTGGCTCAGATTAAAAATTGGCTCAGATTAAAAATTGTAGTTGGCTCAGATTAAAATCCAAGCCAGAGGAGAACTGGGAGATGCACAACAGTCTCCTCATATATGAGGTCAACGCTACAAGTTTACAGAGATCATAGATGATGAACTTTGGTAGCATCTCTATTGAACACTCTCCCGCTCTCCAAGTCAGGAGACCCATTTTGTCTGGAGCTAAAGCTGCTGTGTGGCTCTCTGTCACACGTATTGATCCCCAAACATCCCTTTCTTATGTCTTTGAAATGTGTTTGGACTGAAGGACACAAATATGGGAAGGCTGGGTCTCAAGGTTATATTATCTTGAGTAGAGATGTGCATGAAACATCCTCCAGCCCCGATTTGACTCAGCTTGACTGGCTTGCAGGTTGGGGGTGGTTGGCACATGAGGTGCCACTAATTCCCCCCACCCCAACCACAAGCCAGTGGGGTACTCAATTTATTTTTTTTAGGCACTTTTGTGTTTAGACTCTTTGGTGTGTAATCATTATGAGAAAAGGTCATACCACAGCAAAGAGTCTAAACACTTCAAAAAAATCCTTTTAAAAACCACCATAAATCTGAGAACCCCACTGGCTTGTGGGTTGGAAGGTAGTTGGCACCCAGTGTGCCCTGCCCCCAACCCACTTTGGACCACATTGGCACTACCCACAGGCAGTAATGGGGCCGCTTTGAATCCCCACTATTCCCTATGGCAGAAAAAATAAAACCACTTCAAATTGGAAAATCGAATCTCGAATGAATCCAAATCTAATCTGGGGACATTCAATTTGAGTTCTGTTTTGGCCAGGGGTGACGGCAGATTCATTTCAAGCTTGAATCACTTGAATTGACCAGATTCAAGCCAAATCAATTTGCATATCCCAATTTGCACGTCCCTAATTGCAAACCTCAGATGGACCATAAATCTATCATATGAGAAGTGTTGGAGAAACCTTTCCCACTGTAGACTCTGCTATATCAAGGGTCCATCTAGATGACTTCAAGGTGGATTCCACTTCTACATTTCCACAAATTTCTGGTTTTGGAACACTGAACTACCCAGCAATTGGACTTCTTATTGCAGCTATGATAATCTATCATTTGAGCTGCTTATCCAGCATGTGCCCTGCTGTTTTGATAGGAGGATTTAGTTATTTTAGGGCCTTATCCTTCATGATACTGAGCTCTTTCCTGCCAGGTACTCAAAGCTCCCCACTCTTACAGCTGTTATATGAAATGGTCCTTCAGTAGTCTATGAAAGCTGAACAGCACCTCATTTATTCAGGCTGTTAGTATACAGCAGAGAGGAACCCACATGCCTTTGGCCTATTGATCTGTCACAGCAAGAAGAAATGCTTAGCTACAGCTTCTTAAAGAAATATCTCTTATGGCTTGAAATTGCTGATGGCATTACATTTTTCTACCTTCCCTCCATGCACATAGAAAATGCATAGAAGGGAAAGGGGAACCCATTCTCTCCTCTTCTGCTGGATGTGCAGAGGCCATGGCATGAGGCCAACAAGTAGGATCCTGACTCCCATTTATGAATGGAGGGAGGGTGAGGACAGGGCTCTTGTAGAGTTTTTCAGTACAGCAGTTTTTCAGTACTCAGTTTTTAAGTACAGCAAAAATGTTCATTTGTGGGTTATTTGGCAAATGAGAAGAGACAAGTTGCTGTACATGGGGGTATCCTGTCTCCCTCTTGGTGTGCATAATGATGTTGGGCATAATCAGGCATATTAGGGACCTTATGACCAAAGTAGCACTTCAAGAGAAGAATCAGATTCATAGTGGGCCCATTCCCATGATCAAAGGTTGGATAGGAGCAGCATCCAGCTAGGCTCGAAGTCCTGAGAACACTTCTGATAATCAGTCATGTGTTGGCAAAAACTGGAGAATGAGGAAGTGAGCATGTGCTAGCCACAATCTGGATAGGGTGCCACTAGCCGACCAACATCAGTTACCCAGGCCAGCATTATTTTGAGGATGGAGGAGAAGCACATCCCACTAGGGGTGTGCACGGAACTGTCTGGCCCGGTTCGGTTCGAGGCTAGACTGGCCTCAAATGGAACCGGGCCAGTTCAGTCCAGGCCCCATCGACCTCACCCCCGGTCCAGTCCGGTCCGACAGGTCCGTGGATTTTTTTTTAAAAAAAATTAAAATCACAAATAACTACCTGTACCCCTTCAGGGTGCTTACTGTAGGCCATGGGGTGGGGGCGTGTCCGTGAGGGTTCCCTCTCTGCCGCCAGCCTCCCTCATCACCGCCGCGGCCGGGTTAATGTATTTTTGGCCCTTTTGGGCCTCCATAAGGGTGAGCGATGGCCATTTTGGCCGCCGCTTCACATGCACAAATTCCCTCTGCGAGGCCATAGGCCATGCCAGGCCTCGCAGAGGGCACTTGTGCTTGCGCGGCGGCAGCCAAAATGGCCACCGCTTGTCTTTACAAAGGCCCAAAAGGGTCAGAAATAATACATTAGCCCGGCAGTGGTAGTGATGAGGGTGGCTGGTGGGGGGAGGGGGAACCCTTGCGGACCCACCCCCCCATGGCCTACAGCAAGCCCCCCAAAGGGGCTACAGGTAGTTATTTTTGATTGTAATTTTTTAAAAAAAATTCGCAGACCTGTTGAACCTGTCCGGCGGTTCGGTTCCGGTCCGGACGGAATGGGGGGCGGGGTTCGGTTTGATCACAAAACCACGAACCCCCAGACCGAACCGTCGGACCGCGGACTGCTGGATCGGTTCTGCACATCCCTACATTCTGCTCCATCTGGTAGTGGCTGGTGGGCTTTGGAGCAGGAGGGGCAGGGGAGAACTTGGTCACTGAAGCAGAAACCTACCCCACCATCCTCTCTGTTCCACGCCAGTGGGCTTGGGTATTTACCCAAGGCTGCCTGCATTGAGGAAAACAGAAAGAGAAAAAAGGCAAAAAAAAGGGGGGGGTGTTAGAAAGAAAGGTTTTGTGGAATGGGGGGAAGAAGGCAGAAAGCAAAAAAGCCAGGGCAAAAAGCAGGGAGAAAGGCAGAAAGCAGAAAGGAAGGGCAAAAGGCAGAAAAAGGAATAGAAGGGAGAAAGCAGGGGTTGCATCCCTCTTTCCACCAAACAAACTAGTAAAAGACTAGCAACCAGTCTTCTCTCAATCCTTGAGAGAAGGGAGTTTTGTCCAGCCCCTCCTCCCCTGCCAGCAACTTCCTCTTTTGGTCTTACTGGCTGCTACTCAAGGAAGAAGGACAGGAAATTGACCATCTTACCTGGATTGGGGCTAGCACATGGTCACTTTCCTGTCCTCCTTCCTTGAGTGTTGTCAACACACAACTGGTTCTCCAGAGAATGCAGGAGCCTGGCTGAGAATGGGCTGTGTGGGTGGGTAAAATATGGGCTTCTTCCAAGGCTTCCATTCTGATACTGGTCCTATCGTATGCTACTTGTACAAGGCCATGAGAGTGAGACCTCATCTCTGGGTATCTAATACTTTTCTTGTGCTGAGATTACCTCCAGTTCCACACAGGAGGAAGCATATGGATATTGGAGAACTCGGTGGGGGGTGGATCCTTCTTCAGGCCATATAAATCAGGAAAAGGACTTTGCAATGGGGAAGGTTGATTATTAAAATGCCAACCTGAGCCAAGAAACAATTCAACTTCAGCTGAGGGACACAGTAAACATGGGTGAAGCTAATTACTGCTCTCTTGCAGAGGGGTTACCCTTCTCTTTCTTCACTATATTCCCCATACTCCTTGGTCCAGCCCAGTTGAGATAACACCCATGCTTTCCCTTTTACAGCTGGACTTGACAATACAGACATTTTAAATTTAAAAAGCCAAGCTTCTTCCAAATGACAACTCATCAATACTTTCACTGCATATAATTTCTAACTGGATAGCAAAAATTCATATTCATACTGTGAACTATTAAAGGTCTCGCAGGTCTGGTTGTGAGTGGATAGAAGACTCCTTCCATCTTGATTATTCAGCACGTGATGCCTTTTGAAATGAAATATCTGAACCAGCTCCATGGAAAAGCATGATGTCTGAGGAAACATGAACTTTATGTCCATTTTGTTTGTTCTGTGAAGACTCATTCAGACATTCGTTTGCTTTGTGGAGACTCATTCAGACATGCCAAGCATCACTCACTGTGACACTCACTGAATGATGAACATGCATGAGCGAATCAGCCCACAGAGTAGGACCCCCTCAAGAGATGTCAACCTATTTTGAATTATGAACTCAGGAAGATGCCATATACCGAGTCAGACCATTGGTCCATCTAGCAGTATTGTCTACACAGACTGGCACCAGCTTTTCCAAGATTACAGGCAGGAGTCTCTCCCAGCCCTGTCTGGAGATGCCAGGGAGGGAACTTGGAACCTTCTGCATGCAGATGCTCTTCCCAGAGTGGTCCCATCCCCTAAGGGGAATATCTCACAGTGCTCACATTTCTCCCATTCAAATGCAGGCCAGGGTAAACCCTGCTTAGCAAAGGTGACTGTTCCTGCTTGGTACCACCTAATGGCGCAGTGGGGAAATGACTTGACTAGCAAGCCAGAGGTTTCCAGTTCAAATCCCCGCTGGTATGTTTCCCAGACTATGGGAAACACCTATAATATATAGCAATATAGGAAGATGCTGAAAGGCATCATCTCACTCTGTGCAGGAGATGGCAATGGTAAACCCCTCCTGTATTCTACCAAAAGACAACCACAGGGCTCTGTGGTCGCCAGGAGTTGACACCAACTCGACAGCACACTTTACCTTTACTTTACCACAAGACAAGCTCTCCTTACTACCACAGTTCTCACAGGAGTGGACCTGAAATAAAATGGGCTGAGTTGAAGACTAAACCCCAACAATCCAGTTGTAAAGGCAATACATTGATTTTCACCTTTCTACCACCTCTGGTTACTTCTCTGATCCATGCTTCTGTATCAAAATAAAATGAATTCCAGGCATATTTTCCTGTAGGTACATTAGGAGGGTTTTAAAACCACTTGGGGCTCTTTAACCTTGGTGCCTGTAAACCATGTGGCATGGATAGGATTGCTGAGGGAGGCTCATAATAATCAATGTTAAATGCATTCCAGAGAGCTCCTTGAATTAATTTACCTCCGATATTGCTCACATCTTATTCCCGCCCCCTAGTCTACAGAAATAATGTATTGTCATCAGGATAACTGTGGTGGACTCCACTGCATCTTTTCCTGCCAGCTTCCCGCACTTTAATTGATAAAAGACTCTGACCCCAGCCAGCAACCTATATCATTACCACAAAGAAGACCTGAGAGCAAGGGTATTGATCGAACTTCTGAAGGATACCACAGAGGGATGGCCAGCTGGATTAAAATTTAACTACTCCCATTATCCCTAATCAATTAGGTCTTTACTCATGTAACAGCCACTGTATGACATCCAGAAATCAACAGGGATGAGGAGGAGGAAGTTGGAATGAGGAAACATAAACAGGAATTTGGTTCTCAACTGGAAATAAATATAAAAGGCAGAAGCAGAGGCCACGAGAGACAAGAACTGTCACCAAAGAGAGCATTCCTGGCTCTTTTGCTCCCCATATCTGTCATAACATCTAGGAAGTAAAAACATGCAACATGATTCTTCAGAGTTTCCTGCCACTTCATGTAGCAGGCAGTTGGGGGCAGTAGTGAGGCGTAAAACCATAATGACAGTGCATTACCCATTTTTACTGACTAGAATGTGCAGAGGGAGAAGGGAATGAAGAGGGGCTACTCATATTATTATTATTTCTTGTTTACACAGTCAGACAGGTGTTATTGACTGGTTTGTCAATCCAGACATTGAGTCCTTCCCAAGGATCTGGGATGGCGGAATTTTATTGTCAATTGTTATAGATATCGTCGCAGAATATAGGCTTTTCCCAGTAAAGCTGCTTTTTGTAACTGGCTGATGGTGATTTCTGTGGCCCCTATGGTGTTGAGGTGCTCTTCAAGGTCTTTTGGAACTGCACCCAGGGCGCCAATGACCACTGGGATTATTCTGGTCTTTTTCTGCCACAGCCTTTCAATTTCAATTTGTAGATCTTTGTATTTGGTGATTTTTTTCTATTTCTTTTTCTTCTATTCTGCTATCACCTGGTATTGCTATGTCGATTATTTTAACTTGTTTTTCTTTCTTCTCAACTACAGTTATATCTGGTGTATTGTGTGGCAGATGTTTGTCTGTTTGTAGTCGGAAGTCTCATAATATTTTTACATCTTCATTTTCTACAACCTTTTCAATTTTATGGTCCCACCAATTTTTGGCTACAGGTAGCTTGTATTTTTTGCAGATGTTCCAGTGTATCATCCCTGCTACCTTGTCATGCCTTTCTTTGTAGTCAGTCTGTGTGATCTTTTTACAACAGCTGATTAGGTGGTCCACGGTTTCATCTGCTTTGTACAAAGGCAGCACTTGCTGTTTGTTGTTGACTTTTCAATTTTTGCTCTTATTGCATTTGTTCATATTGCCTGTTCTTGTGCAGCCAGTATTAAACCCTCAGTTTCTTTCTTCAAGTTGTCATTCTTAAGCCATTGCCAGGTCTTGGTGATGTCTGATTTTCCAGTTACAGTGGTCCCTCGACTTACGAAGTACTTGACATCCGAAGATTTCGACATACGAACGACAAAAAATACCGGAAGTCGTTGCCGGTTTAGATGCGGCTTCCTCGACCTACGAATTTTTAGATGCGGTTTCCTCGACCTACGAATGTTTCCTGACCTCTGTGGATGCGCTTTTCGACTTACAAAAATTCCGACCTACGAACGTGCGTTCGGAACGGATTATCTTCGTAAGTCGAGGGACCACTGTATATTGTGCAAATATTGACCATGCAGGGGCTTATTTTTCCATTTTTCTGCTCGGTTCTTGACTTGTTCTTTCTTGTAGGCCTGCTTTCTTTCATTGGTGTTGAATAGTTTCTCGTTCTTGACCATTTGAAGTGCATCTTCTTCACTGTCCTTGATATATTCTTCAAGGCCTCTTTCCCCCCTCCTCTACTGTTTGATGGACTTTGATGGACTTCCTCTTCCACCTGAGCTGCGAGGGAGGTATAGCCTATCTACATCATTGCGGAGGTGCAGAGCATGATTGATGGTCATTATTTTCCTGGTCTTACGATCTAGCGTCTCTAGCTTTGCCTGGGTCCAGTCTATTAAATAATATTAAGGTCCAATGTATTAAATAATAGGTATAGCCCAGGTGTTTATGTCTTTTATTGTGTTCTCACCATTGAGTTTGGACTTTAGGATTTTTCTAACTCTCCTGATGTATTCACTTCCAATTTTTCTTTTAACTTCAGTGTGTGCGATGTTATCAGCCTGGAGAATGCCCAAGTATTTGTAATGTTCTTTCTCTTCCAGGTTCTTGATGTTGCTTCCATTGGGCAGTTCTATTCCTTCTCTTTTTGTTATTTTTCCAGTGTTCATTATTAATGCAGCACACTTGTCCAGTCCAAACTCCATTGCTATATCGCTACTGAATATATGGACAGTGTTTAGCAGTGATTCAATAACAACAACAACAACAACAACAACACTTGAAATTGAAAGGCTGTGGCAGAAGAAGACCAAAGTAATCCCGGTGGTAATTGGCGCCCTGGGTGCAGTTCCAAAAGACCTTGAAGAGCACCTCAACACCACAGGGGCCACAGAAATCACCATCAGCCAATTACAGAAAGCAGCTTTACTGGGAACAGCCTATATTCTGCGACGATATCTATAACCATTGACAACAAAATTCTGGCATCCCAGGTCCTTGGGAAGGACTCGATGTCTGGATAAAACAAACCAGTCAATAACACCTGTCTGACTGTGTAAACAAGAAATAATAATATTACATTTATATTCCGCTCTTCCTCCAAAGAGCCCAGAGCAGTGTATATAGTTAATAATAAATATTATTACATTTATATTCCACTCTTCCTCCAAAGAGCCCAGAGCAGTGTATAGTATCTCCTCACAACAACCCTGTGAAGTAGGTTAGGCTGAGAGAGAAGTGATTGGCCCAGAGTCACCCAGCAAGTATGGTATGATGGCTGAATGGGGATTTGAACTCGGGTCTCCCTGGTCCTAGTCCAGCACTCTAACCATTATACCACACTGGCTCTCTATTCTTGGCAGCAGGCTACACTTTTCCTGAAACATCTAGCTCTACTTGTAGAGCTAAGGGAGATAGCAGATGCAAGCTTTACACTGGCCATATTTGCACATAACGTGGAACCACAGTTCCGTTCCAACCCCCAACCCCTTTCTCCTGAACACATTCGCATGTAATGGTCAGGAGACTTTCTGCAGTCAGATTGCAGAGAGGAGAGGGAACGGGCTGTGTGGGCTTTCTTCTTTACTGAAGGACAGCCAATCACAGCCTTCTTGACTGAAGGCAGCCAATCACAGCCGGAGCGAGGGAGGAGCTTCCTCCTTCAATTCTGATTGCAGCAGAGTGGGAATGTGGTGCAGCATTTGAATGTAACGCTGGCATCACCAAACTGCCGAAAGGGGTGGCAAAACCCACTATACACCGAACATTCAAAATTGAGTCTCTGGGGGGGGGGGGGGGGCTATGGTTGCTTTGGGGTCCAAATTGCGATTTCACACATTCAGATGTACAGATATTTCATCCTGAGGCTCCTTCAACATGGGTTTTGCATTATGTGCAAAAGGGCTCATTCTTTCTCTAAAGAAGTTAGTTTCAAGTCAGGGGTTCCCTTAAGGTTGTTGGACTACAAATTGATGAAAGGCCATTATGGCAGGGTATGATGGAGGTTGTAGTCCAACAATATCTGGGGACCCAACATTGAGAACCCTTCCTTTAAATTGTTATTGGGGTGCGGGGCGGGGGAGAAAGATTGCTGTTTCTTGTTCTCTCTCTTTTTGGTATGTGGCCAATCTTAACACAGCATTTTAGCACTTGTTTTAGTGTGCAAGTTGCTTCACATTACATTATCTTGATGTAATCTTTCCAACCAAGGTTTGATGGAAAATGTAAATTATTATCCTCATATTGCAGAGAGTAGAGGTGAGATTTTCTGAAGGCCATCTCATGTGCTTGTGGTAGAGGTGAGATTTGAGCCAGGGATGTCCTCGTCGGTAGCTCAGTCTTTTAGCCTAACAGAAGACGGTCTCTCAGCTCTCAACATATGGAACTGCCTTATACAGAGTCAGATCATTGATCCACCTAGGTCAGTACATCTACTCTAACTGGCAGCTATTATCCAAGGTGTCAGGTAGGGGTCTTTTTCACCCCTACCTGGAGATGCTGCTAAGGATTGAACTTAGAACCTTCTACTGTTAGAAGTAGCTGCTCTCCCAATCAGCTACAAACCCAGCCAGATGGAGAGCCAGCCTTGTGGTAGCAAGCATGAATGAACCCTAACCCTTTGCTAAGTAGGGTTCACCTTGGTTTGCATTTGAATGGATGACTCCATGAGAGCACTGTCTGCTGGAACATATTCCTCTAGAGCAGGCCTGCTCAACTTAGGCCCCCCAGCTGTTTTTGAACTACAACTCCCATAATCCCCAGCCACAGTGGCCAATAGCCTGGGATTATGGGAATTGTAGGCCAACATCTGCAGGAGGGCCGAAGTTGAGCAGCCCTGCTCTAGAGGATGGGACTGTAGCTCAGTGGAAGAGCATCTGGTTGCATGCAGAAGATCCCACACCCAATCCCTGTCCCCTCCAGGTACATCTGGGAGGGACTCCTGCCAGAAACTTTGGAGGGTCTCCACCCATCAATATCGACAATACTGAGCTAGATGAGCCAATAGTGCATATGTGTTGTCTGTGTGTGTTGCTTATAGCCCCAACACACTCAACCTCTATCTACCAAAGCATAAAATTCATAAATCCATTCCAGCTATCAAATGCCTGCAAGGACAACTCACACAAAACCCAAATGTGTCTCCCAGGATTCCACCCACTTCCTATGTCACAAAGGATTCTGTGATACAATCTCCAATTGTTTGTTGTGTCAGCCAGTTTGGAACCAACAGGAGGCACTGGACTCCTGTGCTGCCTTCTGGCGTGGCATGTATCCTTTGAAGTGTGTCCCTCCCCAGCTGGCTACTTGAATGGTTGAGCCAGCCCTGGCACCACCTACAGCAGCCTTATAGGCAGAACACCACATCTCTGGGTTGTTGTTTTTTTGGCAACATAGCAAAGAAGGGAGGGAGATCTGCTAGCCTCAGATAGCTGGGGATGTGCTAAATAGTGTTGCATCCATTATCTGTAATAACTGTTTGTTTGTTTTCTACATAATACATTATTTTATATGTCTAAAACACTCACATGCAAGTGTGAGGGCTGGAGTACTTAATGTTGTTGGAGTGGTAATAATACCTGAGTAAGTAGCAAGTTAATCTCAGCCGCCATGCAGTAGCAGAAGTTGCTAGCGCCTAGCAAATTGGCTAAAGTAGCTTATTGGTTATAATAATTGCCATACATCACATCACCTACTTGCATCAGCCCCACATTAAAGAGTGGCATAACTTTGAAATTTTAAATCAACCACTGTATTATACAAACCTGTCATTAGTGCTGCTGTCCCCACCCCCCCGCCCCACACACACACCTTCCCTTGATGGTCTGAAATGTGGCACTGAGATGCTTAAATGCTGGTTTTAAATCAACTAGACCATTAGTGCGTACGCACACGAACGAACGTCTTCCATTAGTCTAGCGAGCTGCTTTTGATCAGGCATACAGAGATCTAAACACTGCCGTCTTTCACTATTCAATGGCGACAAGTTCATAAACATTCCCTTTTTGCTGCTAACAGTGCCTAAATTAAAAATTCAAAAGGAAGCAAATGTTCAGTTTCCAAGAACATATTTACATCTTGATAGGAAGAACACAAATGACAATTGTACTTTTTTTTTTTTTGTAACCATATGGAGGATTGCTCTTCTCCAAGTATAGCTGGCCTTTTAACACTACTGAGCTAAATGTGGACTGCCGAACATTTTTGGAGCAAATGAAGGGCTGCAATTTCACCCCAAATTCCTCCTCCTTTCACACCATCAAAGAATCATCACAGCCCTGTTCTGCTATATTATTGCTGGGCGTTCTCTCTCTCTCTCTCTCTCTCTCTCTCTCTCTCTCTCTCTCTCTCTCTCTCTCTCTCTCTCTCTCTCAAATAGCATCATCACAGAGCCAATTTGACTATATGAGCACTACGGGCACACAAAGCTAGACCAGAGCAAGGCTGCCCTCACTCCGAATTAGCTTCATTTTCTCCTTTTGACACCATCCCATTGCCAAATTTGATTGGCTCCCTAATCATGTAACTTGCTACTAGGAAAAAAATAAGTAGAGATGTGCAAATTTATTCATGTACAAATTGATTTGTACCCGAATCTAGCTGATTTGGGTGATTTGTAGACAAAAGAAATCGTCCCTGTGGTCCATTGGCTAGATTCGGATACAAATCAAATTGTGCATGATTCGATTTGAATCAATTTGAGATTGGGATCCCTCCTTCTATTAATTTCCCCAGATTCCCAGCTTTCATTTTTTTAAAAAGCTAAGCTTTCAACATGTCAAAGGGCGAAGTCACACAGGAGCATGCCCTCTTCCCACTCTGCCCCTTGCTCCCTTCTCCTGGCAAACAAGAGGGAAATGGGATGGGATGGCAGGACAGGACAGACACTAAGTTCTTTCCTCCCCAAAAATGAAGTGACAAAGAAGTATGTTGAAAAGCACATAGGATCATAGGAACATAGAAAGCTTCCATATACGGAATCAGACCATAGGTCCATCTCGCTCAGTATTGTCTACACAGACTGGCAGTGTCTTCTCCAAGGTTGCATGCAGGCAGGAATCTCTCTCTCTCTCTATCTTGGAGAAGCCAGGGAGGGAACTTGGAACCTTCTGCTCTTCCCAGAGTGGCTCCATCCCTTGAGGGGAATATCTTGCAGTGCTCACACAACAAGTCTCCCATCCATAAGCAACCAGGGTAGACCTTGCTTAGCTAAGGGGACGTCATGCTTGCTACCACAAGATCATCTCTCCTCTCCAAGCACAAGCACTTCAGGTGGTAACATAAGAAGGGCACCCCATTAGAGCACTGGGACACCTGGCAGTGATACCCAGGGTCAGGTTTAATGGGGAGCCCCAACCAGGGATTCTTGAATGGCTATTTTTTGTACAATGATGTTGGGGAAGGGGGCCCCAACTCCTTCCTCTCAGGGGTCCCTGTGCGGTCCCTAGGCTTACTCATGAGAAGGGCTGGCCAGCAGGATCAGCACTGCCAACACTGAGAAGGAAGATACCTCCTCAGAGATAACGATGGGTGCTATTCCTGTGTGGACTGCTCACTCATGAGAGTGTAAGGCCATGGAGACACCATCTCACAGCTCATGAGAAGAACCATCTGTGGGGTCAGGGATGTCGAGCAGAATTGCTAATAATGTGCAATGACATTCCCCTTCTCCCGGGGACCACTCTCTCATGAGAGTGTCAGGTCATGGGGACCAGACAGCAGATACCTCTTAGCCTGCTTGTTCTATATAGGAAAGCTGAGGGGATGGGTAGCCCGTCAACTGCTCTCCCTGTCTTGGTGACTGGCACCAAGAAGCTGTCAAAACATGCCCCCTGCCAGCCCATTCACCCATTTGGACATGTCCACCCTCGCTTGTGACCCCAAATGGATCCTGGGAAGTGTTTCCTCTAATTTTTATCATGAGTGAGTTTTGTTTTGGGCGGCAATATCAAGACACCCACACACAGTGGGATAGAATTAATGCACCATGCAAAATGTGGTGCAGAAATCTTTTTTTTTATTTCCCCCACCCCCAGGCCCCCACCTCCATATACATCACATTTAAAGCCTTAAAATCAATTAAACAGTAAAAACCATAGACCCCCCCCCAAAAAAAAACCCCATAAAAAAGAAAAACAGAAAAGACAAAGACCATCATTGAACGTAGTGGCTTCAGAAGTCATTGAACTCCATGACTTCTGAATAAGTGTACATAGAACCAAGTAATATTGTAACCAAATATTTAAGTCAGCCGAAGGCTCAACATATCTAAAAGCAAAAGTTTTTACATACAACACATCACTAAAAAAGTAACAGAACCCCAATTCTTCTTTGTTGATTATTAGTGTATGACTTTATGATGTAAAATCACTTTGTTAATAGTTGTTGGAAAACTAAAATATATAAATTCTGTTAAGTAAACAAAATTAACTTCAGGAATTTCTACAAAACAAAATACTTAAAAATACGAATACTGGATACCCACAAACACACCTAGCATCATTGCATTCTAGCTCATCTATTTTGCCCAAGTAGGCTCATCACCATGAAGTTTTTGAGATTTTAGCAACACACTGGGGTTAGTTTGTTGATCTGAATAATATTACGCCACTAGCAAATCTCAAGCCTCCACTTTAACATCCTAACCAAAGTCATGAATGAAAATGTTAACTCTGATTTGACTTCTGATCCCTGGAGATACTTCTGCTCTGAATGAACTCTGTTCCACTACTCAACTGCCAGTTGTACTCAAGGTATGCATTTGGCAGGACTGTTTGGGGACCAAATCGATTTTTACCTTTATAGATACTACTCTGTAAAATGACTAATCTAAGTTGTTATCAAAAATGTTATCTTTTGCAGAAGTGAAATACTGCCATGTGAATGGGGTATTTATGCAGGGAGGGATATTTCACAATATGTCATGCATCAAAATTCCCCTGCATAGCCAGTGCTTTTCACTTAATAAATGAAATAGTTTGGTGAGCACTATGCAGAACCACCACCTCCAGTCCACAAAAGAAAAGAACCAGCAATCTATTCAACTGTTGGTAGAATATGCTCATTCAAAGTTGCTTGCTTCTTGCATGTATATTAATTTCCCTGCCCCAACCCAAGCAAGAGCTCAAAATAATCTCATAATACTATAGAATAGTTTCATGCCTGCTGTTTATATTAAGATTAACAATGCAATTGATATATCTTTCTGTTTACAGTGCTGTAGCTAAGCTAAACTCTTCAGTTCCCTTCCCATCCCAACATTTCCTCTTCTTCTCTAAAACCTTGTGATCTATAAACAGGAACAAAAATCCAGCATCCGTTTGGTGCGGAAAACAAACTTCAGTAGTAGTTTACAGACACAGGAATTGAATGAGGCATGCAACAAAAGAGGAGGAACAAAATTCTGAGATATCTCTTCCTTCTGCCATGCACTGAGTTCTTTTTAATCTCCCCCAGGCCACCACCTTGACAGGTTTTAATTATTTTTTTTAAAAAAGCTGTGGCAGTGGCAATAGCTGCAGGAAGCAGGGGCAAGGGGGAATCCCCCCCCTTTTTAACCCATGAAAGCCCACCCCTGTGCAGTGTGGTAGGATGGCGGGCAGCGAGATCCTTTCACCTCCAGCTTCCCTCCACTTGGAAGGAAAAGCTGGAAACGGGCTGCAGAGAGAAGAGCCCGTGCAGTCACTTAGGAGGAGGGAAGGTGGAAGCAGTTCACCACTGCCCACCATCCCACCACACTGCACAGTGGGCTTTCAGATGTTAAAAAAGGAAGCAAAGCCCAATGTGCCTTCCTGGTGGGGGGGGGAGGAAGGAGGAGGAAGAGGAGGAGGTGGTGGAGGAGGAGGCAGCCGGGGTGCCGGGCAGTTAGGCGGCGGTGGTGGGCGCAGCAGAGACTGCACGCCAGCCAGAAACTCCTGAGTGGGGGCCTGGGGGTTTGTGCATGTGCACACCTTAGAGGGAACAGTGCTTCTGGGGTCACTGGAAATCGGGGTACCCCACTCCCACCATTCCCCATGGCAGCAGATCTGCATAAGGTACAACGGTGGTCAAAACCCGGGAATTTTGAATTGGAGTAAAGATCCATCCCTGCACCCATTGTTTACCCTGTTGGCACACGGAGTGAGGCTCTGACACATTGGGCATCAAAATCACATTTGGGTCAGTGCAAAGCTTCCCAGGGGAGGAGGGGTTTGCCGTGAAAAAGTTATGTTGTTAAACAGAGCGAGGGCCTCACGCAAGCTGGACCCCCTTTGCTGGGATAGCTCAACCCACAAGCGTGCAGTCAAACTGAAGACAGAGTGTGTTTTACTCTAAGGTCCTCTCAAGCAGACTGCCATTAGCCCTCTCATGAGAATGCAAGTCCGCAGGCAGGAAGCCGCCAGGGGAGCAGAAGTGTGGTTTGGTTTGCATGGAATGCTTTGCAAGGGTGAGCCCTTGCACGAATAATTGGTCACAGCATGCCAGACCCATCAGGATCCTTTGCCCTCCCTCATATACATATCCCCTCCTAGGAAGTCATCATGCTCCCTTCTCTTTCTTGAGTAACAAGAAAATAGTGTCCCCCGCCAAGACCCCTCCACCCCAGAAATCATGTTTGTGTGGAATAGTTTGTGTGCCCCCTTGACAATTGTTGCCAATGGCAGCTGCTCCTGTGATGTGCTGATGCTAGGGATGTGCAAACAGGTTCAGTGTTGAATGGGTTTGACATTGAACTGGTTCAGTTCAACAGTTCAGAGTTGAACTGAACCACCCCATTTGTTCCAGCCCCGACTGACCCCCCCCCCCCCCCGGCAGTCAGGAGGTTTGCGAGTCAATGAAAAAAATTTCTAAGTACACTTAGAAATTGCCTGATTTTTGCTACAAGGAAGGCCAGCGGGGGGAAGGGGGAACCTCCATGGAACCCCCCTCCTAGCCACCTTGGAGAAGCCCCCCGGAGGGAGTAAATGTACTTTAAAAAATTTAATTGACTCACAAACCCCCTTCCCCAAACTCAACTGAACTCGGGGGGTCCGATGGGTGACAAAACCGAACTGTCCTGTTCAGGTCCTGTTCAGACTCAAACCAAACCACGACAGCCAGTTGTGTGCACAACCCTAGTTGATGCCTTGCCCACAGTCTGGTGATGCCTCAGTGGACCAGGAAGAACAGGGCGGGGAGCTCCCCCGTCCTGAACATGGAGGTTGCTGGTCTGCGATGCGATTCATGGTTTGAACAACTAACCGTGGGTCCACCGACCTCTGGTTTCAAGTTACATACTGTGTTACATGCGAATGTGGCCAATGTCTGAATAGGGCTTCTGAGAAACCTCAAATCTAGTTTCATAACATAACTAGCTACTCATTCAGCCCTGCTATGGGAACTGACAGTTGTGTCTAGTGGGGTTTGGGGGCTGGTTTAAAAACCCCTGCCCATATTTGCCATCCTGCAGACTAAAGATTGAGTAAACATCCTAATTGGTGTGATCGCAAATTTCCCACATTGTGAAGGGTGGCATAAAGAATATTGACCAGTCACTGGAAGCTGACAGCAAGATGTCAAGACCAGGTTGCAACAATCCACTGGGTAGCAAACAGACTCTGAATACAAAGTTGGTCAGGGAGGATGGAAATCGAGTGAGAATGGAAAAGTATAAACACTTCTGATTAACAACCAATAGCACCAGCTGGAACAGACAATATAACAGGCCTGCTTCAGCACAAGGGTCATCTCTACTAGTGACAGGCCTGGCATTTCAACCTTGTTAACAATGCGATGAAACCTCATTTGTGCGCCACTCCATTGGATGTTTTGCAGACATCTCTTGCAAATTGATGCTAGCAGATGGAATTGTATTTTGCTCAGATTCCCTGGCACCAATAAAGAATTTCCACCAGTATGATTTCCCGTCAGCTATACAGGTGTCACATCCAGTGCTTTCAAAATAGCACTCGGGAAAGCCACTGAAACTGAATGAGTCTTCTGGAGTCTAAAAAGACCAAAGTCTTAAGGCAGATCCAGAAGTTCAAATGTGATGTTCAGAAGCATGTGATGTAGCCCTTCAGACCATTACCACTTTGGAGTGCGGTGGGGAGTGGCATATCTAAAAGAGCCCCCTTGGCAAACACTCCCAGCCTTTGGGAAGCCGGCAACATCATACTCGGGAGAAAGTTCACGCCTAACCCTGTCTGACATGCTAGCTGAAGCTCAAGGTGGCAGAGCAGACTGTTCCATTTCAGACAGCAACATTGTAAAATCACATTATGACAGAGTTTTAGTTTAGTCTGTTTCTTGTTGGGTTCATTTTCCACTTGAAGATGTTTTTAAAGGCAAGAGCATTCTAAAATGGCAATCCTATTTGGCTGTCTGAAGTAGTATAGTCCATTCTTTCCTCTCAGAGCTCCACAACCTCATTCTGCTGCATGTGTAGATCAGGTCTAAGAAATGGTTCCTCCCACAACAAACCAAATACAGTTTCACATATACATATATGTTACTTTACTATGAGCCAATTGTATGAACTGCCTTTATTGGAACCCATTTTATTTGAGTTGGCATTAAGTGATATGAAAGTTCTCTCTGTGATTATTAATCTATGGGGCGCCTACTACCCAACCCAGTTGCCTACCATGGGTGCCTACCACCCAACCCAGTTCTGGAGGCTCAAACCAGTTCAAAGCAGTTCAAACCAGTTTGAACTGGTTCAATCCAGGTTCAAATTCAAACTGAACCGAAGGGAGGTTCGAGCAAAACCAAAACCAAACCTACCCACCCCGGTTTGAACCCAGTTTGAATTCAAACCAAACCGGGCAAACCAGTTTTGTGCACATCCCTAATAGAGGCCCTTCAAATGCATGGTACAGAGAGGAAGTGTACTTCTGTACCTGCAATCAGCATAACATGTGAATGACTGTACCTGTGTAAAGATCTGTACCTGTGTACACTGTATACTCATTGTATGAGGGTTGAACATAACATGTGAATGGACCTAGAATATCTATACGCTCTTCTCCATGATTTCTGCAATGCTCTCTATGTGCCTTTGTATGTCGTTCGCAAACTTCAGTTGGTTCAAAATGCATCAGCTAGATTGGTCTCCAGGTGTCTCGGAGAGACCACATTATGCCTGTTTTAAAGCAATTGCATTGGCTACCAATAGGTTTTCAGGCAAAAAACAAAGTTCTGGTGATTACCTTTAAATCGCTAAATGGCTTAGGACCAGTTTACCTAGGAGAGCACCTTCTTCGGCATGATCCCCATCACACATTGAGGTAATCGAGAGAGATCCTATGCTGCTGACCCATCTGGTGATAACTCAGGAGCGGGCCTTCTCTATAGTTGCTCCTAGGCTGTGGAATGCACTCTCTATAGACATTTGTGGTTTGACATCTTTGCCAGCCAGCCTTCAAAAGAGCCCTTAAGACACATTTTTTCAGGTAGGCTTCTAGTAATCGCTGAATGTTTAAAACTTTTAAATTGCTGTTTTTATCCGTTTGTTTTATTTTGTTTTTCTTGAGTTTATTTTTGTCAACTGCCTAGAGCCTTTGGAGTCAGGCAGTATATACATTAAATTAACAACAACATTGTCAAGTCAACTTCAAATGTTAGTTGCAGATGTCAGGCAAATGTTGAGCCAAGGAGAATACTGGACATTCTACACCCAATGTTTCCAAGCTCAGATGATACTGAGGTGGTGAAAGTAGTGGGAGCCCCATGGGAACTAGAGGTTCGCCTGTCGTAACTTATTATTATTTACATTTATATCCCGCTCTTCCTCCAAGGAGCCCAGAGCGGTATACTACATACTTGAGTTTCTCGTTCACAACAACCCTGTGAAATAGGTTAGACTGAGAGAGAGGTGACTGGCCCAGAGTCACCCAGCTAGTTTCATGGCTGAATGGGGATTTGAACGCGGGTCTCCCCGGTCCTAGTCCAGCACTCTAACCACTACACCATGCTGGCTCCTTGCCTCTGTGTCATGGGAAGATGGCCATTGAACACTGAATTTAATGTTGCAGTAACTGACTGGTTGATACCAATTTTACTTGTAACATTTGTTTCCAGATCCTGCCCTAAGGAGATGAAAGCAGCATATATGTTTCTCACAACCACCTTGTGAGGTAGGCTAGGCTGAGAGATGCATGTGTGAAACCACACATGGCAACTGTTATTGTTTGTGCACCATGGCTGTCTATGGATCAAAGTAACACTGATAAGATTTTTTCCCCAAAGAGAAAAATAATAAGTAATAAGTAGGCACTAGTTACAGAATATTAAAAGATTAAAGGGATTAAGCCATCAGCATGTAACCTCATCAATGTTATTATTTATGGTAAATGTTTTATTGCAGAAATACATGACACTGCTTTAGGGAGATTTCAGCTAAACAAACAGTATTTAATCTATAATCTCCAGTGACTGTCTACAATATTGTAGTGGAGCTATCTGATTCCATCACTGGGGAGATGAAATGAATCATTTTTTGCATAATTATAGAGTCATACTGGACACAATCCAGCCCAAGTCCCACCGATTGCTCTGAGAGAAATTCTTCTCCCTCTCACATAACACTAGAACCAGGGGTCATCCCATGAAATTGATTGCCAGGAAATTAAGGAGCAACAAATGGAAGTACTTTTTCATACAACACATAATCAGCTTGTAGAATTCTCTACCACAAGATGTGGTGACAGCCAACAACCTGGATGGCTTTAAGAGGGGTTTGGATAACTTCATGGAGGAGAGGTCTATCAACGGCTACTAGTCGGAGGGCTATAGGCCACCTCCAGCCTCCAAGGCAGGATGCCTCTGAGTACCAGTTGCAGGGGAGTAACAGCAGGAGAGAGGGCATGTCCTCAACTCCTGCCTGTAGTCTTCCAGCGGCATCTGGTGGGCCACTGTGTGAAACAGGATGCTGGACTAGATGGGCTTCCTTGGGCCTGATCCAGCAGGGCTGTTCTCATGTTCTGATGAGCAAGTTAAGCAGATGTTTAACTCTCTTTTGTTTAAATCAAAGGGATTTAAAAATGCTTAACTTTGCCAGGATTGTGCGCCTCGTGATCAGTTCTGCATGAGGACACAGTCTCACAGCCACCAAATTGTCTCCTTTAAGGACCTTTCTAATAGAGCTGAGCCAATTCCCCCAGTTTTACTCCATCATTGTTCTGCCACAATAATCCCTTGGATTCTGCTTGCTTTGTCTTCTAGCAGGAATTGTTAGTTTCAGATCATAAATATATTCAGAAGTGGTCCAAAACCTTTTGTTAAAGGAAACAGAAAGAGACCTGTAACTGGGTTCACACACAATCAACCAATTTACAAAAGAACCCAAGGCAAGATTAAAACAAACAAACCACCTAAATCATATCAAAGGCATAGTTAAAATGTGCCAATATCTATCCAACATGAATCCATGGTCCATTAAGTACGGATGCCCATTGGAGTGTCATTGGCACATTTTAATTGTTTCTTAGTTTGGTACTTTGTCAATATATTATTTTTGTGATCATTTATTGTTTGTTGGACTGTTCATATTTTATTAAGATCATTATGTTGTGATACTATAATTTGAAAATTCATTGCCTTGAGTTCTCTTGTAAATTGGTTCAAAATGTTTTGGGTACCCGAGGCAAGGAACCAAATGTCACCTCCCAGCTGCCACCACCACCATATCTGCCCTCACTCAGCAACGAAGAGCTACCCCAAGTCCTCAGTGTACAGGAGAATGCCTTCTTCTTTTTCGAATTCACCACATCATGAAGGTCAGGTAGGAAGAGCACTGCTTCTAAGTCAGTTGGCAACAGGCAAATGAGAAAATGGTTGCAGCAAGCAAGTGGGGTGTCGGCTGCCCTGGTCATCTACCACCTGAAAAGATGGCCTCCATATGCCTCATTAAGAAGCTGGCCTTATTTATATTGTAATCAAAAAGCAAACCCTTGGCATGTTTCCCAGAACAAAATAATTTTTCAAACCTTCCTACAAAGGGAGTATTCGGCATCCCACGGAAAAGAATACAAAGTCAACATCTCAGATACCAGAATTTGAAACAAGACGCTGCAGAAGAAGGCATTCTCCAGTACACTGAGGACTTAAAAATGGGGCAACTTAAAAACTGCCTGGCTTGTTAGTAAGCCAGTAGTGGCAGCTCCTTTCTCCTCCCCACTGGCTCTCCTTCGTATGCTTGGAGGGAAGGAGATCCAGTGGAAGCATGGGATGGAGAATCCTGCTGCCGCCACCACCGCCAGCTTAATAGTAAGGCATGGAGAAGCTCAGGCAAGGCGGGTGGCAGTGATGCACTCTGCAAAGAGCAGTGCCCAGGCTTGGGAGGCAGGGTGGGGCTGGGGTTAAGCCATCCCAACACCAGCAATGGTTGTGGGGTGAGGGCCATGGGGGTGCACTTGAGGCGATTGCCTTCCATGTATTAGTCTCTTTCCCCTTTTTATTACGAATTCATGTGTGCACTTTGAAGAAAAACACTGACACAAAAAAGCAAACTTGAGGTAGCTGAGCATATAGTTGTGTCAAAATTCATTGTGTGGTGTTTTGCCAGTACAGAAGCCCATGTGTGAATCAGTAAAACACTGAACAAAAACGTGATGCCATCAGAGTTATGATATCATCTTGATGACTTTTTTTTTTTGCTGTGTTTTATCAGTGCATATGTGTGCAGTAGTGTTCCCTCTAACAGGAATTCCCAGATGTTGTTGACTACAACTCCCATAATTCCCAGCCAAAGGCCATCATAGCTAGGGATGCTGGGAGTTGTAGTCAACAACATCTGGGATTCCCTGTTAGAGGGAATGTTGGTGTGCAGAGGGCAGAAAAAACACAAATGAACCCCAAGCCCCAAACAGCACATTGATTTTAGAAATGTTCCTAGTGAAACTCAAAGTCAGGGAATAGAACGCAGAACATAGGGATGTGCACAAACTTTGGTTTGACCCACAGTTCAAGCATAGCTTGGTATTGCAGTTTGAGAGCTTTAAGAAAGTAGAGAGCAGGTCGTTACCTGCTCTTCACTGCCTTATGGAGCTTCTTGCTGGGGTGACACACGTCCCCAAAAGCCCCACGTGGCACCAACATGCACATGGTGTCCGTGCATGCCCAGGTGCCATCTGGGTGGTCAGCATGGTGTTGCTCACCACGCAAATGGTGCATTCGCATGCATGGATGTGATTTGTCAGGTAAGGACAGTGCTCTCTACTTCCTGAAAAAACTCCCAAACTGCAATACCAAACTGTGCTCGAACCGCGGTTCGTGCACATCCCTAGCAGAGCAGAGCAAATCCGTGAGATAACAAAGGAACAGAAATCTGCTCATCTCTATTGTTAAGCCACCTTTGCCGCGACCAGCAGTTTTAGGGATCAGCATCAGACGATGCAAACTCTGCCTCTCTTAAAATGCATTCTTTAGATTTACCGAGGCTCATGCTAGAGTTAGAGTTCTCAGCCTACTCTGAAGAACTATCATGAATTACACCATTGCAGATTCTCCACATCAGTAAGTGCATTGATCCTGCAAGAGAGACAATTTGTGTGCTTTATTCTTTTTCAGATACAATTAAGCTTTCTTACCAAGTATTAAGTGACAGTTTAGAGGAGGAGGAGGAAAAGTTGCTTGCGGCAGCAAAAAGAAGCATGGACAGAAGCTTCAAATGCCTCTTGATTTGCTTTTATATATTTTATGATGGTAGCATTGTTGGAGAGAGAATGACTTAAAAGTCACAGATAATGAAAGGGGACCAAAAAACAAACCCCACAGAAGCCTAGAGCAGAGGGGGCTGATTACACATGTTGATGAATCCTCAGTAGCAGATTCAAAATTCAGTTCAGAAGAGCCTTCACTGTTCCAACAACAACAATGTATTAGTTACAATTCTATCTCACTTTCCACGAAATTGCTCAGGAGGGCATATAAGACTCTTTCCTCCTCCATTTTATCCTTACAGCTGTGATTAGGGGCAGCCTACCAATGAGGCACGGTGAAGTGTATCCTGCATTTGAGGGACCTGTACCCTGGTTCACTGTTAAAAGGAACGCATGCACATTCACACAGAGACATGTACAAGTGTACACGTATCTAAACACATGCAGATCATAATGTCTGAATAAGACTAACGTGACTGGCCAAAGGTCACTCCGTGTGCTTTATGTCGGAATGAAGATTTGAACCCAAGTCTCCCCACTCCTAGTCTGACACACTTTAAATGCTAAACCAGACTGGCTCTCTGTGATCGATGTGGATTATGGACTCAAGCAAGCAATGGAAGTAGAACCGTGATCGATGGATGGACTCAAGCAAGCAAGGGAAGTGGGAATTAATCTGGATCCAGTTCAAGATGCTGGTGCGACTCCCCTGATGGAAATAGGGCATAATATGCCAAGACTGGTGGGTTCGTACAACACAGCCGGTCTTGAAATGTTGGAAGCGACACTGGGAGAAGTAGCAGTCGTGTGCACTTGTTGGGCTGCAGCTAGGGATGTGCACGGAACCGGTTCCATGTACATCCGGGAGGGTAGCGGGGTTCCTTTAAGGGGAAAGGGAGGGGCTACCTACATATGTTGGCCTCAGGCGCGGGCCGTGAATGTGCCTCCGGGGGGCGGCGGCAGGCGGCTTCTTTAAGTGTAAACGGAGCCGGTGCTCCATGCCGCCCAGCAGCCCCCGTGGCAGGGAATAGCCTCTGCCACTCACCTGGCCGCGGGTGGGGGCTTGCCTCCGTGGGAGCCAGGTGAGTGGCGGAGGCAATTCCCCGCTGTGGGGGCTGCTGGGAGGCATGGAGCACTGGCTCCGTTTACACTTAAAGAAGCTGCCCCCCACCCGGAGGTGCGTTCATGGCCCGCACCTGGTTGGCCATTTCCGGGGTGCTGCTGACCTGGGCTGCAGGGAGGCACATTGGAGCCCCGTGTGCCTGCTATTTATGAGAGCACCAGTGGGGGGGAAGCAGCAGGGTGGGGGCTGGCAGGTAGGCAGCGCCTCCCCTGCCCCTTAAAGGAACGCTCCACCCTCCGAAGTGGCTGTAACACTGGTCCATGGAACCGGTTCGGCACTCCTAGAATGGAGCGCCAAACAGTTCGATGCACATCCCTAGCTGCAGCACCTGACATGAACCCAAGGCGCCATGTTGTGTGTGAGCCGGGCTTTTTAGGTACCAGGGCATTGCACTGTTTTGTGAGGCCCCAATTCTGGCAGGATTTCAGGCACAGACCACCTCCTTGCCCTAACAAAGAGTTATATAGAAGAAAGTAAAGGAGCTTACACAAATACTTTAGAGAGTGCTAACAACTCATCTATCATACAAATTTTCTCAACAATAGGAAATAGGATGATAGTTGGGGAGAAGGCACAGAGTCATATAACTGCATAGCACACAGTCAAGGAAGAACAATTTAAGGTGGTAAGGAAAGACGGTCTCTTGGGTGTGACATTTTAGATCCCTAAAGTGTCTTCTGTATTCTGGTGCTGAAGATTACAAAATTGGAGTTCCAATTGCTCCAAAGAGACTTGTCAAGGATGTCTTCGGAGAACAGAAACATATTCATTCTCTTATAAGAGTTGCTAGTGGGAATTCCAATCAAGACACTATTTTTTCCCCTTAAAAGCATTTGTATAAAATGAAGCATCTGATTTCGAACAAGAAGAAGAACAACATGCTGACACTCACGAGATCTAAAGCTGGTGAAGTTGTTTTTCAGAAGTGTGGTTGCTCTAGCTCAAAAGTCAGTGGCAACAATGTAAAGTATGTCTTTCTGCAGATCTGACAGAAAGCTACAGTGCAATATAAACATAACTTGCTTTGAACTGGAGGGCATCTCTCTAAATACCTCTTACTATAAAGGTTATATTTATCAGAGAGAAAACTCTATACTGGAAGTGCCTTGGAATTTCACTCATTTACCCTTTACAGAGATAAAGTGATGTCCAAATCCAGGTTGTACCACCATTAAGTTTAATTCCAACCTCCCAGATCATCTGCTCACTCTCAGAAACAGCAGTGATATTTGATCACAGCATCAGGAAGATATCAAGGTTGTTGTGAGAATCATGTTGCTGAAGTGGTCCAAGACATTTTGCTGACCAAGATGAAGAAAAATAAGATGTCCCCCATTGGTGGGTTGGTGCTTAGCATCCCCAAGTCAAGCTTCCAAGGCAGTGGTAGAACACAGGAAGCTGCCTTATACCAAGTCAGAACATTAGTCCATCTAGGTCAGTATTGCCTACACAGACCGGTGGTGGTTCCTCAAGGTTTCAGGAGGGAGTCTCTCCCAGTCCTACCTGGAGATAATATTCCGCTGAGCTATGGCCCTGTCCCCTAAGGGGAATATCTTACAGAGCTCACACATAGTCACCCATCCAAATGCAAGCCAAGGAAGACCTTGCTTAGCAAGGGGGTCTACTCATGCTTGCTATCACTAGACCAGCTTTCCTCCCCATGTGAGCACTCACAGACTATGCCACCAAGCTAGGTGGTGTTGGCAAGGATGCTCCTAGTACTTGTTTGGGAAGGAGTAAAGAGGGGGGCTGAAGAGGGGGAAATGAACTGTATATCCCAGTGGGCTGAGGCAGGCAGCAGGGAGGCCCATGGTAATGGGCGATTGGCATTTGCAACTCATGCTTTCTTTGCACCAACACCTGAGGCAATGTCACCCTGCCTCATGGAAGAGCCACCCTTCTGTGGTGCTCCCTGGGTCACATTTACTATACTCCTGCAGTGAGGAAGGGGCAAAGGACATGTGTACCCAACAGGGGTGTAGGGGAAGCTGGGTGGCGGACTTGGGGGAGGCCACGACTGCTGCATTTCTCCCCCTGCACCATGGGGTTTCCCACCACTAATGTATAAGGCTAGCCATGTCCCTCCCTCTGCATCATCACATTGTAGAGGAGAGCTGATCTTGTGGTAGCAAGCATGACTTGTCCCCTTACCTAAGCAGGGTCCACCCTGGTTGCATATGAATGGGAGCACTGTAAGATATTCCCCTCAGGGGATGGAGCCGTTGCTCTGGGAAGAGCAGAAGGTTCCAAGTTCCCTCCCTGGCAGCATCTCCAAGATAGGGCTGAGAGAGATTCCTGCCTGCAACCTTGGAGAAGCCACTGCCAGTCTGTGAAGACAATACTGAGCCAGATAGACCAATGGTCTGACTCAGTATATGGCAGCTTGGAAAGTGCTGGGAAGGAACACACAGCAGCTCCCTCACCCTCTCCAGCCTGTGAAGCTCATTAGGGAGGTGGGGGGAAGGAAACATCCATCTAGAGAAGCAAGCTCTTTGTGGGTGGGAGAGGAGAGCAAGTGGGCTGCTCCCTTCCTTCTGAGCACCGGCCATGGTCCCTGCATCAGCGTGATGACACAGAGAAGGGCACGCATTAGTGCACTCAACCTCAACCACAAGGGACTCAGCCTCAACCAGGATGGACATGGCTTAGTAAGTGAGGTGGGGCGGGAGCAATAATGGAGCAGGTGGGAGAGAGGGCACCTTGGAGGCGTTCTGGGCTATGGGGCCGAGGGATGTTTGCCGCCGTCCCCCACTCCATTGTCCCTAGGCTAGGCACCTTGTATCTAAGAAGCTTACCAGCTCCATTCATTTTATTAACACCTTACCAAGGCCTTTTATCGATATATCATACGTTTCAAACAAAATAAGAAAACATGAAGTTATAAGAAATGGGAAGCTAAAACAAGATCAACTTTTGAATCAAACAAAAGAGGCAGTAAGGAACAGAGCCTTCTGAGCAGCAATGGTCTACCTATGGAACTCTTTCCAATGAGGCTAATCTGGCCACTTCCCTGTCAGGGAAACGTCTCTTCTTAAGAAGGGATTCCCTTGTGCAAAAATCCCTAGGAAAATATGCACCTCTGTTTTCCCATTCAACCATTGCTTCATGATCTTATGAGGTATGTTGGGTATGTTGGCATATATTTCAGTGTCCATTGAAATTAATGGGGCGAGTTAGTCATGAATAAGTTGCCCCATTAATTTCAGTGGGAATACTTATGAGTAATTTTATCTGGATGTGCTTTGCAAGGCATTTCAAGGGCCTTGCCAGGGAAGCAAGATATAAATTTAATAAACAATAATAATTAGGGCTGTGAGCAATTTAAGATAAGGCTTCTAGCCCACAACCACCACCACGTCGGACTAATTATATGGGCTTTAATTGAATCTGCATATGACCAAACTCTCTATATAATTCTCTTAGGTGTATCCGTTGCTAATCCCATGCGTGGCAGCTCTTGAGAGAGTTCGCAAGCAAGGGGAGGGGGAGAGGAATGCTGGAAAGCAGCGGCAGGCTGGCCAAGAGAAAGCATGGCAGAACTAGCTGAAGGAACTGGCTTAAGGGATGGGGGGAGAATGAATGAACTTGCTGAAAGGATGGAGATGAAATGAAGATGGGGCAGGGAGTTGGATTGCTTGTGGTGGTGGGTGAGGGGAAAGGGAGAACTAGGGGTGCTGCACTGGGTCAGCTAGTTCTGAATAAAAGACTATTTTAGATTGTGAGCCCTTTGGGGACAGGGATCCATCTTATTTATTTATTATTTCTCTGTGTAAACTGCCCTGAGCCATTTTTGGAAAGGCAGTATAGAAATTGAATGAATGAATGAATGAATGAATAAACTATTTTTAGATAGTAAAAATACATATTGCATCAGACATCTTTGACTAGGAATTCCCTCCTGTGTGTCAAAGAAAAGGAAGATGCATCTTCTATACACCTCCCATCCAGTTTTTGCAGGTATTTTCACTGGAGGACATCCGGACGAAATTACTCATAAGTATTCCCACTGAAATTAATTAGACAACTTAGTCATGACTAATTTGCCCCATTAATTTCAATGGGAAAACTAACGAGTAATTTAATCTGGATATCCACCAATGAAAATATATTTTTTTAAAAAACTTAAAAGACTGCCTCCCAGTCAATCCCATCATATGTAGAGGTAATTTATTAATAGACTAAATGTGACTGTTCTCACTATACTACTACCACCACTATACTGCTACTACTATTACTACTATTGCTACTACTATTACTACTTCTATTATTATGTACAAACAGAAAATATTTAAGAATTATTTCCAATCTTTAAACACTTAATTATGCAATTATTTATTAGTGCAATATTGTTGCCTATCCATTCTAGATTTAAATTGTAATAATATAGTACAAATATAGTAGTGTGTAGGTAGCCATATTTAGGAAACCTTTGGCTGTCAACTGCCTGTGCTCTTAACTGCAGCAGAAGCAAAATGAGCCACTGAGTTCATAACAGTAAATGCATATATGAAAAAGTTGAGATTCCATATCTGTAAGCTAGAATGTTCCACAGGGGCCTGTTTCCTCTTCTGCATATGTAACATCGTGCAAATATTAAACAGTGGTGTTAACCCCATACATGAGTGCCTAATGCTTTCACGGTCTTCTGAGAGAGTCTTTAATTAGTCAATAATTGCTTGAAGGCACCAATTGATTGGCTTTATAAACATGGGGAAATGAAAGTAGCCTTTTTATTTCAAAGCTGTGCTTAAGATTTAGCACCAAAACACATTTTTGTCCAGAAACAATGTTAACAGCATGCCATTAAATGGAACACATCAAAGTTGTCTGCTTTTTACATTAGCAGCATCTTTTGCTTCTCATGTTTGAGACTGACAGCTGGGTGGGGGGAGACAGAATGGGAATTATTAATAAAGAATATCACTCTAGAATATATCATATATTACAAGTCTGTCCAGGGTTTTCCTGGATGTCTAAAAATACTCCCACACTTTAGGGGAGAATTTAACAAGCAGCCAGAACAAAGGTTTTCATCGGATTAAACAAAACTCAGCCAGTTATTAAAATGAGAATCTATTAAATCTGCACATATGTGCCTAGAAGAAACACAATACACTTGAAGGGGAAAAAACATATTTCCTTTGTTTTTAAGATGGTGCATATGTCTCTGTTGGCACCACCTTAGAAAGAGAAATCTGTCCTGTGTGACAGTGACAGTGAAAGGGGAATGCCTTTTTAAAATGTTTGCATTATCTGTCGTTCTTAATAATACATTCTATTAAACATCATAAATGACTGCCTGATCAGGAAGCCCTTGCAGTCATTTTAACTGATGAATCAGCTAAGACAAGTATGGACTCACAATAAAATGTTGTGGCATATTCCTGGTGCACATGTGTGAAAGTTTCGCCCCTCAGAAACAGAAGGGCTTGTGAATGTCTTGAGGGAATATTTTTCATGCTGAGAAATTTCCCACTCTATTTGTTCAAGTCCTCCTTCCCCATTCCAGAGTTCTATTAGCTCTGCCCACCTGGTTGTCTGTTAACTGCCTTTTGAGTCTGCAAACATTCTACTCCACTGAAGCAGTTCAAGGGCCTTTTGCCCCCTTAGGGTTTTTCCCTTCAGATTTTATGAAACTTACCTATCTGTGAATTACCCTGAGTCTGCCAGTTCATTTCCATCATCCAATGATTCTCTGGTTAGGTGTCCATAAGGATCATAATATCTCCAGCTATTTCAGAAATAGATATAACATATCTATTTTTCACAGAATAATAGTTCTACAAAAAGCACTCTATTTTAAGAAGAGGCATTTTCTCCTGTTTGAGAGAGAAGGAATGATTTTTTCTAAGATATGGCCTGCAACTCTTGATTTTAGTAGGTATCTGCATTCAAAATAAGGTCATCACATCTTCAGCTCAATTCTTCAGGGCACCTTCAATCAAAAAATTTTGATTGAAGACTACATTGATTTGGACACTACACATGTGAGCACTGCAAGGCATTCCCCTTAGGGAATGGGGCCGCTCTGGGTAGAGCAGAAGGTTCCATGCTCCCTCCCTGGCATATCCAGGATAGGGCTGAGAGAGACTCCTGCCTCTTACCTTGGAGAACCCACTGCCAGTCTGTGTAGACAACACTGAGCTAGATGGACCAATGATCTGACCCTGGGGTACAGCTAGGTAATTTTGGATCCTGGACCTAATGAGCTCCCCGCTGCCTGCAAAATAAGCATCCTTTCCATATTTATACATTTCACCACAAACCCAGAGGTCTGGACCAGAGTGCTTTTACTGGGGGGAAGGACTACAAAACCCCTAAAGCATCCATACATCTTCTTGATCATTCACCACAAACTAGGCTTGTGCATTTCGATTCAGGTACAAAACGTTTTGTGCCTGAAAATGGCAATTTCGGAGGTTTTGTAACCAAAACAAAATCAAGAACGAAAAAAGAGAGATTTTTGTTTCCAAATCGAAATGACTGTGTTTCGGACAGAATGCTTTGGGGAAAGCATTGCAATTCAAATTGACTTCTCTGACTCTCTCCACTCCAGCTGAGGCACTGAGTGATTAGCAGAAGATAAGATATGCAAAATGTTTTTGAGCTTTAATGGTTTAGTTAAGTATGTGTTGTATTCAGTGTGATTGAAATGCAAACTGACCTTGCAAAGGGATTTGGAAGACAGCATTTTGAGACAGAAATACCCAAATATCTTTGGGAGCTCGATGAAATTCCAAAGCTCTTGCTAACAGCCATGGTATAAATTGTTTGGAGAAGCTTTTCGAGAAGCTGGTTAGGAAAGTTCTGAAATTACACAGGTTTTTCTTTCCAAAGGTTTAGAAAGAATCTCTTCAGGGGTCTTTTGAGGAGCTATTTTTCTTCTTCTTCTGATTTTTATGAGTTATAGTGGTGTCTAAGTTTTGTTGCCCAAGTTGAGCAGTCTAATGAAATTTAGGCCAAAATGTAATTTGCTGGGACATGATGTCTAAGCCAGTGGTTCAAAACTTTTGCCATTGCAGGGACAGGTCATCCACATGGGACTACATGAGACAAAAGGAGGGGGTGGGGAATATCCCTGTCAATTTATTGACATTCCCAGGAATCTTAGTTGCTTCTCCCTTTCTTGTAACCATGATCCATGGTTTTGCACTTTCTTAAATGCAGTGGTGATAAATCTCAACAATTCTGAACAGTAAGCTGATTTGTTTGGGCCACGGCTCACCCCTCTTCAGTTAAATGAACATTTGAAGCTGTTCCATAGTACCAAGGCAGTTTTATTTTATTTTTATTTATTTTTTTACATTTTATATCCCGCTCTTCCTCCAAGGAGCCCAGAGTGGTGTACTACATACTTAGGTTTCTCCTCACCACAACCCTGTGAAGTAGGTTAGGCTGAGAGAAGTGACTGGCCCAGAGTCACCCAGCTACTGTCTGGGCTGAATAGGGATTTGAACTTGGGTCTCCCTGGTCCTAGTCCAGCACTCTAACCACTGCACCACGCTGGCTCATTGGTCTATCTTGCTATCTCAAATGACCTGTGGTCATTGTTCCATGGGGAGGGAGTGCTTTTATTGAAAGATTGCTTGAATCCACAAATGGGTTGTGCTGCTGTGCTAGTGCCACAGGGACAGGCTCAAAACCGCTGCAATATTCTCAAAGAACTGTGCCAAAAAATTACGTGTTGCTGTTCTTCATCTTTCTCTTCACTCTTTCAACTTGTTTGTGTGGGGCTTCAGGGGCAAAACAGTGGGTTGGGTGGCAGTGCCCCAAGGGTGCTGCACCCAGATTCCAAATAGGGCAAAGGATTGATTTCTTAGGAATTTTTGAGGTTTACGCGTCTTTAAGATTTTTCCCCATAGGGAATTAATGGAGATTTCAGCAGCCCCATAACTCCACCTGGGGGGCACTGGGATGGCCTGAAGCAAGTGGTGGTGTAGTGCACAGAGGGTGCTAACCACCCCCACCCCCGGATTGCTAACCCATCGGGGTACTGGGCTTTGTTGTTTCTGAGGTTTTGAGTTTAGATTCTCTGGTAGCAAATGAGATTTTTAATGAAAAACCATGAATCCACTCTCATATGCTACTAGAGAATCTACTCTTAAAACACTTCTAGAACAACAAAACCCTGTACTTCATGGGTTGGCAACCCATGTGGGTGGTTGGCACCCTATGTGCACAACACTGCCACTTGCTCTGGGCCACCCCAGTGCCCCTCAAGTGGAGTTATGGGACTGCAGAAACTTCCATTATACCCTACGAGGAAAATCATTAATTCTTTAAAAATCAGCCCTTTGCCAAATTCCTCTGAAAAAATTGTGGTAGCTTCCTTGTATCAACTGGGTACTACCACCAACCACACTCCACTCTGGGCCACCCCTTCCCCTCCCCGCGTGAAACTATACTTTTCCTGAAACCTCCATCATAACCTATGGGGAAAATCTGAAAGACGCGCAAACTTCAAAAATTCACCAAAAATCAGCAGTTTGCCCAATTCCTTTGAAATTTCTGTGGTAGCTTCCACTCATTGGGCACTATAGCCCCCACCCACTCTTTTGACCATGTGACCCATTTTTAAATCTGAATTAATTCAGATTCAGATTCGGATTAATTCGGATACAAAACAAAACTGGGTTGATTTGGAAGGCTTAATTTCGGACAAAATACAAAATGGAGTTGATTCGGATTTGGTACAAATCAAAACAGAAAAAATACAAAACGCGCAACCCTACCACAAACCCAGAGGACTGGGCCAGAGTGCATTTGGCGTGGGGGTGCGGAAGGACTACAAAACCTCCAAAGGATCCATATATCTTCTTAATCTTTTACCAGAAACCCATGGATCTGGGCCAGAGTGCATTTGCCACTAAAAATAACAATAAAGCAAGCCCCAATGGATTCACATAGCTTCTTGACCTTTCACAAGCTGACTGGGACACAAAGCATGTCCTTTGCTCCACAGTTCAGACACAAAACCAACTTGGGCATGTAGTGCATTCATAAGGTGTGGGAATTAAAACCACAACACATGCCCCATGCTTCACAGTTCTCATGCAGACTTTTTAAATTACAAACCAACTTGAGCATAGTGCATTGAAAAAAAAAGTTTATTCAGATATAACAGTTCCATTTTCAACAGATGTGAAGTACTTTGTGGATTGAGAAAACTCTTTCTGTCAGCTTTACTGCAGTAGAGAAAAAAATACATTAAAGATCACAGGATTGATCAATTTCCTTGAAATAAAAATACTAGTCCAAGATGGCAGAAAAATACTTCTGCCATCTTGGACTACATGTAAACCCAATTTCAGAATTAAGCCTGGCCATTCTGGAAAGGTAAAGGGTTAAGCAAAGAGGGTGAAGGAATGTTGCACTTTTTAATGAAGGTAAATGGTATATTCCTTCACATGGAGGTAGAATGATGATCTCGAGTAGGGGGTGGGAGGGCTTCCCTTCCAGAAGTTTTTGTAATTTTCTGCCATGAAACAAGCCACTTATAGGACTCTTTTGAAGTTTCTTTTTTAAAAATTCAAAATAATAATAATAATAATCAATAGCTTTATTAATCGGCTTCAGAATCAATACAAAGTTCAAATAACCTATCCTACATCTGTGCCAAATTTCAGAACTCTAGGATAATCCATTATGGAACTATAAAAGGGACCCTCTTTTCCGTTGGGGAAAATCATGGGGTCCTCTAGGAGAGTGGGTACATGGACCTGAGCCCCCAGGTCTATGCCTAATGGTGCCCCTGGTCTGACTCCTATAAGGCAACTTCCTAGGTTACTATGTTTCTATAACTTAAAAATTGACAAATCTAACTGTAATAGACTTAGACATTGCAGATATTTAGGGAACTAAAAACAAATTGTGTTCCCTGCTAACTGGGCAAAGAGGCACTTTTAAAAGTAGTGATTCTCTTTATTTAGCAGGGGGAGAACAACTGGCCCTATCCACCCACAGCACAGTACTCCTCCAGCAGGGGCATAGCAAGGTTGGAGTGGGCCCAGAGACAAGATTTTAAAATGTCCCCCCCCCCTCATTGAAGTTCAGCTCATGAAGTAAAGAAATCTTAAATGAGGCTGAATAGTGGTAACAAAAAGCAGATAGATAGATAGATAGATAGATAGATAGATAGATAGATAGATAGATAGATAGATAGATGGATAGATCTCCTATGTGCCACAATAGAACATCATCCTAAATTATTTTTAAAGGTTTTGTAAATTGTGGACGATGCAAGTCATTTAATGGTACTAGAGAAAGACATGCTGTTCTGGTAGCTCCAGCTCTTAACACTCACATCTATTTCGGAGGATGAATACAACTGAAGGAAGCCCGGGTGGGTGCGCAGCTGGGGGAGTCAGTCATGTGACTTGCCTCTGGGGGGGGGGCAAGGCAGTGGGCCCACAGACAACTGTCTCCCCTTGCCCTATTATAGTTACACCCCTGCCCTCCAGTGACTGTTGCTGATATCGATCTTTTGTTTCTTTTTAGATTGTGAGCCCTTTGGGGACAGGGATCCATCTTACTTACTTACTTATTATAAGCCATTTACTCATCCCAACCGCAAATTGTCCACATCTTTGAATTAATAGGCTCGCCATTACACTACTTTTAGGTGAAGACAGCCTTCAGCTCTCGTGGCAACTATTATTACAATATAAAAGAAGCTTTTGAAAAGGCTGATTAAGGAACCCTTGGATCATAGAGTCAGCTACCAGCATAGCTGAAAAGTGCCGAGAAACCCTTTATTGATGAATTATGGAGGCAACCCAAAGCTGCTGCATCACCTTCTAACAGCGATGAGATTTGGTCCAACTGATGTTCCTGTGCAAGATAAATCTAATCCATTGATCTGCAGGAGGCATTTATAGAGCACCCATCACTGCAGTAATGAGGAGGTAATTGTCCTAAGGAGCTAAAGAAGCCTGTAAACAACGCTCATCCAGATTCCTGGCAGTGGGAGGGCTATCTGAGGAATGGCTGGAGGACTTGGGTGCATTTAATCTAGGGCAAAAAGTAGAGAGAAAGAGAGAGAGAATGAACAGGAACAGGACTGGTAGCCAGACTGATAAGAGATGGCCAGTGCATAAAAGGGTGTTGCGAATAAAAATTGTTCTCAGCAGCCAAGAAAAAGGGGCAGTTGTCTCTCAAGATGGACAACACATGCACAAGAGATAGAGGACGATGACAGCTAAACTGACGCTGCACTAGTGTAATGAAGATGCCCCTAGGCAAGGAGGTTTTGTCATGCTGTGGAAGCTCAATCTCTTGTGATCTTGGTCAGTTTGTGCAACAAGAATAGCCGAAAACTTTGCATCATTCCCTGCAACATTATTATTAAAAAGAAATTATATCCCACCCCTCCAGTACAATACTGCTTGTGGGGGTGGTTCACAACAATAAAACAAGCAATATAAAATTTTTAACACAATGAACCAAACACAACACAATGTAGGACACACACAATGAAAACAGTGCATGCTATTTCCTGTCACCTCTGGTCCCAGGAGCAGATGGGGCAGCAGGGAGGTATGCCACCACCCCGCTGGACTGGTTTTTCAGTGAGTGCTGTTGAAGGGAACGGCGGGGAATGGGAGTGCACCCTTCCCTGCCCTTAAAGTTATCCCCCCTGCCATAGAACTGTTGAACCTCCCCAGAGGCGTAACTAGGGAAAATAGCGCCTAGGGCAAGCACTGGAATTGCGCCCATGTCCAAGCAGGAATGCTGGGACTTGTAGTCAACAATATCTGGAAATCCTTGTTAAAAGGAACACTGTACCATCTAGACATGGTTGTTGATCAAAACCTGAAAACATGAGCCATCTCTGTAAAAGACTTAGAACCCTAACAGGAGTTATACAAGGATTCCAAGTGTCATTTTCTCTGTCTCATCTCATTCTTTTTAAAAAACATGATTTTGTCCTAGAGGATCACCTGCCCAAATAGCCACTAGCAAAATAGGGGAAGAAGAAGGTGGTGGTGGTGGTGGTGGTGGTGTCTATAAACCAGTGAATGATTCCTGCCAGCCTTTGTCTTATGATGACTGTTGGCTCATGATGGGGTATATGTGCATTCACCACACCAGTGCTTACTTTGACACCAAGAGGGAAGAGGATACATTAGTTTGCCACACTAGACAGAGGCATTTGCAACAGGAGCAGACAGCCAAGTTCTGCCACGGCCAAAACCAGCCTCTGCCAGACTAAGAAATCATTGTAATTTGCCCCTTCCTGTCACAAGCAGTGTGCTGTTCTTTTATTATTGTCTCTAACTCTCAAATATCCCAGTCATGGATGGAAAATTCAGGGTCAATTTACAAGAGACACATTTTCTACATGGAAGTTTTTTCTGTGCAGGTGTTGTGCAGAAACCCATGTGTAGTGAGCGCCAGGGGCATAGCAAGGTTGGAATGGGCCAAGATGAGATTTTAAAATGGGCCCCCAGCCCCTCAAAGTCCAGGGCCTCCACACATCCCAGGGCCCCAAGGATTTAAGTCTGATATTTCAAAATAAGTATGCTACCTGGAAATACATTTCACTGAATACACACATGCACACTTCACAGTATATAGTGATATACATTGAGTACTATATATTTGTGCTACTTTTAATGCCTAGAACACACTAGCAATGCTAATTATTAAAATGGCCCCCTTGCTGCAGATTAGCAAAGGAGACTTTCAACCATGCAGGGTGAGCCTATGTTTGTTTTCTCAGAATTCTGAACAAATTCAGTAAAGTTTGATTCCAGGAGGTTTTTCACACGAGGCTTTTAAAGCGCTTTAACACACATCTCCTCTGGAATGAAGGTGCTGCATTCATATGTTGGCCAGATTTACCCTGAAGTCCCTGCAAGTTATTGGAGAGCAGTTCACACACAAGAAAAATAAAATAAAATAAAAGCACAACACATGCTTCACAGTTCTCACTCAGACCTTCTGGGTTGCAAAATAACTTGAACATAAATGCATTTATAAATGAATGAAAGAATGAATGAATAAATAAATATTTGTTCCAGAATTTTTTGTAATTTTCTGACATGAAACAAGCCACTTAGGCCTTAGATAGTTTTTGTTTTTAAAGCCAGCACATTTTTCAGTCTGTTTTAAATTAAATATTCAGAGACTTCTCAGTCTCGCCCCACCACCCATATCAAAGCCCTATGGCAAGCAGATCCCTTGTGGTTTGGTAACCACAAAAAGGAATTCACAGCCTACCTGGCAAAAGCTGTGCTGGATGGTCTGGTCTGCTGCAGGGAGGGTCTGCTGCAGGGAGCTCTGCCAGCCTCCTTCCTGGCTTCCTGGGGCCTGCCCAGTTCAGGCTTCAGGGAGGCCTACTCAGAGGCCTCTCTGGAAGCCCCGCCCACCCACCGATCAGCTGAGAGGCAGGGAGAGAAGAGCTCTGCAGTTTGCAGGCTGCTCCGATCCTAGGCCTCGTTGCCGATCCTAGGCCGGAGCTGGAGGCAAGTGGCTGAGGGGCCCTGGGGCTGGGCAGGTGGGCAATGGGGTGGGGGTGGCAGGGATTGGCGTGGCGCCCCCACCTCAGTGGCGCCTAGGGCATGTGCCCTGCCTGCTCCCCCCCAGTTCCGCCTATGAACCTCCCAGTGATTGACCTGTTTGGAGGCCCATAAAAGTGCCTCGTACCTTGTTGCACCAACATAATACTAGTCTGGAAAGCAAGGTCCCAGCTTAGTGCAACTAGCTGGTTCAACATCCTTGCACTAGTGCAACACATTTGCCCTAGTGCAGTGTTAGTCTGGATGGCAGTATGTGTGCCAGTGATGGAGATCCCCATCTGCATCCATTTCCATTATCAGCTCCCTGCACATAACTGCAAACTATTTTAATATGCAATGCTACAAATGTCTGCCGACTGGAGGGAGAAGGTACCTGTTACATTAAATGGGTTGTTGGTCCTGATGTGCTTCAATGTTTACTAAATAGCAGTGGGGGTGTTGGAAACCAAGTATGGGGGGCTGTAATCCTTGCTGTGGTCTTGATCAGGATTCACCTGCCATGACTGCCCTTTGCTCTGGGAGGAGAATAGCGCTTGGGAGCTTCCTTCCTTGGGAAAATAGCTGCCACAGAGGGACCCAGCATGGCGACAAAGGGTCCCTCTCTCCATCCATGCCACAATTCAAAACATGTCTTCTAAACAAAATGTAAGTATGTCACGGCCAGTTCAAGCTTTTACACAATGTGCCGTTTGGTCCAAACAACTTCCGTTACAATAAGCAGGGATGACCCTTCCTTGGGGCAGGGTGGGAAAGTCACCTTGGGTGTCGGTGCAAGGGATGACAACTTCCAGACCACCACCACCACCACCATGGGTGCCACCCTGCCATCCACTGTTGCCACCCTTCCTTGTCCTGCTCATTTTTTCTCTCCTCACCCTGTTGGGGCACACCTCTGCTTCCCCCTCCCCTGCTAATTTGTGCAAGAAATGTCTCTGCCTGGTTTGGTGGTATAGTCCAAGAGAGTTTGCATGTTGCTGCTGCTTCCTCCTGGCCTGAGATTCTGAGCACCCACCAACAGATGGGAAATGGGCATTGTATTGTCCTTTGACTCAGGCAGCAAAATGCCTTGGGCCACCTGACAACAGGTAGGGGTGTGCACTGATTGTCTGCCATGTTTTGGTCTGAATTTGAACTGTATCTGGGTCCCCGAATGAGTTCAGTTGAAGCCACTGGCTGGGCTGGTCAGGTCGACGAATCAGCTCAAAGTGGTTTGCGATCCAAACGCTTGAGCTGGCCCTGTTTGCGGCAGATTGGTGTGCAATCAAACTGGTTCTGCACATCCCTAGCAATAGGATTAGACTGGATTGTGGCGATGGGGTTTGTAAGGATCCTAAGAGACACCTCTTATGAGACTTGAATACAGATCCTCTGTAAAAATTTCAGCTTTCGATGAGTTGTGGAAGAATAATCACAATAATTTTGACACCTCCTTTAGTTGGTGAATCGGTCATCCATTCATTTGGGTGTCCCTAACAAAGAGTATATGCTGACCAGGTCAGAACTTTGCATGTTTTGATTACATCCAGAGATCTAAAACACAGCAGGGAAAGGATTTGAATAAATGTTCTGAGATGGATTTAACTTTTGGTGTGTGTTTATAAGAGAAAGCTTCTTTTTTTGTTAACATGCAGTATATGCAAGTTCACTAGGATGCCCTTGGTTTAAACATCAAATCTCCACAGGCAGTACTTGTTTTGAAGCCCTCCTCCTGACAAGAAATTGTGTTACTGAGTTGTTTACTAGTATGATTTGCTAAGCCTTCCAAGCTCCTGAAATTATTTTGTGGAGAAAAATTATTTCCCCCGATTTGGAACTGTATATCTAAGATGCTTTAAGTACACCTGCAAATGTAACATGTGACTGTGATGAACATATATGTCATACAGGTACATGCAGGTCATATATACCATACAGGTACATACAGGTCATGAACCCCACCACCCATTGAGATCATCAGGAGAGGTCTGTCTGTAGTTGCCACCGGCTCATCTGGTGGCTACTCAGGGACGGGCCTTATACGCTGCTGCCCTGAGGAGAGGAGAGCTGGTCTTGTGGTAGCAAGCATGACTTGTCCTCATAGCTAAGCAGGGTCTGTCCTGGTTGCATCTGAATGGGAGACTTGATGTGTGAGCACTGGAAGATATCCCCCTCAGGGGATGAAGCCACTCTGGGATGAGCAGAAGGTTTCAAGTTCCCTCCCTGGCTTCTCCAAGATAGGGCTGAGAGAGATTCCTGCCTGCAACCTTGGAGAAACCGCTGCCAGTCTGTGAAGACAATACTGAGCTAGATTGACCAATGGACTGACTCAGTATAGGGCAGTTTCCTATGTTCCTATGAGGCTTTGGAATGTGCTCCCTAGTGAAATAAGTGCCTCCCCATCTCTGAAAGCTTTTAAAAAGTATTTAAAGATGCTTCTGTTCTCCCAGGCTTTTAATTAATATTGTTTTAATGGTTTCAATGCTGTTTTAAAATATTATTTTAAACATTTTAAATTGTAATATTTTAAACTTTTTGTTTTTTGTTTTAACTAATGTTTTACTTTTTCTGTTTTTATTTTGTTGTAAACCGCCCAGAGACATAAGTTTTGGGTGGTATTAAAATACGTTAAATAAATAAATAAATAAATACCTACATACATACATACATACATACATAATTTGGGAACTAGGATTAGCTGTGGCTTCTTCTCAAGTACTGACTGCCACCTATGCCATTCGGCTTGGACAAGTAAGAGTCAGGAGCTAGGAACCAGAAATGAAACCAGGATATCAGAACCACAGAACAAATCAGATTTGAAAAGGCTATCGTTCTCCAAAGTCTAGACAAAACAGGAAGCCTTTATAGCCCTTCCTGTTGAGGGCAGCCAACAGCCATGCCATCCAGAGAGAGCCATAGCTCCTGGGATGTGATTGCAGGTCAGTGGGTAGAGCCTCTGCTTTCATGCAGACAGTCCGAGGTTCAATACCTGGCAGCATCTCCAGGTAAGGCTGGGAGAGACTCCTGCCTGAAAACTTGACTGACTGGCTTGGAGAGCCACTGCCAGTCAGTGTAAACAATACTGAGCTGCATGGCCGAATTGTTTGATTCAGTATAAGGCAGGTTCCTATTTTACAGTCCGAACACCTCTATACAAGCATGTATTAGGAACATAGGAACATAGGAAGCTGCCATATACTGAACCGGGTCTCACGATCAGTAAGACCCGGTTTGGTGGAGTGAGCGGGGAGGGAGCACTGGGTGAGCGGATCAGCCGCCCACACGATTGCCGGCTCCGTGACGGAGCCGGCGGGGGCTGGGGGGAGCGGGGGCCAATTGGTCCCCGCAAGCTAAATCATACCCTGCGCAAGCGCGCAGGGTATGCTGGCGAGACCCCCAGAGCCAGGAGGTGGCTTTTTGCCTCCCCTCTGGGGGTCTCCACATGAGTAGCCATGGCGTGGAGCCGCCCCGCGGCTACTCACGATCCGATAGCCCAGGTTTGCAGAGCACAGCTAAGCCCGGTGGTTCTCACGATTGAAGAAAATCAGACTAGCGGAGGCTAGCCCGATTTTCTTCAATCATGTGAATAGCCTCATTGAGTCAGACCCTTGGTCCATCTAGCTCAGTATTGTCTTCACAGACTGGCAGAGGCTTCTCCAAGGTTGCAGGCAGGAATCTCTCTCAGCCCTATCTTGGAGAAGCCAGGGAGGGAACTTGAAATCTTCTGCTTTTCCCAGAGCAGCTCCATCCCCTAAGGAGAACATCTTACAGTGCTCACACATCAAGTCTCCCATTCATATGCAACCAGGGCAGACCCTGATTAGCGAAGGGGAAAAGCCATGCTTGCTACCACAAGACCAGCTCTCCAGATTCAATGGATCTGCTGCCATATAATGTGTGGAATAAGCCTCAGATTCTCCAACTTGCATGCTACCCTTTGCACTTCAAAACAGAGTTTTTGCAAGTTTGTCTGTAAGTTTGAATTCAGAAAAATAATGTAATTATTTTACTTGGCTCTTTTCCTAAGTGTTTAAAGTGCTCAGCATACAATTGATGCCAAATTATGTTGTCAGCTCTAGCTCTAAACTGGTACTTTATTTCCTTCATGGCCAGTCTCATATTTGCAGGTGCTGACAAGATCCCATTTGTAGTTTTGCCACCTGCTTGCAATGCCCTGCAAGACTAATTATGTGCACGTTCCCATTTAGATGACAGTCACACATACTAACATGTGTGAGTTTGATAAATGGATATGATCACTGAAATAATGGCATGTCATGGGATATCACATCTTATCTGGAGCAAAAAAACAACCCAGACCAGTGTATATTGTTGCAGGTTTCTCCAGTGCAAACAGAACAATCTGTATGGTATAAGGATGTGTGTGCACAGGCTAAACACCAAGCACAGGGGTGGGGGAATGATGCAAGGAATTTTAGTAAGAAATCATGACAAAAATTAATCAGTTATTATCAGAGTTTGAATTATGGGAGAAAGAATATAGGGTGGCCCCATTTTCTTGCCCCTCGTGACAATGCCCCTCATGACAAGAGCCTCTGGATGGGGCAGTTTATAAATATAAATGATGATGATGATGATGATGATGATGATGATGATGATGATGATGATGAAAACATTGGGGTGGGGGAAGTGAGGGGAGGGGAGAGATGTCGATAGAAAGAATGACTGTTCATCAGCCATGACCCATGATGCATTAAGAAAATTAATTTGTTACAATATTGACACATGGAACTATGTGCATCAATACAATCCAAGAGACCCGTGGTTCTGTTCCCCTCTTCCCCCGCTCTCCCATCTGAATTCAGACATAATGGAGAGCTTCCTCTCTGCAGTCAGATAGACTGTAGAGGCGCAAGGGAACTGGATTTACAGGCTTCCTTCTTCACTGAAGGACAGCCCACACAGCCAATCATGGCCAGAGTTGAGGGAGGAGCTGGCTGAAGGAACGCAGCCTGCGGTTCTGCATTCAGACATACCACGGGCCTTCTCTAACCTCAGACTGAAGCAACAAAACTCACTACAACCTGAGGGTTCAGACTGGAGTTCCAAATCTGATACCTTTGGTTCATCACCGTGCCAAACTCAATTTGCTCACTCGCACGTAATGCTGGCGGAACCTCTGGCCCCTTCAACTGTGATTCTGCGTTACGTGCGAATGCAACCAATATGCCTCCCTCAGTTTTGCTGCCTTTTCACAGAATTTTGGGAAATTCCCTGGTATTTTCAGGGAAAGGTACCACATTAGGGATGGGGATTCAAAATTCACTGATAGCAGCCATGCTTCTCCCAGGGGTACCATTCCCCCCACCCTTCAGAAGCCTCCATCAGACTGTTGGTGTTTAATGTACAGATGTAGCAGACTTGGATAACTATGCAATGCTTTTGAAGCATCACACTTCAGAGTGATTATTGCAGGCTCATTCCTCACTTTGGTCCTTCAACTTTGCCTGTATGTAACCGTGCAGTTCTGGAATTTATTCTGTAGCATCTCTGCATGTTAAACTGAACCATGCCAACACAGAGGCTGACTATCCCAGTGACTTCTTCAGTCCCCACTATGGAGCACCTCCTAGACCTGGAGAAGTACTCCTGCTGTCTAAGACCCAAGACTAGAGGCTATACTTGGTGGAGGAAGATTGACACAACTCCTCCAGCCACAAAAAGGCTGGGGGCTGTCCTGCCATTGCTTCAGCCTTAGAAAAGACTAAAATTCCCCAAACATCCACACCCTTTCAAGGATTTGAGGAAAAATAAAGAAAAAAATTAGAATGAAAGCCACAAAATATGCTACCTGCTCCCTCACCACTGGCGAAGAAAGACAGGAATGGGGTCTGCCCCTTGTCTGAGTTCGTAAGTTCTTTTAGGTATGGGGCTGGAAGGCACAGAAGAATATCCTGAGGGGAAGCAAATAGTTCTATCTGGTTTAATTCCCCCCCCCCAAAACAGGCGATACTTTAAGGTGGGCCATAGCTGAATTCCTGAAGTTTCTCACAGCCTTATTCACAATGGCTGACAGAATGAACAGCCTTACTGTTATGTTAGGGACCCACTGGGTCCCTAACTGTAGCCCCAGTGGGTCCCTTACTGTTATGTTAGGGACCTACTGGGGCTGCCACAAAACTTGAACATAAGAGTCCTGCTAGATCAGGCCCAAGGCCTCTGTAGCCCAGCACCTTATTTTCCAGCAGCCCACCAGGTACCTCTGGGAAGCCCTCAAGCAAGAGATGAAAGCATGCTCCCTTTCCTGTTGTTGCTTGAGGCTTCCTGCTTTTGAGCCTGGAGATGGCCTATAGTCATCAAGACCAGCAGCCATTGATAGGCCTGTCCTCCATGAGTTTGTATAAGCCGCTTTATACAAATGGCCAAGCCGGTGGCCACCACCACTTTCCATAGCAGATAACTCGAAAGGCAGCTCTAACAGTGTAGTTTGATGACGATGCTGCTAAGTGACTTAAAACCATCCCAGAAAGTTGCACAGTGTGCCTTCTATTGGACACAAAGAAGGAACACTGTGCGACTGCCTGGAAGTGGTTTTAAGTAATCCCACAGCAGCCGCATCGTGTTACACCATTAGTGCTGTCTTTCAAGTTGTGTTGCAGCCCTGTCAGCTCCCCAGTGTTGACATAGGGCTGCCCATCATGTTGGCCACTATCTCCTGCTGCATTTTGCATAGATGGACAGCTGATCCTTACACTTAATCTTCAATTGCATGCACACTGAGGAAAGTATATTTCCCCTTGCTGACCTGCACACTGGGTCAAAGGCAAAGCCAAAGACTTCACTGATCACACTACACACAGTTCAGTAAGAGTTAACATGGCTTACATGTTGGTAATGGTCTTAGTTTCCCCCTACAGGGCAAATATATCAATAGCATTTTGGGGAAATGTTCATCAGAAAATGGTACAGGGAAAAGATTAGAACCCACTCCTCCAGTGTCATGGTCCCCAATTCACATTGCCACACGTCATCTGCTCTTTACTCTTTAGGAGAACCTACTCATAGGGCTACAGGGAGATGCCTTCTAATGAGTCAAGCTACTCATCATCCATCTAGCTCAGTACTGACTGGAAGCAAGGTTTCTCAAAGGTTTTAGACAGGAGTCTCTTCTAGCTCTACCTGGAAATACAAGGCAGATTCTCTACCCTTAGCTATGGCCGCTGAAATGGATCTGCTTTGTCACAACTGCTTTTGGTCTAAGGCACCAGATGATGTCAGATCTAAGTCCCTAAAGAGCAGGTTCTAGTGCCTAATTCCATCCATTGCCACAACTGGTACACAAGAACTATAACCATTTTAGTTTTGTCTATCACCATGCCATTCAAAAGCCCAGAAATGAGGGCTTTATTTTCACAAATGATGTTCACTGACCTTACAATTATCTTTCTTACGTCTAAAGCAACTCCTTAAAGAACTGACAAGCCCCAATACAATCCATTCCCAATACAAACTAGTCCTGGGACAGTGGCAGCTAGTGGGTAAGGGCTGTGCGAGCTGACTCTAATCAAGCTGAGCTTGAGTTGGAACCAGCTTGGCTTGAAGGTTCACGCTTGAGCTGGACCAGCCCCATAAAAACTGAATCCAGTCCCAGCTCAAGTTGTGCTCGGCCTGAAGACCAGACTTGAGGGCTATAATTATAAAGGGGAATCTGGTGAGGAGTGTGTGTGTGTGTGTGTGTGCGTGTGAGAGAGAGAGAGGGAAAAAAATGTAGAATTTACCTTTTTAAAAAAAGGTGAGGGTGGCAACAGAGGCGGGGGCTCATCCAACCCCCTGCCGGCCTCCCAAATAACAGGCTGGGCAGGCTGCAGTCCAGTTCAGGCCTCCGTGCATGCATGGAGGCCATTAGAGTGACTTCCATGCATGCACAGAGACTATTTGCATCACCACATGATTTGGTCACTCTAATGGCCTCTGTACATGCACAGAGGCTCAAACTGGGCTGCAGCCTGCCCAAACAGTCATTTGGGAGGCTGGCGGGGAGGGGGTGGAGGAGCCCCCGACACTATCTCTGCTGTCCTTGCCACCACCACAGCCACCTCTTCTGTCACCTTATTTTTAAAGGGAAAAACTCTCTTTTCTCCCTCCCTCCCTCCCTCCATTTACCTTAGGGAGTTCCCTTTATTTGTAAAGGAGAACCCTCACCAGATTCCCCTTTGCGAGTATACCCCTCCAGCCGACTCACGTGCTGGCTTGGCCCAGCTCGATGCCCAGACCAAAACCAGCCCCGGTTCGATCAAGCCTGAGCCACCTGGGGAAGCTTGAATCTGTTCCGAATTCAAGCTAAACTGGGAAAACTGGTTCCGTGCACATCCCTACCAGTGGATTCATACTTGCCCTGACTGCAAAGCCTCATTGTGATGTAAGAGCAGAACAACCAATGGAATCCAATGAGCTGGAGGAAGTCAGAGTCAGATGCTGAGATGGAGACTTTGAGAGTACAAATGCACAACCTATTGTGCTGATAACCCTTCAGTTTCAGCTTTAAACAAGTGGAGTGCAGAATATGTAAACTCCCAAGTAATTTTACTGTTGTAGAGCCCACTTATTTTACTGGGGTCTTGTTCCAAAAAGTACTTACCATGATGGTTAACCCATTCCTAACTATCCCCTGGATCTAAACGGCTGAATGTTTGTTACAAGCTAATTGGTAGCAACAGCTTCTTGCCAAATTTCAGGCATAATTATGCTGGGAGAATAAATGCCAAATGTCATTAAACACAACAGGTGGAAGGTCATTACCATTTCCTGAGACACATAATGACCGGAGGTTGACAGAGAGCAAAGCCTGCATTTCAGGCAAGCTTTAGAAGGCAGCTTTCCACAGAAGTTCTCTTAATTGGATGCTCTCATTTATCACATGAAAATGCAAACAGTTGACTACCATTAAGAAAAGTTATTTATCTGCCATCAATCTTTGAAGGCATTTCTCAGTCAAGCTATAGGCATTAGGGAAAGTAGCCTTTGGAAATGCAATTATATTTTAATTAGGTGGGATTTAGGAGAGAAACACACTGATTGGGAGTGTTCCACAAGCACACTCCACACATTCATAGTGTGCACTTGGGGAGGGCCAGGATCATGGTAGGAAGCCTTGCACCCCCAGTTTACAAATGTTCCTTAGGCCACCTGCATGATACCTACATTTATATAACCTGTATGTGCATTGGTGCTGTACAAGCAATTAATGCCCTCAAAAAGCAAGACTCCCTATCCATGCATGGAAGCAAGGTAGGAGGAAAACCTGGGTAGAAGTGATTTTGTAGAAGCAAGGTAGGAGGAAAGGTAGGGGGTAGCAAGAACAAGCAGAGCAGTCAGAGGCAGCAGCGATGGAGAGTGGAGAGCAGGACCCTGAGTTAAATAGGGAGCCCCTCTGACTCCACAACAGAGGAGAATGACAAGATGCCAACAACAGCTGGAAGTTCTCAGAAGAAGTAAATGCCTCCTTAAAAGGGCAGATAAACCCTGAATCTGTGCCAGCTGAGTGCAATCAAGTGAGGCTATAAATCAAGTCTGCAGGCAGATGCTGGAGAACAACACACATCTATCATGGAACGTACACCAGCCCCCAGCTTGAGCAAAGGAGATTCCCAGCTGTGTGCTGGCCTCTGCGACCCAGACGAGTTTCCTACTTGAACCCTGTCTCCTGCCATGCCCTGCTCTGTTCCCTGCTCTGAATGCTGAACAGCTAGACTCCACTGCATCATCCCTCCTGGGAGCACCTTACTTTCTTGCTTCGCACTGGCTCCGTGGAATCTGGTTGGAGGAAGCATCCAATGACCATGACCTACCACCTAGACTCCAACTCTGGGCAGTCAGGCTGCTGACACACACACTCACTTCTAGCCAGGTTTTCCTCCTACTTTGCTGTTTCCACACAACCAAAAATTGAGAGCACACACAACTCCCAAACCTGGGTAGAACAGAGTTTTTGATTGTGTGAATGACCTCAAAGAATTCTTTCTGGGCTCATGAGAGCAGAGATGGGAAAGGAATGTGAGACTTGGGGACATCACACAGAACTAGGCTTAAATGGTGGTTCCTTGTGACTCTGCATGGCCCATCCACATGTTGCATCCAACATATGTTCAGCAAAGAGAAGAAGAGGATGACCAGCAGCAAGGTGGGTGGACTTGATTATGACAACAATGAATGCACCACTGAGAGGCCATAAAGACCAAGCTGAAGACAGATCATTCTGGAGAGAATCTATCTATGTGGTCACTAAGAGTCGACACTGACTTCACAGCACTCATTCAATCAATCAATCACATGTAATCTGTACCCTACGTTTTTGAAGGAGCCTGCCACCATTTTAACTTCTAAAATAAATACTTGTACAATCATTCACATCAAGATGTATATGTATGTACAATGGAACATGTAAATAGTCTTCAGATTAATAAGGCATGCTGCATTCTTGAAACTGATAGCCTATATTCTATCTCAGATTATTTTAAAATAGTAGATTTCCTGGAAATCAATGCTGCAGTATAGGGGAGAAAGAACATAATGGTTTAATTCCTTGATTCGTCACACACACACTTGTAATTTCTTCACCCTATTGTTCTGTAAGCAACCATATTTGCCATTTGACAGGCACTTTGGGATAATGACTGGTGTCTAAATTGTCCTCCTTGCAATGAAGAGTCATCTCTGTGATGCTTGTAATGATAATGGAAAATAGGGGGAGGGTGGGAGAGGAGAAGGCAGGTCAATTTGATTAAATACTAACAGAAGGATGCGGGGATGCATCTTCTGAAGCAGAAGCAGAGGGTCAGTAGCTTTTTGTAATCAGGAGTTCAGGATGAAATATTGACTTGTCATTAACATAGAGAAATGGATTCCAGGATCTGTAGGTGCCAATTGCATCTTAGCATTTTAGAAGCAGAGAGCTGAGCAACAGAAGCAGCAGAATTAAGTGAGGTAGTAATTCTAGTTTGCTCTGTACTATTTCAGACTGCAGGCAGGTTAGGGTTACACATTGGGGCAGGTTAGGGTTACATGCTGGGGACGGGTGCACAACATGGAATTCACAGCAACGCCTGCCAAAAATTAAAGAGGTTGCTGGAGGTGGGAAGACACAGCGAAACCCTTTACTTACATCTACAGAGGAGGTGAGATCAGGGATTTGGCCTCAAGTTTTGCAAGATCTGGGAGCAAGAGGCAAAAATGAAGCCTGTAAGACTTGATGGGGCAGGCAGGTATATCCATATCTGCATATGTAAAGGAACAGACAAATCTCCCATCTGCAGAGTTAAGTCGTACAAACAGCAGGAGCTGAACCACTTGATTCTACAATGATTCATCAACCATACAATACGACAATACATTATGATTCTACAATACAACCCATCACTTGAGCATATTATTTAAAGAGCTGGTTCTCACAACCAAAATCAGGGTAGGAGGAGCATCCAGCGAGGCTCTAAGTCCGGTGAGCACTCCCCCAAACCATTTGTGTGTCATCAAAATTCAAGTTGTGGGGTGGGAATTGATTGTCTGCTTGCAGTGGTCTGGGTAGGATGGCACCGGACATGTTTTTCCTCCGTACAATTCTGGGTACATGGAATGGGTAGGATGGTGACAGTCAACCCACATCATGGCTAGCAGATGATCACTTGCCCCTCCTCCTACCTCATTTTTTGCTGACCATTTCTTTGGAGTGTACATGGGGGCTTGGAGCCTGCTTGGACACTCATCCTACCCAGCAGTTGGCTGTGACAACAAGCCCATCGCCTGATCCACAAAGTCCCTGAGTGCTTGTAAGGTGTGATGAAGATGACTTGCCTGCCCAGGAGTGGGTCAATGCCTAACAGAAGCCACAAGCCCATTGCAAGTGGGACCCTGGTTATGCTGCAAGACTGGAAACACATCTATATCCAGCATTTCAAGAGGCCAGTGTCTAGGTTCACTTTTCAAATGAATGAAAGTACCATCATACACACAAAAACATGTACATGTACATGACATTGCAACACAGATACAAAGTAATGTCTGAAGAGGACTACTTTCTGCTGCTGGGTGCTTTAGCAGCTTTGAGCTTTGGCTAGTACAGCGTCAAAAGCCAAACAGGCTAGCATATCCCCTCTCAAACTTCAGACACGATGTGAATAACCTTTTTAGACATTTCTTCAGATTGGCTGTGAGTGTCTCCTCTCACCTTCCTCTCCTGCCATGCAGTCTATTCCTCATATCTAAATGTCTTGATTTAAAATATTGTGCCACTCTTCAGTCACTCTCCAGGGGGAAATCGCTCCAAGGCAAAAATGTTAGACTCAGACCCATTTTGTGAAGGTGAATTTGCCCCTCAAGGCAACATTGAAATTGGTGGATTTGGAGAAAATGCAAGAGGAAAATTAAAAGGTTTCCATCTACACAGGGGATGTCTTCTAGAAACCAGACCAGGCCTCTCCTTGTTGATATGAGGATGTTTGCCTTTGGTATTCAGATTCCTATTCTTCAATCTCTGGTTTTGGTTCTTTTATGCACCTGAAAAGTGCTTTTTATTGTGATGGGTCTGGGGAGGAGATCCTGCATATTGCACAATATTGAAGATATACAACACATCTCTGTATATTGTCTGCAGAGACTAATTGCCCTACCATGTCTTTAGAAGCCAAGGTTGAGCAACTGATGCATCTTGAGGCATGATGTGGGAGTTTCTAAATCTGAACTCTTGATACTTTCCCAAAACCAGCAACAGAGGGAGATTTGGATTAAGGACTTGGTTGACCTGTGATGGGGGGATCTAACCCACTTTCTCCCCATTCCATGGCCCACATCCAAATCACACAATCCCAAAGCTGCCATTAGACATGAAGGGCGAAAACATACACACATGAAATATTTCCTCTCTATGGTGAATAAACAAGCTTAAGGGGTGGATTTAAGTTAGAATATTGGTGCAAAAATAGAAAAATGGCACCCCTTTCCCACACCATAGCTGGTATCAAAACTGGGGTTTCTGAAGCCGGTTATTGAAAATGAAAATAGATTGGGAGTGTTTGAAATTGTTGGGCAGACGAGGAGTGGGGCGGGGATAGAGGGCCCAGACTTCTTACATTACATAGCTTCCTTGGCAACTATTTTTAGAAGGATGCAAAAATTGCATTTAGCAAAAATTGGGGGAGAGGAGAGTCAGGTGTGAGGCTTGAGGATATTATGGGCCCCCTACCCGCCCCCTGGACAGAGTACTATTTTTGCTTGAGAACATACAAACTGCCTTTCAAGATCAAACCAAAGGGTATCTAGGCCACGATACTTAGAAAGATTCCAGAAAGTTCTAGAAGTCTCTCCAGGAATTGGCTAATAGTCTTCCAATGTATAATGGCCTGGCTTTTGCCCACAACTGCCCTATTCCTTCTGGCCACCCTAGTGTCTGAACAAGACGCTGTGCTCTTTAAAATTCCAAGATTTTGATCCATAGGAAAGGTACCATAGCCCAGTGGTAGAACACACATTTTGCACACAAACTGTCCAGTTCAATCTATCATTTCTCCAGTGGAAAGGACCTCAACACTGGGGAAAATATATACCTGCCTGAGAGCCTGACAAATGCTGCCACTCAAAGAAGATAAATCTGGGGTGTTCGATCAATGGTCTGACTCAGTAAAGGGGAGCTCTATGTTTTCCATATGACTGATGCGCTAAATAAAAATACTGGACACCACAGATGGGTGGGCAGATCGATAGATGGATTGATTGTATCAATAGGCTCAATTGTACACGTATATTCCTATGGTTTCCATCTCACCATGGAAATGGTGGATTTCTGCTATGTCAAGGTCACCCTCCCTCAATTTTAGTTATTTGTGTAAGTAGGAAGAAGAATGAGCTACACCAGAAAGTTTTGGAAATAAATTAGATAAGAGATTGTAAAATGCTATGTGTACAGCAAGTACACTATCAATAATAAGACTGATAGGTATAAAAGCCTGAGTATTTCCTGCTCGAATATTTTGTCACATGCAATGATAAATTAATGAATGCTCTGATTTATTTTTTAAAAAAACTAAACTCCACCACAGGCAAAGGTTCACTGTGAAAATGAATAATACTACAGCATTATAATCTTCTCTAGCACTTTCTTGTGAAGATCTGGATGTATTTTGCAGCCATTAAAAAATGACTGGTGAACCTTTTCATGTGCCTCAGAATAGGAAAGAAGTAAAATTGGGGAGGGAAACCTTGGGTCACTTTTGTGTCCAAACCACAGTTGCATGCATTTGGACATAGAAGAAATTCAACCTCAGACCCCTCCAACTCCAGTTTCCCGTTACTTGTGAACGGGACCTAAGGCTTGCATAGGCAAGGGACTAGGGACCGTGCCCTCCTGAGGCACTGGAATGCCATGTCACACCATGACTGAACTGTGCTTCCATGTAATACCTGAAACTGCATCAGGAATAATGAAATGTCTGGGGAAGGGCTAAGCTAGAACCTTCCTGAATGATGTCTAGTTTGTGTGGAGTGAGGGGTTTTTAAAGTGCAAAATGATTTGATTGTGACAGCCCCATACTGAACCTCACCATATGAAGTGGCACAGCCCAGACACAGGTTGACAATTAGGCGTTTACAAGCAATGTATAACTTCTGTAAGCAACATTGTAGCCCACCCCACACCCACACATTACCTTCTTCAAGGCCTGCCTATATATAGCATTTTTGAATACTTGAAACCTTACTGTAATCTTCTCAAGGATTGCTGCTAGCATGCTCCTTAAACGGCACAAATAGCCATCCATCTTCATAGCAGACAACTCTTTCCACTATTGAAGGCTGATGTGGATGATCAATCGCAACTCACCAAGGTCATTATCAATACACAAACAAGTGGATAAATATCATTCAGGATTCATCAGCAATATGAACAATGATGCGAGGGTACAGAATTATGGGAAACTTCAGAAAGAAGCATCAGAGGCCTGGTTAAGTTTGCAACTGATTCAGTCACTTCTAAAAGAATTGCCAACTACAGGACTGAAAAATTCACTACATGAAAATACAAAGGGAAGGTCTTGCATCCTGCCTTCTAGTGCAACCAAGGAATGGAACCCAGAACAAACTCATGAAGACGAGCTAGAGTTCTGTGGATGTAGGATAGCTTGGTCCTGAATAGCTTCAAGTTTTGTGACATAAAGCAAATTGACTGTAATCCTAGGCACACACCTTCAGGGGCAAACCTACCTTTCAGGCTTAAATCAGATGCAAGACTGACTTCTCATTGTTTGTCAAAAGGCAAAAGAACATCGGAGGCTGCCATAAACCAAGTCAGACCATTGGTCCATCGAGCTGATTATTTTCTACACAAACTAGCTGAGACTCTCCAAGCTTTCAGACAGGAGTCTTTCCCAGTCCTGCCTGGAGATGGGTTGAACCTTGGGCCTTCTACATGTAAAGTGATGCTTTACCACTGAGCGATGGTCCCATACACATCCCATATTATCCATTCTACAAGCTTTGATGTTAGCAATGAGGAAGGCATTTCAGCTTATCTAAACCCTGCAGCACTATTCCATTACAAGTTGACAAGATGTCCTCTGCTGTTCTATGGAAGACCCACAAGATGCCCTCTGCTGCCCTCTGCTGTTCTATTGAAGACCCACAAGTAATGTAGGCAAGGGCTGTCTTGTATGGTCCACCTTTATATTAGAACTCCTATGATCCAACATGCACTAAATTTACAAAGCAAGAACATTCAGGCTTATGTCATTTAAGGCATAGGTGATCTGTGGTGCAAGTGGTCCAGACTACATAGTCTTAAGGCACCAGTGTGCCACCTATTCACTTCCATCCTGGTGTTTATTGATTTTATACATTTTAATATTAGCCAAGTGTGCTCCTCCTTGCATAGCAACTCTACAGACAATTTGGGAAGTGAAGAAGTATCCAGAGTTGACTAAAAATATTTTACTTCACATGCACTCTGAAAAGGATTTGTCCAAACTATGGTTCCCCACCCCTTCCTAGTAAGCAAATCACCATGTAAGAAGTTATTACAAGTAGAACACTTTGAACAAGGGATAAAAGAGTGCCCATCTAAAAACAATTATGGCTCATCTATTGGGAACAGTTAAAAACAAGTTGTTCTGGTAAGATTTGTATTTATTTATTTGATTTCTATACTGACCTTCCAAAAATGGCCCAGAGAATCTGTGTAGGATCAAATCTGCCTATTATCCTTTCATTATAATCTTAATTGATAATTACCATCTTCACTTCAGCCTTAAAAGCTCAGATGTCCACCATCTTGAATTGGGGTGAATGACTTAATCACAAACTACGCTGTTGATGAAACAAACTACAGATCAGCAGCCTAGTTTGTGATGAAGTCATCCACCCCAATTCAAGATGGTGGATGTGTCACTACACCCTATGTGTCTCTACACCTGAAGCATATTTGGTTCAAATTAGTTAGGCAGTTCACAAGTTAACCCACTTCAGCCTTAAACATCTACAAGTCTGCTATCTTGAATTAGGGTAGATGGTACACTACAAACTAGCCAAACTAGCTTTGGCTGATACGCTGTGACCTTACCAGGATGGAGATAGCTTGGCCACAGTTACTCATGCTCTAGTAAACTTTTGCTTAGATTACTGCAATGCATTGTACGTGGGGCTGCCTTTGAAAATGGTCTGTAAACTGCAGCTGGTACAAAATAGGGATGCAAGATTATTAATTGGGACTGGATGTTTTGATCATTAGACGCCAGGTAAAGACCTTTTTGTTCTCTCAGGCCTTTTACATTTTGATTTTTAAAACTGGCTTTTAAAAAAGATTTAAATTGTCTTGTATTTGTGTGTGTGTGTGTGTGTGTGTGTTGTGATTTTATGTGTTAAGTGTTTTTAATTTGATTTTTTAATGCTGTGTTGTGAGCCACCCAGAGGGCAATTTTGTTATGGGGCAGCTAACAAATAAAGTTTATTACTAGTATTATTATTACTATTACAAACACCACCATTGAAATGTCCCTATGTATCACTCACTACAAATATACCAAATTTGGTTCAAATCAGTTAGATGGTACACAAGTTAGCCCTCTTGTGCCTCAAATGTCCATGCATCCACCATTTTGAATTGGGGTGAATGACATCACAGACTACGCCATTGGTGTTCTTATGTGTCACTCACTACTACTGTACCAAATTTGGTTCATATTGCTCCAGGCATTGTGAAACCGATTGAGGGCGGGTGCAGGGGACATAGACACACATAGAGAATGCCAGGTGATCTCATAAGCTAACTTTCCTTAAGTAAAGTAGGCTAAAAGTGTTCTAGACATCATCATTTGAAATCCTAGCAAAAGCGTCAAGTGAAAGAGGGGGGTGGGGTGGGGGTGGTAATTACACAGAAATTGTTTCCCTCTTCTTAGCCTCATAGGGGCATCAAGAGGCATGGGGGTGGGGGTTAACTCATGGTAGCTCTCTGCCAAGATTATCTCTACATCACCACAGCTGATGCAGAGAATTCACCATCAAAGAACAAAAGAAGAACATTGCTGGATCAGGCCCTGTCTAGTGCAACATCTTGTTTGCCAACAGGGGCACAAGCACCAGATGCCTCCTGGAAGCCCACAAGCAGGAGATGAAGGCATGCACCTATCCTGCTGTTGCTCCACTGCCTTCATCTCCTGCTTGTGGGCTTCCAGGAGGCATCTGGTGCTTGTGCCCCCACCCCCATGCCTCTTGGTGGGGGTGGTCCAAGCACCAACATTACCTAGGTGCTCCCCTGCTTACCATGTGCAGGAGGCAGATATCTACCCTTGTTTTCTTTCAATTTTCCCCTGTCATCATGGAGGACAGATACATTGATGGCTGCTAGTCCTACCTCTGAACAAGGAGGTAGGCTGTAGACATCAAGACTAGCAGCCATCAATGTATCTGTCCTCCATGACGACAGGGGAAAATTGAAAGAAAACAAGGGTAGATATCTGCCTCCTGCACATGGTAAGCAGGGAAGCACCTAGGTAATTTTGGTGCTTGGACCACCCCCACCCCCGTGAGCCCCCCTACATAAGCACCCCAAAACTTACTTTTGGGGGCCTCCTGCAGCCACCCTGTACCTGCCCCACTGTGCTGAACCTCTGTTTCCCCTCTCCTCATAATTTCAGCTAAGCTGTCATGTGCATGGCCGAGGGGTGGAGGCCCAGGGGGTTAGCCAAGCAGGCCTCCCCCCACCCGCGGCAGTGGTGGCTGAAGCAACCTGTCCATCCAGCCCAGCAGCTCTTGATAACTGCGAGGCACTCCAGCATGTCTGTGCAGTTAAAATAGATCATTGCAAGACCCTGACATCATGGGCTTGTGGCGATCTATTTCACCTGCGCAGGCATGCTGGTGCACCTTGCAGTTATCAAAAGCCGCTGGGCTGGATGGAGAGGCCCAGTGGTTACTCCAACCACCACTGCTCCGGTGGGGGGAGGCCTGCTTGGCTCACCCATTGACTGCCTTGCCCGCGCACATGGCGGCTTAGCTGAAGTTATGAGCGGGGGGGGGGGACACAAAGGTTCGGCGGGGTGGGTGCGGGGTGGCTGCAGGAGGCCCCCCTGGCATTTTGAGGGCCCCTAGGACCTTGGAGGCCATTGACCGGGGCCCCAAGGTCTGGGGGTAAGAGCGCCTCTGATGGTAAGCTTGATCCAAAACTCTCAGAATTTCTATGCATCATCCTTTTCAGTGTTATCCTCAAGTTTTGCCCATTGTTCTTCTGCATGGAGAATTGGCAGCTCAGCATTAGAAGAGAAATAGGACGCCTTGTGCAAGTTAAGCGCTCCCTAAGGCACAGCGGGGAAATGACTTGACTAGCAAGCCAGAGGTTGTCGGTTCGAATCCCCGCACCTGTATCGGGCAGCAGCAATATAGGAAGATGCTGAAAGGCATCATCTCATTCTGTGCAGGAGATGGCAATGGTAAACCCCTCCTGTATTCTACCAAAGACAACCACAGGGCCAGGAGTCAACACCGACTCGACGGCACACTTTACTTTATTGTCAAAGGGAGACGGTCCCCAAACCAGAGGTGTTCACCCTGATTGACTTGTTTGAGAGCTGGCACGCTTGCTGGACTATTCAAACAAGGGATGTGCATTGTCAGTAGTTTGTGGCATTCCAATGATGTATTGCCTATCCTATTATGAGCTGCAGCACACCCAAGAAAACTTTTACCTCCCCTCTCCGACAGCAAAGGACAAAATGACGGACTATCTGTGTGTATCTTTAACACAGTCAGCTATGCCAGGGAGGGTGGAAGTAGAAAGTAACCAAGTTTCTTGGGCCAATTCACCCTTTCCTCCGAGGGCTTTGGAGCTTTGAAAGTTTTATGGGACTGAAATATTCTAAATCTAGAGAAGCATTGACTCGGCAGGCTAAATTTATTTCCAAGAGAATTCTTGTGGAGGCTAAACCTGTCCAGTTTTATAATTCACTCCAACGGATTATTGAACTCACCCAGAGTCTGGATCTTAGCAACCCGTTCTCAGAATTTATGAAGGTTCTAGTTCTATGGTGAAATGGTGTTAAGCAAAAGAGAAAGGGAGTGAGGGGTGAACAGCTGAAATGAAGTGTGGCAGTGGTGGGAGGGTGGGAGGAGATCGCAGAAGGACAAAGTCATTCCGAACTAGACTAATCTCAATTTCTACCTGGCATCAGACGCGTTCTGCTGTTTATTAGCTAATTTTTGCCCCTCCTACACTTTCCCAGGACTTGAAGGGTCAACCTGAAATGTGTCTAAAAATTCTACATGAAATGTGTCTTAAAGGGGAAGGCAGGGTGGGGGGATACAAAACTGCTATTGGGATTCCCAATTTATTTTCCTTTTTAGAATGTAAGCCCTTTTGGGACAGAGAGCCATCATGTTTATGTTCTTAAAATGTCCCACAAGCAGCACTGTACCCTGGGAAAGGAATTGCTTGGGGCAAATGGTAGGTTCGGGGAGAGATTTTCACTGTGACCATAGCCAGGGGGAAAGGTTTTGCCCTTCTCCCCCATTCTGCAGTCCCAGTTTGGATCACCCCCTCCGCCATGATTCCTATTAAAAAAAAAAAAGGAGTGAGAGAACAGTGAGAAAATCCATTTTATATAACATGCAGGTTTATCCTGAGAATCAGCTGCTAAAATGTGGCACACAATCACTCAGATTGTAACATTCAATGAAGAGCACAGTTTTTCACTTTGCTCCTGCACAATGCTTCATACTTAAGAACCTGAGGATGCACTTTTACAACAATTCTTCAGGCTTCCAGTTGTCACAAGATAATGAAATGCTGAAACCATTGCTTCCTTTCTGTCCATCCACTCTCTTCCCTTAGCATGCACCCAGCAACCATACTGTACACAGCAGATTATTTCTCAATTTTCTTTCTCCTACAGCCTGTTCCCAAAGGGGCAGGCCTGTCCTTTAGGTGGGGCAAGTGGGGCAATTGCCCCCAGCCCCACACTCTCCCAGACCCTGCAGTCAGACCCAACCACCCCTGAACTCCCAGTTAGCTGCTGTTCCTCATCCCACACCCACCAGTAGCACATGCAGCGCTTAGGAGTTTGATCAGCTCCCTCCTTGTTCGAGCAAAGACAGAGACAATTGAATTTCCCAGTCTTGGCTGCACAAATTGGAGACTAAATGTGAGGCTCACGGTGGAGAGGGGTGCACTGCCACACTTTGACAAAGCCACTGGAACACCTCAAAAGACGCTCCTCCTGCCAAGGGGTTATGCGTAGCTCAGAACTTCGGGTGCAGGGGGAGGGCCCTGCAAGAGGAGTTGGTGTAGGGTTGCCAACTGTCCTGCACATTGCGGTATGTCCCAACTTCTTGCAGGGAAATGCTCCTCTGCACACCTTGTGTGTGTAAATTAATTATGCAGCTGCAGTCTGTGTAGAACTGTTTTTGTCTGTTCTGAACCTATCTCCAATCAGCTGTATTGGCAATAAAGGTAAAGTCTGCCATTGACTCCTGGCACCCACAGAGCCCTGTGGTTGTCTTTGGCAGAATACAGGAGGGGTTTACCATTGCCGTCTCCCACGCAGTATGAGATGATGCCTTTCAGCATCTTCCAATATTGCTGCTTATATAGGTACCAGCAAGGATTCGAACTGGCAACCTCATGCTTGCTGGGCAAGTCATTTCCATTAGGCCTGTGTAAATTTGGATTGGTAAAATAGGAGGGTTTTGGATAGAGTCTGAATCCGCACCTAGACACCTCAATTCATGTCAGATTTCTCCAACCCCCTTTGGAAAAAGGTGGAGTGATGGGATGTGGAGATATTTTTTTAAGAGATCACAGCTACGGAGGGGCATCTTCTGCCCTATCTGTCCAGCAGCATGCCTGCCCCATTCATATTTAACTTTTAAAAACATTAATTTCAACTCCCCCCACTCACTTTCGCAGCTACCAGCCAATTTCCGGATTTCTCGTGCAATTCTCTGATGAGAGGTAACTTCCTCTTGGATTCTCTGATGTTACCTCACTTCCCCTGCAGCTTTGGTCTTCTTCTGTTTTTCTTCTGAGTTCAGAGTGAGTATGTGTGGTTAAATTTTTTTGGGGGGTTGTTCCAACTCTGACCCGAACCCATCCCCAATCCTAACCACAATCCCAATTCTGACTCCGGCCATCGGAGGGATCCAAGGGACTCCAAATAGACATTTTCAGGGTTGGAAAGTGTCAGGTAGGACCCGAATCCAACTTTGACAGGCCTAATTGGCAAACCCTAACTTCTAGTGTTATGGAGAAAGTGCCTTCTTCATGAGCCCCAACACTTAAGATCTTCTGGAGAGGTCTGCCTATGGTTGCCACCATCTCCTTGGGTGGCAATTCAGAGAAGGGGCTTCCCTATAGCCATCTCAAGCCTTTGTAATGCACTCCCAGCATTCCCATCTCTAGCAGTCTTTAGGAGAGACCTCAAGACACATTTCTTTAATCAGACCTTCGGCTAGCTATAAGTTGGTTTTACTATTGTTATTTTAATTTTTAATCATTTATGGTTTCCATATAATGGCATTGTTTTAATCTTTGTAATAGCCACTATGAAAGGCAAGCTTTTGGTCTGCCAAATAATAAATAAATATAGCAGAGGGAGTAAAAATATATACACTTTGCTATGAATTGTTTCATGGCCCCCATTAATCTCCTTTTTTTTCTAGATTAAAAATCCCCAAATGATTTAACTGTTCCTAGAAGGAAAGGCTATCTAGCCCTATCCACCCCCAGTACAGGACCTCCAGTGACTGTTGCTGGCATCTATCTTATGTTTTTTTTTAGATTGTGAGCCCTTTGGGGACAGGGATCCATCTTATTTATTTATTTGTTGTTTCTCTATGTAAGCCGCTTTGGAAACATTTTTTTGAAAAGCGGCATATAAGTATTTTTTGTTGTTTTCCAGATCTGCAAAATCTTTTTTAAGATGGAGTAACCAAACAGGAGACCCTTATTCACAGGTTCTCCATTTGCAGATTTGCATATCTGAGGTTGGGTCATAGGGACCCAGTTTCCTAATTCACGTGGCAAAAACAGGGCTATTTTCACCAATCCATGGTTCCTGAGTGGCTGGAAGTGACTTCTGACATCATTTCCTGCTGCCATTTTGTAGTTCAGAGTCATTTTGTGGCTCCTTTCTGCAACAGACAAAAATCAGAGGATTTGGGAGTCTGGGGGCACTGCTGGAGAGCAAGATTCTATGCTTATTTCTGCTTTCCCCACCTTTTTGTGATTTTCAGCATACTTCAGTGTCCTAAGAACCTAACCTCCCCAATCCCCATAGGGTTAAAGTCTCTTCAGGATGCCTCTGAGTACCAGTTGCAGGAGAGTAACAGCAGGAGAGAGGGCATGCCCTCAACTCCTGGCTGTGGCTTCGAGCGGCATCTGATGGGCGACTGTGCGAAACAGGATGCTGGACTAGATGGGCCTCCTTGGGCCTGATCCAGCAGAGCTGTTCTTATGTTCATATGTGATTTTGTTCTCTGCTGAAATAGGCACGAATGTAACCCCCACAAATAAAGAGGGCCTCCTCATGCAGCATTACATCAGATGCAACCTTCAGCATAACAGGAACCTCCAAGGGACCTGTCAGCATAAGAAGTATGCTTGATATTGTGCCTCTCTGTGGTCCCCCCTTACACAATTTTAATCAGGAATATTTACCTGGTATATATTATTAAATAGAGAGGGTAGGCAACCTACTGTCCAAAACATGCAAGTGTTAAATGGATCAGTGATATACCTTATTAAATTATACCCACTGGGCCAAGTGGATTAATCTTGAAGGCTACGGTTTGCAGTTTTCTCCCTGGTGAGAGAGTGACCCTTTGCAAACCCTTCCTGGTAGAGTTCATGCTCCTCCAATTGATCTTGTCTAACTATTCACTAATTGGTAAGGCACACTGTATGTATTTAGCCTCTCTCTCATAACCTCTGAAATACAAACTACAGACATTCAATTACTGGGAAAACTCCTGGCTCACTTTACCACAATTTTTATTCTCAGTGGTGTTTGGCTGTCTTGATAGAAAGAAGACCCAACTGCACCAGACTATAACCCCCATTAGTGACAGAAAGCATATGCATCTTTTAAAAACTTTGCTTTTTCTGTTAGTTTTACAATGATTTCTACCCCCTCTTCCCTTTATGAAAATAATGTGCAAGGCACCTCACACAACTTAACATATCACATAGTTTAAAAACACACACCCAGAAAATTAAAACGTTTATTTATTTTAGTATATTTATAATCCAATCCAAATTCATGTCTCTGGCTTACCACATAACAAAATTAAAACATTTTAAAATAAATATGTTTTAAGAGTCTTTTAAAAAGCTGTCAGAGAGGGGGAGGTTCTTATTTCAGCAGGGGGTGCATTCCAGTGCTTTGGGATGGCAACAGAAAAAGCCTGTCTCCGGGTCACCATCAGACAAGCCATTGGCAACTGCTGATGATGAACATAAGAACAGCCCTGCTGGATCAGGCCCAAGGAAGCCCATCTAGTCCAGCATCCTGTTTCACACAGTGGCCCACCAGATGCCGCTGGAAGCCTACAGGCAAGAACTGAGGGCATGCTCTCCCTCTTGCTGTTACTCCACTGCAATTGGTACTCAGAGGCATCCTGCCTCTGGTGGACCTCCATAAGGTGATCTCAGTAGGTAGCAGGGCTCACAGTGAAGGCAGTGCTCTTTTAAATACTTTGGACTTAAGCTTTTTAGGGCTTTATAACACAATCTAATGGGCTGCCCAACAGCCACTATAAAACATTGTTCAAAACAGCAGACATAGAATACCAATAATTAGGCAAGTTAAGAGCTTGCTAGAATATGCATTTTTCACACTGCAGCAAAAAAAGTAACGGAGAAGGGGCAAGACAAGTCTAAAAAAAGGAAGGGTGGGCACAATTCCAGGGTACCAAGAAAAATACATTATTGAACTACTCCACAAAATGCCTGATGCATTCTGAGCTAGATTTTTCTGCCTAAGCAACTGTGATGAAAATGAATACCATCACACACAACATTCTAAGGATACTATGAAACTATTCACATGTATAGATGCTCATTAAACATAATTAGACTTGTGGAAGTAATACAAGGACTGATGTCATGTTTAAACTACTGCTGAACTAATGACTATTCTGTATAGAATCAATCTATTTCCCCCAGCATACAATATGAGAGAATTCCAAGTTCAATTGAATCTTCCAGTCTTCAAGTTTACCTGAAACAGTTTAGTTTGAAATTTTGATCAATACAAGTATCAACACACAAAAAGTCTCTTTTTATGTTTGTAACAAAACCAACCCTGTTTTCAGAATTAATATAACCTTGTGCCTTGCTAAAGTTAACCAAATTATTACAATATTTTTTAAAGGGAATGTTCCATTACTATCAAATACATTCTACATACTAGCACTTTCCTGCTCTTTCTGTTGGATACAACCAACCTCAGCAAGATGTACAGGTAAGAGTGCTGTGACTTCATTCTCTTTATTAAGTTCTTAACAAGGTTTCCGCCTACTCTCATCAGATTAATCTAGGTAGTACTACTTAGCTCCTTCTTCTCACAAACAATCCTAATAGGAGACAGCACATGAGAGATATTTCATCATTTCTTTATGAAGTAATGGGCTGAGTCTTTTGAAGGAATGTTCATCAGGAGCAAGCACAGCTTAGTGGCAAGACACATGTTTTGCATGCAGAAGGGATAATTAAAACAATCCTCCTCGCCTGTGATGAAAGGGAAATGTGTGCACTAAGCCAAGGTTCCCATCCAGTAGTACTCCAGATGTTGTTAAACTAAAAATCCCATCTAGGGATGTGCATGGAACTAGTTCGGAGGCCTTTTATGGGCCTTTGAACTGGTTTGAACCACGGGCGGTTCTGCCGGTTCGAAGGTGGCAGCATACCTTTAAGGTCGGGGAAGGGTGTCCTTACTCCTTCCACCACATCCCCCCTGCTGGTGCTCCATTTAAAAAGTCTCCATCGGGGCAGCAGCGTACTGCCACTCTGGTGTTCTCCTCGGCCCGAGGGAAAAGGAAGTACCCAGCTTGCGTGCACACACTGGGTGCATGTGCGCACCCTTTGCACTAACTTGCTCGCCCGCTCAGTGTGCGCACGCACACTGGGTACTTCCTTTTACTTCCAGCCGAGGAGGACATTGAGGCAGCAGGGAAGTGCGCTGCCACCCCGCCAGAGACTTTTTAAATGGAGCGCCAGTGGGCGAAACGTGACAGGCAGGGTAAGGGCACCCTCCCCTGCCCTTAAAGGTATTCCCTCCACCTTTGAACCACCCCCTGCTGGTTCTGTGCACATCCCTACTCCCATCTGGGAAGAGCACCTAGATGCTCTGGGGAGAGCATCTAGGCTCCAAGTTCCTTCCCTGGCTTCTCCAAGATAGGGCTGAGAGAGATTCCTGCCTGCAACCTTGGAGAAGCCACTGCCAGTCTGTGTAGACAATACTGACCGAGATGGACCTATGGTCTGACTCAGTATATGGCAACTTACTATGTTACATCATCCCCATCTACAATTTATTGTAGCGGGGAATGATGGGAGTTGTAGTTTAACAACATCTGGAGTACCACTGGTTGGGAACACTTGGACTAGAAGATCTCCAAGGTCCTTCCAGCTGCAAACTAGGATATATTTCCCATTTCATCATAAGAATGGAGAATTATTTCAGTCCCCCTTTCCCCACATACTTGACCGTGTCCTCCAAATTTCGCCCCTCCCCTGAGAAAAGGGGTTGCTAATCTTCTGTAAATCAGTTGTTTAATGATAGGTGTTTTAACCTCTGAGATCCACGGTGATGTTTTGTGAGGAGCAGAGCCTCTTGATCACATTACACTTCCCTGTATTTTTTTAAAAAAATGCTGTTGCTGCTATTTTCTGGAAGCGGAGCTGAAAGCATCAATTGCTGTAATTAACCGATTAATGACTTTGATTGCCAATTAAAAGCAGAGCTCTGATTATTTGGATCTGGCCATCTGGAAGAGCTCTCCGAGTGACGTTACTAGAATCCAATCAGCAATTCCTGTTGCAATTCTTTCCATCACTGGTGCCGAAAGGATTAGTCTGAAGGTTAAAAAAAGGCCCTGGTCATTTTGCAATTAGGAAAGGAATTAAAACTCTTCCATTATTTTCACAATTGCAGCAGTGCCTTTTGGAGTTTCTGTGATCATGGGGTTCACGCAGAGTAGACAAATATACAGTCAGTGCACACAGCCACAACAATGCTGTTTAGTATTATATATGGTTTAACATATATTCAAAACACTTAAGAGCAATTTAGGACCACAGTACCTGAGAAACCTCCTACTCTAATGTGAATCTGCCCAAACACTGAGATCTTCAGGGGGTGGGGATCTTTGTTTAGGCCCCTCCCCCCTCCTCAGAGGCACATTTGGTGGTACCAGGGATAGGGCCTTTTTGCTGGTGGCCCACAGATAATGGAACTCTCTCTCCCCATAGAAGCCTGGCCTCCGGTCACCTTCTTTGCTGGTAGGTTAAAACATTACTTTCTCAAGGAGCATTTGCTGACTGCTGACCTGAGCTTATCATAAACAGCTGCTGCCGTCTTATTTATGTGTGATATTTTAATCTGCATCTCTTGATAGTTTTTAGTCTTTCCAAGTACACTGCTTTGAGTACAGTAGTAGGAAAGTGGTAGATAAAGATGTGGTGATAGGAACATAGGAACATAGGAAACTGCCATATACTGAGTCAGACCATTGGTCTATCTAGCTCAGTATTGTCTTCACAGACTGGCAGCGGCTTCTCCAAGGTTGCAGGCAGGAATCTCTCTCAGCCCTATCTTGGAGAAGCCAGGGAGGGACCTTGAAACCTTCTGCCCTTCCCAGAGCGGCTCCATCCCCTAAGGGGAATATCTTGCAGTGCTCACACATCAAGTCTCCCATTCATATGCAACCAGGGCAGACTCTGCTTAGCTATGGGGACAAGTCATGCTTGCTACCACAAGACCAGCTCTCCTCTCCCTTTCTGGTCCTTTCATGAGGTGAGATGAGGAAGTCATCTCAGGTGATAAACTATTGGAATGGAACATGGGGAGTTGCCTTATACTGAGTCAGAACATTGGTCCATCCAGTTCAGTGCTGTCGACTCTACAATGACTGGCAGGATCTCTCCAAGGTTTCAAGCAAAATTCTTTCCCCTCTCTAACTGGAGCTGCCAGGGATTGAACCTGGGATCTTCTGCATCCAAGCAGATGCTCTACCACTGAGCTACACCTTCATCCCCTAAGGAGTATACGTTACAGTAGCCAGTACCCACATGTAGTCACTCATCCAAATGCAAACCAAGGTGCTTAGCAAAGGGGATAATTCATGCCTACAGAAAGAATGGAGCACAGAAAGAAGCTACTTTGTGGCCTCTAGTCAGCCATCTTGGAATAGGGATACATATAGGCCCTGTTCCATTTCTATGACAAGCAACTGCAAATATGTCAAGATCTTATTTGATTTGTGATCTTCTTTTCTGCATAGCATAAAAGACTTCAGATTAATAAAGCACTGTTGGTAATGAGCATGCATGCTGAAGTGCAAAGGATCAATAGGCCCGCAGGACAGTTTCCTGAGAAGCGTCAAGGGACGGCTTGTTTTACATTAAAATTTCATGCAGAGGCAACAAAACCGCTGCAGCAGGCGACATCAATTTATGCCTCATGTTGTACTTGCTTCTCGTCAGCCTTTGCTGCAGTAACATTTCCGTGGAGTTTTTAAAAACAGGCTGCGACGCAAACAAACAAAACTGTCTATCAGGGGCGAACATTTAAGCGCTGTTTGGTGCATCGAGAAGAAGAGCCCATCATTCAAACTTTCCCAGAATGTCATGTTACCTATTTCAAAAATGTATCTCCCACCTTTTCATCACATGGATCTCCAAGGCAGCAGCCTCTTGCTAATATTTCCATAGAAATATGCACTTACCGAGGCCTTGAATTATTCTCATAGAAACCACTGTGGTGGGAACTCATTGGACCGTTTCTCAAGATCACAGTGCTGTCAAAAGTTGGGTGGAGAGACAGAGGAAGAGGAAAGCGTGCTCCTGATACTTGATTGCCTGGGCCATGAAAATCCCAGTTGGAGGACCAGGAAGTGACCACATGCAAGTTGCAATCATAGTTTGTTGGCATGGGCAGCCAACAGCTGCCGTGCTAGATTAAATAGAAGATTACACATGTCGGCTGTCTACTCCAACAAACTGTGATTGACTCCTTGCATGCCATCATATCTCCATCTTCCAACCAGGATTTTCACTGCCTGGGCGGTCAAGTATCGGGAGTGTACATGCCTCCTCATCCTCCCTCCTTCTACCCTACTTTCAGCAGCACGGTGACCATGTTAACTAGCCTACTGCTTGATAGAGGTATTTTAGAGATATACACACACACAACATATCACGTCTTGACCATGCTTAGTTAGTATGGGTAGAGCTATGCAAAGTGCCCACCTTCTCTCCTCATTGCTCTCTCGGCACTTGTCCTTGCTTTTCCCATTATGGCATTGATCTTGATGCTCTTTGCGAAGCCACAATTGAGGGAGAAATGGTATTTACACTTGATAATGAAGTGGTTGGGAACAGGAGCAGAAGAGCATCTCTCCCCCTCAAAATGCAAAGTTTTACACACACACACACACACACACACACACCCCTATCTGACATCTAGTTAGGAGTGAAGGTTGCCAGACTCTTGTGTGTGTTCCCTAACATTTGGGGATGGGAATATTCCTTTTCCATCCTTTGTATCAAAGGTGACCAATCCAAAGCTCTCCAGCTGTTGTTGGACTACAACTCCCACCATCCACAACTCCATGGAAATGTAGCTGAAGATGTTGGGAGCAGCAGTCCAGCAGCGGCTGGAGAACCTTTGCTTGGCCACCCATCAACACACATGGGGAAATGACATGGGTGAGACTTGATGTTTCATGTGTTAGCTGGACTTCTTTTGCTTACCTTTTAATGTGTATAAAGGAAGCACAATATCTGGCAATTATGACTGTGAGGGAAGCAGCAAGTAGAGATGTACACAAAATCGCTTTCCCCAGTTCTGTTCAAGTATGAACTAGGCTCAAACTGAACCGGGGAAGTTCAGTTTTGGCACCCTGTATGAAGGGCCCAGTTCGGCTTGGATTCAAATGAGTTTGGGCCCAATTCGGCGGTTCCAGGGACTTTGCTTTTTAATGGTGGACTTACCACCTCAGAGGCTCCACAGGGGGTGCTGCTGGTAGCCGTGGGGGTGTCTCCGGCAGTTCCACATCCCCCCACTGGGCTTCCCTGGTATTTCCTAGGCTGTTTTGGCTCACTTCCAGGCTGTTTCAGCGCTTTCCGATGTGGTGGTGGCCATTTTGGAGATCACCACGCATGTTCTCTTGCCACTTGCGTGACCAGGTCATGACCAGGGGGCTGCAGGGGGAGGGGGAACAACTGGAGATCCCCCTGCAGCTGAAGAAGCACCCCCCAAGGCCACCAAGGGGGAGAGTGTTTTTTAACTGTAGAACCCCCAAACCAACCCTGAGCCAGACCAGCTTGATATCAAACTGGCTTGAGGGTGAGCTGGTTCGCACATCCCTACCAGCATGATCAGAAGACAATTGCTGTTATTTCCTACTCTTCCACCAATTTTATGAGCAAATGGGAAGGAAATCCTCAACAGGCTGTGGTGGCAACGGTCTCTCCCACAAAATGCCACCACTTCCTACTCTAGCATTTAGTTATGTGTTTAAATAAGTGTGCTTGATAAGGAATTAACATGGTTATTTTAAAGGTAGTACCAAATTCACAGATGTTTTTAAAAGCTGCTACAAGTATTCCCTAATTGGCAACCTTTCAAAGCGTATCATTCTGTCCCATTTTAATTTGCATGAAGGGACGACTGTTACTAATTGCATCTGCACTTCCATTCTCATCAACTATCCAAACAAACCGTGAAATGCCATTAATGGAAGCCCTTAATTAGAGCCACAATATGCTGCAAAACAGCTACTGTCCAATGCAATGGCCACCTACTGGATTCCATGGGATGTGAAGGACACAAGGGTTTTTTTGGCTTTTCTTTTTTTTCTTTTGATAAAACAAACTCAGTTCAAACTAACTTCACTTTGCAATGATCTGGTCAAGTGACAACATATGAAGCTGCTTTCTATGGAGTCAGACCATTAGTCCGTCTAGCTCAGTATTGTCTACACAGACTGGCAGTGGTCTCTTTCAACCAAGGAGTGAACTTGGGACCTCTTGCATGCAAAGCAGGGGCGCTACCACTGAGCCATGGCCCCATCCCCTGTTTTAGGACTGCTCCGGGCAGCAAGTCACAATGTCTTCCCAATTCTAAGAGTATTTTCAGAAGTGGTGAATTTTCTTACAAAGTGTTTTGCTCTAATCTGTCGTATTCTGCACGGGGCAAGGATCTGTAGGCCAGAGAAACCACTCGGGAGGTGACACTGGGCATAGTCAAGGAGCAGGAGGTCAAAGGCCAGGATTCAATACACATCAGTTCTCAGGAGCAAGCAAAGAGCATAGTCAGGAGAAGCCGAGAATCAGAAGCCCATACAAAGAAGTACACAGGAGCAAGCAAAGCAAATCACCTTTTAAAAGCAGTTATTCTCTTTATTTAGCAGGGGGAGAGCAACTGGCCCTGTCCATCACCAGCACAGCATCCCTCCAGTGCAGCCGCGGAGTGAGGTGGTGGCAGACCGTGTTCGGCCGCCACGTCCCCTGGCCCCACCTTTGCATCGGATGTCAGATGCAGGCCCGGCTAGCTATGCCCCTGCTTCTGATGTCTGCGTTGGGCAGCGCGGGCTGGAGTGACTCTCCCTGCCTTTAAAGGCAGGGAGAGCCATTCCGGATGTGCTGCCAACACAGTACCGGCTGATCTCCCTCCCAAACAGGGCTGCACGGCTCCATTTTGGAGGGAAATCGGCCCTGCTGTGTTGGCAGTGAGGCCCGGAGCGACTCTCTATGCCTTTAAAGGCAGGGAGAGTCACTGGAGCCCACGCTGCCAATAAAGCGTGGGCTGATTTCATTCCCAAACGGGTCCACACAAACCTGTTTGGGAGTGAAATAGTACCCACTGCATCTGACATCAGATGCAGGGGGCACGTTGGAGGTGCAAGGCACGGCCCCTGTTTGGTGGCGGCCCAGGTTCTTTGAACCCGTTTGCCCAATGGTGGCTCTGCCCCTGCTCCAGTGGCTGTTGCTCGTTCGGGAACTTTATGTTGAAAAGCAGTATATAAATATACATCTTATTCATCGTAAACAAAGAGCATGGTCAGGGAAGGCCAAGGACCACAAATCAAGACAAGCTACGTACGACAGACAGACAGGGAGCCTTTGCTACAAGTCTGCAGATGAGTCTTAGGCCTTTGCTACAAGCCTTTGCTACAAGTCTTAGGCCCCACCCACACTGCCAGAGACAATGGCTACTTAAAGGACTGAGCCCTAGTTCTTAATTGCAGCAGACTCCAATGGAGTTGGGGTGATCCTTCAGTCTCTGGAGGAGGGTCAAAGTCTGCTTCTAAATGGGAGGATGGGGGCAATGGTGTGCCCCCAGGGTGAGGTAGGTAGCTCTTCCAGACATGTTGCCTCTTCGGTTCCTTCATCCTTGGAGCTTTCACCACTGGGTCCAGATATAGCTGGGAAGACTATTGGTTCCCAGAGGGGGGTCTTGGGGCCAGGTTATGCAGGTATTTCCTGGGGACCAGGATTCTCATCCTCAGAGCTCTCACTATCTGATCCCAGCTGGTGTGGTAATAGGTCCTGGTCCATGACATAATCTAGGTATTCCCAACCTTGATTCCCCAGATATTGTTTGACTACAAATCCCAAAGGCCATTGTGGCTGGGGAGTTGTAGTCCAAGAACTTCTGGGGACCATAGGTGGGAACCCTTTCTCTGATCTAGCAGGTTCAGTTCTCAGTGTACTTGAATTATCACATATGGAGAAGCAATTTCCCCCATTCCATTCATTTTTTAATTCCATGACATCTCTCTGCCTGCATTACACTCCCCCTGAATTCCAGGTTAAGCAGAAGAATTTCTAAAATGAGTTTGAGATCTCATAAAGAATTCATTGCCATTAAAATTAGAGGTGAAATGAAGTTCTGGTTCAGTATCATAACTGCAGCACTTTCATCTCCAGAGCTGTAAGTGCTCCACTTGCAAGTTGCATTCGTGTGAAAAAGCAGGATGCATTTTTACAATAGGTGAATATTTTTCTTGACTAACACATCTGCATTCTCCAAACAAAACACAGATGTGTGAGAGCAACCTTTTAAGCAGACCAAAGACTACAAAGTCCATGATGTGGTACAACTGCAACCAAAACATTACAGGTGGCGCCCGTTACCCGCAGTCCCGCCAATCCGTGGTTGGGTTATAGGGACACAGTTTCTTTATTCAAAGGGCGAAATGAGGTTTATTTTCGCCTATCCGCAGTACTTGAGTGGCTAGAAATGACTTCTGATATAATTTCCTGCCACCATTTTGTGGTGCTGACCCATTTGTGGCTCTTTTCTGCAAAACAACATACAGCAACAACAACCCTAAAAGAGGAACAAAATAAGGAGGGTTTGGAAGTTTAGAGGGCATTGCTGGATTGCCGAAGAGCTGGAGAAACAAAGTACTGTGCTTATTTCTGTTTCTCCTGCTTTTTCATGTGATTTCCAGCACACTTTAGTGTGCTTAGAAACCTAACCTCCATTCCCCATAGGGTTAAGGTTTCTTTATTTGCGGTTTTGTTATCTGCAGAAATAAGTGGGAATGGAACCCTCGTGACTAATGAAGACCACCTATATACATAAAGGGGCTTTGAATCAAACAATTACTAATATTCTTGGAATGGCAGGGCAAATGGATCTGGCTGAAATTGCCAAGAGGTAGATACATTTTCTTTAGAAACCTGCTAGAGTGAGGAAATGGAATTCCTCCAATAGGTTTGACATCTAATTGCAACTGATTTGGCTCATATGCCTGAGGCTCCCCACCCTGCCTGATCTAGCCCATGTTTCTCCTTTGCCTATAGACATATTGTTCACTGCTTTCCCTCTATTACTCTTCTGCCTTTTGGGGGGGGGGAGGACTACATTTATTCCTAGGCTACTGCAGATACACGCTAGTGATATTCCCGCACAATCTGTCTTACAATTTGAATGAAATGCCAGCAGCTGGGCCATTGCACCTTCATCTTCATTGTCAGCTAATTTTTACAGACACAGAACAAGGTCCCTCATTTGCGGATTCTGACAACTTGAAGACATGAGGAAGGCTTGCTTGATGCCTGATTTCCGCACTAGTAGAGAGAGGGAAAGTTTGAAGGATGAGACTGTAGTGGCTGCCAACATTTTAACTTCAATTACTGTTGCATGTAGATTGGAAACTTGAAATGAAAAAAATAGCGTGTTTTTAATGATTGTTTCGTTGTGTCCTTTTTCATTAAACGATTGTCTCATTTTCCAACTCCCTAGAAGCACATTACAGGAACCAAATAAGATCTTTCTTTTTCCTTTTTTGCACTTCCAGTTAAGGTGGCATTGTAACCAGTTGTAGGGGTGTGCATGAACCGTTCAGTGTTGGACTGGTTCGCATTAGACCAGGCTGGTTCGGCAGCTCAGTTGCAAGCTGAACCGGAGCCGGTTCAGTCTGCGACCAAACCGGTTTGACATTGAAGGGGGCGGTGGTGGTGAAGTGGCAAGAAAGCTTGTTTAATGTCCTTACGAGCTCCCCGCCACTCACCACTCGCCACTTCCACTGCTTGCCACCACTCGCTGCTCTCCAGTACACCCCAATCGCATCCAGAATAGCCTTTTAAACAGGCCGCCCAGATGGTGGTGGTGCGGTTCTAGTCTCCGTGGATGCACCCAGGCCATTTGTGTGGGCTCTGCATATCCATGGGGGCTGGAACCATGCCACCACTGCATGGGTGGCCTGTTTAAAAGGCTGTCCCAGAGGCGACGGGGGTGTACTGGGGGTGGAGAGCGGCAGGAGCAGCACGTGGCAGGGAGCGTAGGTTTTTTGGCGTAAAGTCCTGTCTCTGCCAGATGATTATCGTTTGAAAATGGAAAGATTATATCATATTCCAGTTTGGCCATCATGTTCTACCAGTAGGGCTTGCCCCTTCATTGTTAAATTTTCAAGAGTTACAGTTAAAGAAGATCTTTTGAAGAAGGCACGTGAGATCAAGGAGCTTAAGTGGGATGCATCTCAAGTTACGATTTCTCCAGATTTCTCAAAGGAGGTGGTAGACAAACATCATTCATTTTTCAAGGCTCAACAGTTGGCTAGAGGGAAGAAATTGGATTATTTTATGAATTTCCCAGCCAAATCTTGTGTTAGATTTCAAGATAAGCTGTAGATGTTTCAGGATGCTTCCGCTGCAGAAAAAATTATTTCTGGCTTGAGTTCCTCTGATGGGGAGTAACTGTTTGGCTATGCTATGTATCCCCACTTACATAGCGAGTATATTATGAGAAACAGGTGAGGCTCCCCATTATGCTCAAAATGTGTGCAGGCAAAGATGGCACAAATATGTGAGCATGCAGCAGAACACTCCCCAGCCCATGATCCATTGTGACTGTCTGGAGAACTTATTCCTATATCTAAAATCGCAGTCAGGCAGCTGCTTCACAGAACTGATTCCCCCGCCCCCCCTGATAATTTTGGATATGAAAATAGTTCATCAAATGCCCACAGGTCACAGTGGAAGCCATCCTGAAAAATCCATATCAGTGTCACTGTATGGCCAGGATTAGACCCCAATATAGCACCAAATTGCCACCCCATCTGATTGACCAGTCAGCTCCCCTGAGAGCCCTTATTTGGCACTGATTCCAGCCACACCTGTGATGGCATCCACTGGCACTCCTGCACAGCCAGTTCCCATCATGACACACCTTTATTTCCCAAAGATCTGAAGCCAGGAATGAGAATCAAAGGGAAGGAGACTGACTAGGAGCTAATGGCTGGACCGTTCTAGAAATAATTTGGAGATACCCAAATAATTTCCCAGATGGCCTTTTCACATCCTACCAATTTGTTTCCAGGTCCAATTCAAGGTGCTGGTTTTGACCTTTAAAGCCCTTAGTGGTTGGGCCCTGGATATCTGAAGGACCTCCTGCTCCCAAGGGTTTCTGCCCACTTGACGAGGTCATCGGAGAGGGCTCTGCTCCGCGTGCCGACAGTGAGAAAGACTCGGCCGTCGAACACACAGGACAGGGCCTTCTCAGTCATTGCCTCCAGGCTTTGGAATGCTCTCTCAGCTAGCATCAGCTCCTCAGCCTGCATCCCAGTTTTTAGAAAACAAGTAAACATGTGGCTCTTCAGCCAGGCTTTTATATGAGAGCACGGTTTTCACTGATGCTGCTATGTGTTTTTTGTGTCACTGTTTTATATAGTTTTTAAAACTTAAACTAGAGATATACTATATTTATATTTATATTTAATATCTGTACTTTTTGTATTTGAATTTTGTATTGTTTTAAATTATATTGCAAACCACTTTGGGCTTATTTTAATGAAAATCGGTATAGAAATCAATCAATAAGTAAATAAATAAAATCCAGGAACTTAATCTGGACTTTAGATTGGGTCCATTTGAAGCTGCCATAACAGGGGTCACTGAGGTTATTCACAGGATCAAAAACTGTCTACCCGGGTTTAGGAGCTGTATGTGCTCCCAATTTTTGGTGGTGTGGAAGCAAGGTTGGAGGAACACGTTGGTAGCTTTTACTCCTCCCTTCCTTTCACACAACCACTTCTACCCAGGTTTTCCTCTTACTTGCTTCCACACAACCGAAAATTGGGACCACACACAGCTCCCAAACTGGGACAGAACAAAGATTTTGATTGTGTGAATGACCTCACTGTATCAACCTTAAAGACAGAATTTGAAGATGGGACTTTTTAATCAGGCTTTTGACCAATGAGTGCCCCCTGCACTCTTTCAAACTGTAGTTGTAGCTTTATTTTTAAGTTTACCAAAATTTTGGTATTGTTTTTATTTGGTTGTTAACTTCCCTGGAATATTAAGACAAAGGGTGGTATAAAAATATCAACCAATAAATAAAATTGACAGTATCTCTGTTTGCATATGTCTCAATTTTTACTGTTTACCAGGAACAATCCTTATTTTTTGCACCTATTTCTGGTTAAAAGGGCGGGGGGAACTCTATTTGGCCTTTGAGGGGAGAAGTCAGAATTTGGCAGAATTTAATGTGTTCATAAACATGTAGCATGTTGAAGATGGGGCTATAGCTCCATGGGGCTATAACTCCATCCTTCAGCTTTGCGTGCAGAAGGTCTCAGGTTCAATGCTGAGTATCTCCAGGTAGGGCTGAGGAAGACTCTGCCTGAAACCTTGGAGAGCTGCTGCCAGTCAGTGTAGACAATATTGAGCTAGATGGACCAACGGTCTGACTCGCTATAAAGCAGCTTTCTATGTAAACCATGATTACTTATCCTGGAGCAAAAGGGAGTTGAGAGAACAGCACACTCACTTGCTTCAGAGTAAGCATGCTCTACTTCCAATCAGGCTGCATAATTCATTCTTTGGGGTTTTAAAAAAACATTGTTATGGCATCTTTACTGACCCACCCGGCTTCTGATGCCCATGCAGGACAGCCTATTGGAAAGTGAATTAATATAACAGACCAGGTGAGTGTGGGGCTCGGTCCTGACTTTCATCTGTGAATTGTTGGAGGTTATGGATTTGCACAGTGACTAAAGGTGATGTGAGCCAATGAAGGCCTCTTTGCACGCATCCTGGGCTCTCTCATCATTCCCAGTCCCTCACAGGGCCACCAGATAACCGGGTAGTCTAATACAGACTTTGTTCTGGGGAAGCGGCACTCACAAAAACAACAAGCTTGCTCGACTGCTTTGGAACAAAGAACTTGACAGCGAAAGCACAAGAGCGATGTCAAGGTCAGACTTTAGACAGAGTGTGTGCCTGTCTATTCTCAGGAGCAAAGCTTCTAGCAAGAAGTAACACCCTGGATTACAACAGTGTCAACAAGCAAAGGGAAGAAATGCAAGGCGAACAAAAGCAAGGAGCCAGGTTTTGCTTCCCACAATCTGTGTGGGCAGGGCTTTCGTTTCTGACATGGAGCATGCAAATGACACTGGAAAGAGCGTTGAGTCACACAAGTCTGAATTCTTTCAATCAAATTCCTGACTTGCCATGGCGCTTTCTGTGTTGCTTCAAGAGCATCTACATACCAATAAAAACCAGATTCAAATTGGCATGGCTCCCATTAAGATTATTCCTGGGATTCTTTTATTTAGTAAGCTTAACAAGTTTATAGTTTCTGTGGAAACCTCACAATTAAACTTTAAAAAAAAAAACACGTTAAATGTGCCCTCAGATTACTGAGGATCAGACATAGGGACATAGGAAGCTGCCATATACTGAGTGGTCTATCTAGCTCAGTATTGTCTACACAGACTGGCAGCAGCTTCTCCAAGGTTGCAGGCCGGGATCTCTCTCAGCCCTATCTTGGAGATGCATATCTCCAAGATAGCATTTAGGTTCCCTGTTGAGCAGGGCCAAGATAAATAGTGGATGCTTCAGAAGCTTCAAAGTGCTCCCCTAAGCAAAGAGGTACAGTGGTACATATAGTAGGTGATCTGTGCATGTGTAGAATGATTCATGTGTTATGTTTAATGCACATGCTTCAAATTCCACTTCAAAACCTGTTTTGTCCACAACATTTTTTTCTTAACTGCCTCAATCTGGTCCCCTGTTGAGACAGAGGCCTGGTCTACACTAGCTAATATGGTAGAATCCTGAGGTGACTCAGTGGGCTGTACGACTTCAGATTGACAATGGAGAGCACCAAAATTGTTGAATGCCATTGTTGAATGCTGAAAAAAAGAAAAGGGGCGGGGGGGCTTTATGCAAATGAAAATCTTGTAAAAAAAATAAATCACAGGAAACTTTTTTAAAAATGCAATCTCCTGCCTTCTCAATTGGTACATCTAGTATTGATCCAAAACTTGCCATTGAACAGTTTTTGGCTTAGAATGTGGGGTGACAGGCAAAGTTTGGGGAGCCAAAGCTAGGGGGAGATTTCAGGTGGTGCCCTCAAAATTTTTGGAGATTTTAAAAGGGGTTGGTATCATTTACTAATGGCAGAAATGACTATCCTTCCCATTTAAAGATTCCAACATGGCGGCTGTCAGTGAGGAAAAATACCCTTCCCCCCAAAAAATATGCTCAGAAATTATCAGCCCCCTGAAATAATAACCAGATCAGCCTCCCATTTTTGCCACCCATAGATGGAGTTGAAACATGGGAGGACCTGTTCAGATTATCCCTGGGTACAACACACTCAACTGTATCATTCTGCGGCAGGTTTAGACCAGATCTATTGCATACTTTGTTTTACTTCTGGCTTCTTCCCTTTCCTTTCATTCTGTCTGTTGCCTCCCCACTCCCTGCTCAAAGTGTAAAATCCTCAAGGCAGGGGTCTTCTCCTTTTGGTTATATTATTCTCTAAAGCACTGTGTATATTAACAGTTCTACATAAATAATCAACCACCTAGAGCCATCTGGGTTAGATGGCATAAAAATTTAATTAATAAATAAACTGCTGAAAACATGCACAGCCATTACTGATTATGCCGACAATGAAAGAGAAAGAACATTCATCGCATGGATGCAAGATGCGATATTCTCCTCAAAACAGCAAACGGTGTTTCACTTAACACCTACTATTCTCTGCTTCCGGCAAAGGACACAGCAAAGGCCTAACGATGCACAAGTCCTCTGCGGCCACATTATTTCACTGAGATTTCTCTTGCCAGAGGGTCCAGCACACCACAAGCTCAGATCTACACATCTTCCATTTGTGATGGGTCTTCATTTTGTCCTTCGAACACAAGTACATTTTTCCACGCCATATTTTGTTTGCCGAGGGAGGGCCTCTGTGGGAGACGGCTTCCAATTCCAACTAATCATCTTCTATAAAACAATAAGCTAAGCATAGGGAATAAATACTACCTGGAGGGATAAAACAATTCTCAGGGAAACTATAACCTTTCTGGCAAAAAAATAACCAAGCTCTTAAAAAATAAAAATCTTTGGGGAAGTTCCTGCCGCACTTCCTATAACTCTAGGAAGAAGAAGTAAACATTGGATTACTTCTGAATAGTTTTATTTTTATTTATTTAATTTATTTATTTTTACATTTTATATCCCGCTGTTCCTCCAAGGAGCCCAGAGTGGTATATTACATACTTAGGTTTCCCCTCACAACAACCCTGTGAAGTAGGTTAGGCTGAGAGAGAAGTGACTGGCCCAGAGTCACCCAGCAAGTATCATGGCTGAATGGGGATTTGAACTCGGGTCTCCCCGGTCCTAGTCCAGCTCTCTAACCACCACACCACGTTGGCTTCTGTTGTCTTGAATAAGCTGGAACGTACACCCAGACACAACCCTATTTATACAATATATCTGTGGCTATTAGCACATGAATGAGAAAAGTGGAATTGTGCTCATTAGTTCATTCATTGGACTCTGAACAGAACTTCCATGCATCATGCACGCCCAGTGCCCCCCACCCCGGGCTCTCTCCAGTGCCCGACATCCTGACTAATGAAGCACTTGCTCAACAAGCACAGTTGTGCTAGCACAAGATGCCTGCACTAAAAACAGGCATTTGCACAATTGTGCAAAAGCTTCCCTTAAAGCAAAGGAGACATGCCACAGTTGTGCAGTCTTGTGCAAGTGCACAAGACTGTCTGGAATACAAGCTCTGGACTTAGTGGAAGCAGCCGCGTGCAAGTGCAGCATCCTTCCACAACTGGCCCGTTAGGATGTCAGCTGTTACTTCCAAGGAATGCATGGAGCATGGTGGCAGGCGTTAATAGGCCAAATCTGCAGTCACATCCATGGACCTCTCAAGTGGACAGGGCTAAAACACACTAACACACACAGAGAGAAAATCAGTTACCAGATCCAAAATATGGTGTGGAATAGGCCTGTCTCCTGGGTAGAGAATTTTTAAATAATCACCTGCCTTGTCACTAATTAATTACTTCCATTATTAATTTGGAGCCCTCACTGATGCTTGGAATCTGGTGGAGATAACGTAGGAATCAGTATATTGACGTTGCCACATCTCAGATCTCTGAACAACCTCCCTTTGTCTCTATGTTTATTTATTTTTATTATTTAACATATTTTTATACTGCCCCAAACTCACATCTCTGGGCGGTTCACAACAAAGTTGTTCAATATAGTTCAACAATTCTATAGTGGTTCAAAAGCAGCGGGCAGGGGCAAGATGGAGGATCCCAGAAGCCGGCAGGATCCCAGAAGCCAAAGGCCTTGATACCACGTTTTTGGACTTCCCCTCCAGGAAGGAGCAGAACACCACAATGCAGTTCCTTCAAGGGAGATGTGAGAACTCTTCAGAGCTTGCTTTGAACTTGGAAGAACTTCCCCAGATTGGTAAGAAGTTGGGTCATCTGAAACAGCTCAGAGAAATTCTCCATCCTTTTCTTACAGTTCTCCTGATCGGGTGGGTGAAGCAGCAGCAATGCTGCCAGGGGGAGAGGGAGGCATTATCCTGGCACTCCTCACCAGCCTGCCAGATGGAGCAGTAATGCTATTGCTAGCCCTTGGGAAGACTCCAAATCTCAAGGATCACTCCACATTCCAAGGGTCAGTTCACTCTGTCAGCAGAAGAGCAGTGCATCTTGACAACCATAGCAGGGGCGTCAGGGCAAAGCACCCCAGCCCCTGTATAGCAACATCACTGCCACTTTTCATTTGACATGCGGGTATGGAGCATATTGGGACAATGGTGGGGGAAGAAGCACTGCAGATGCTGCTGCTTCTTTCCCCACCTGACAAAGAGCATAGAAAGAAAGGGGCAGGAAGGCCAACAAGGAGAATTGGAGAATTTCTCCAAGCTCTTCAAGCTCCGAGAAGAACTTTGCAGTACCCAGGGTGTGATTTTAAAGTCCTAATAATTCTTCTCCAAGCCCAACCTCATGGAAATTGGAGGACATCTCTTGCCTCTAAACTTAACCCAACTAGGCAGCTAACATGATCAAAAGTACTGAAAGCTGCAACAAGGCCTAGCAGAAAGGGATGCACTCTCTCCAGAAGGGATGTACTCCTTCAGCCTATTCCACACAATAATTGTCTACCAAGCAACCACATTATGGACTGAATATAAAAGTCTAACATTTTAATCTGCTCCCCTCCCAATTTAGACTGCAATACTGTAATTAATTTAAAGCTAGTATGGGGGGGGGCAACCCTAGGATCTTCCCCATCCACAGGGCTATCTGAAGATTTATTTGCTGCCCTAGGCAAATTCAAATTTTTGTCACCACATCCCATGCACACACACTTTTTTGTCTTAATGCATGTTAAGCAGCATAACAAAAGTTGATAAGGATTTAATTTCCTTAGGTTCTTCCGATAATGTGATGTCACATTAATAAATCCAGTTCAAATACTAATAACTCCCTTCCCAGAATCCAAGGCACCATCATTAACAAAGATCAGAATCCTCATTTTACATATCAGCAGATACTGAAGAAGTGGATGCACCCAAAATTTCAAGCAGCATTTCTCTGTCCAAGACAGGGTTTGCATTTCAACAATAGTTTCCCTGTGTGGTTGGGCCATAACATTATAGCTGGCAGGAAGACTGTCTATAAGAGAGATATTTCTGTGTGGAGCGTAGCCAGTTGGGACTAAAAGCTTAGAGGAAGAGCCCTTTACTCAAATTCCAACCTTGCCAAATTTCCAGCAGTATTCCCAAGCAATTTCCTTTTTCATCTCTAAGAGTGTTCTTTTCATTTTGGAAGCTTACAGAGTCCAAGCATGAACAGACAACACTTTTTAGAGGATCAGACCAAAAGCTCTGTAGGATGACACTAAATCCACACACAGTCAGCTGGTTTTGCTCACCTACGGTTTGGGCTGCTTACTTGCTCTGTAGGCTACGGATGTCACACTGCTGTTAGGCAGTGCTGGAGAGGGGTCAGCTGCCATGGTACATGTTGGCACCAATTATGTTGGGGAATGTATTCAGGAGGTCCTGGAAGCCAAATCTAGGCTGCTAGGTAGCATATTGCAGTTCAGGAGCCCCAGGATAGCATCCTCTGAGGTGCTACATGTTCCATGCGCAGGGCCAGTGAGACAGGCAGAGCAGAGGGGTCTCAATGTGTGGATGAGATGGTGGTGGGAGGAGAGGTTTAGATTTGTTAGGCACTGGGATACATTTCTGGGCAATCAAAGCCTATACAAAAGGGATGGGCTCAACTTGAAGCAAGACAGAACCAAACTTCTTGCGCTTAAAATTAAAAAGGTCACAGAGCAGCTTTTAATATGATGGCTGGGGGGTTGCCGACATGAACTGGTGGTATCTGCTTCAGCAAGCAAAATCCCCTAAGGTGCGAGGGTACAAACCTTTCAGATAAAGCAGAAACAGACAGAGTACAATCAGAAGTAGAGTAGAAGGATACACATGACAGCTTGTCAAAAAGGTCAAATGACAGTAAGGGGGATAGCATATGCAAACTCCAGGTAAGAGACTCGGTGTATAGATGTTTATATACCAATGCCAGAAGTCTCCAAGCATAGATGGCTGAGCTGGAGTGCTTGGTTGCTAATGAAAACATAGATATAGTGGGCATAATGGAAACCTTGTAGAATGGTGAAAACCAGGGGGCACTATTATTTCTGGATACAAACTCTACGGAAAGGACAGGGAGGGACAGACTGGGGTGGAGTAGCACTGCATATTAAAGAAGAGATAGATTCCAACAAGCTAGAAAATTTGGAGGACCAGAATCCTCCACAGAATCATTATGGGTGACCCCATACGAGCACTGAATGGAAATCTATTACTAGGTAGGGATGTGCACGAAATTCTACAGGCACATCCCAGGGGGCAGGGAGGGTTCCCTTAAAAGGAGGCAGGCAGGTCCTCTGTTGCTGGCCCCACAAATGGCATCAGCGCATGCGTCTGCGCCATTTGCATGCCGATGCCACGCGAGGCATGCTGGGAGCAGTGTCCCATCACCGCAGCGGGTGCCTTAAAGGAGACAGCAGCACAGTACAGCACAGAACCTTATGGAGTACAGCACCGTGATGGGGCAGTGGAGACTCTCAGGAAGGGCAGGTAGGACCTGCCTGCCTCCTCTTAAGAAAACCCCTCAACCCACACCAAATTGTTTTGGGTGCAGGCATCTGAATCATTTCGGCGCCGCTTCAAAGAAGTGCTGAAATGATTTGGGCAGATCCCTATTACTAGGGACTATTGTCATCCAGATCAAAATGCTGAGAGTGACCTGGAGTTGGAGAAGTAAATCATTGAGGTGTCAAAGAGAGATGGAGGTGTAATCATGGGTGACTTCAATTTTCACACAAACTGGGCAAATTCACATGCGGGTATTGACAGAGAGGCCAAATTTCTAGACATGCTAAATGACTGTGACTTAGAACATTTGGTCGCGGAACCGACCAGAGATAAGGCGGCCTTGGACTTAATCCTGAGTGGTGTCTGGGACCTGGTGTGAGATGTCAGAGTTGGAGAACCATTGGTTTCTACAACCATTGTGTGATCCAGTTCAGCTTATATGTGAGTAGAGCATTGCCAAGGAAGTCCAACACAGGTGTTTTGGACTTCAGAAGAGGAAACTTCTCAAAAATGAGGGGACTGGTAAAAAGGGGAAGTCAGCAGGGTAAAATAGCTCAGCATGGAACTTCTTCAAAACCACAATAATAGAAGCTCAGTTGGAATGTATACCAAGAAGTTCAGGAGGAGGCCAGCATGTCTAACAAGCAGAGTCAGCGAAGCTATAAAAGGGAAGACAACTTCCTTCAGAATATCCTTCAGAAGTCCTGCCCAAATGAAGAGAACAGAAAGGAACATAAACTCTGGCAAAGGAAATGCAAGGAAACAATAAGGGATGCAAAAAGAGAGTTTTAGGAGCATATTGCTAGAAGTGTCAAGGGGAATAACAAAAACCTCTTTTAATATATCAGAAGCAGAAAACCTGCCAGGGAAGCGATTGGATTAAAGCTTAATGGGCACTTCTAATTTTATGCAAAGGAGTAGGGAATGGAGCTGGGAGTGTAGAACCCTGAAGTTTGCCATGATCCATTCTTATAATGCTAAACCACAGTTTAGTGTTATTTGTGAATGGGACCTATGAGTCAATAAATTTTAATTTGCTAGTATGGCAGGAGGGACAGAGGGGAGAGAGAGAGAGAGAGAGAGAGGGGGGGGGGGGACTATATTCCCCCAGCATAATTGTGAATGATTTGCTAATTGTTCCTAAGAGAAGCAGTTTATATTTGATGGTGAAACTGTAATCAGATACCATAAGCAGAAGGGTGCACTGTTAAAGGCCTTTGCTATTGAAGACACCTAACATGACCTCTTTTGAAAGGTTCATGTCTGACCCCAAGGGCTGTACTAGGAGCTGTGTGATGTCCAGCTTCCTTGAAAATTCTTGCCCCTTTGTTGCAGAGTCCTTAAGCAGATCTAATTCCCAGTTCTAGATCCTGAGCACATGGAGAAACAGTCTATAAAGCAGATCTGGTCTACAGATGCAGCAGAACAAGGTGGTAAAAGGAACTGTAGTACTTCAGAGTGCAGGCAGGGCATCACACCTTTTTTTTAAAAAAAGTCCCTGAAAATAATTAAAAATATTGTTCATTATTAAATAAGTAACTATTTATTATTATTAATTATTACTATTATTTATTCACAATATTAAATAAATAACAATACATTGTGACTGGGGGTGATGAGAGTTTTAGTTCAACAACAGCTGGAGAGCCAAGGTTGCCTACCCTGGTTTACATTTGAATGGGAGACTACGAGGCTATTCACATACGCATGCAAAACCGAGCTAAGGGAGCCTAGCCAGGTTTTGTATGTCCATGTGAACCACTGGGATTGGGCCAAATTCTGGTGGCACCACAACAGCAAACCAGCCTATAGAGCCACCTTTGAAATCAAGGTTAGGAAAGTGAACCTTCTCCTAACCCCATTTCTTTGATAGTGTGTCAGCTGTGGCTGCAAGCAGCCATGGCTGGAAGACTGGGGGAGGGGGGTCCCCATAATGCACTGTGAACTTGCGCAGGGCATTATTGGAGCTCCGGGGGGGGGCATGGTGATGCACGGCATCCTGGCATCCCAGCAACCCTAGCCTCGGAGCTACCAGGGATGGCGGAATGACCACCTATGGGGAGGTAAGCTCTTTAGGGCTTCCTCCCCACAAACCCGGTAGCCCTTTCTCACTGCCTGTAAGAAAGGGCTCTACATGTGAGCACTATAATATTTTCCACTCAGGGGATGGGGCTACTCTGGGAAGAGCACCTGCCTGCTTGCATGCAGAAGGTTCCAAATTCCCTCCCTGGCATCTCCAAGATAGGGCTGGGAGAGACCAGAGAAGCTGTTTCCAGTCTGTGCAGACCATACTGAGCTAGATGGACCAAGGGCCTGACTCAGCAGAAGGCAGCTTCCTATGTTCCCATCTTGCTCAAGCTTGCCTATACTGACTCACGGCCGCTCTCCGTCGTTTCAGACAGGGGTGTTTCCTAGCCCAAGCTGAAGATGCCAAGGATTGAATCTAGGACCTTGCCCACAACGCATGTGTGCTACTGCTCAGCTACGACCTTCTGAAATTCAAAGAGAAGCAAGCACCAACTGGAATGCAGAGTAAACCGAGGACTTAACATCTAGGCTAAGTGATTGCTTATGAGCCTGGAGCAAAGAGCTGTGGGGCAGCATGTGTGTGGTGGCAGATGAACCTCTTAGAGGAAGTGCCGGAGAAGATGAGAATCGAAAAGTGCAACAAAACCGACCTGCTAGCTCTTCTTCCTTATGACACACCATTACAGGAGTGCCTGTCAAAAGCTTTCTTTGCGAAGATAACTGAAATGGTCAAGGGACTGGCAAGAGACACCCCCTGGGACTTCAAGTGTCAGAAGCATGCTGGAAAAGCAAGGATGAGGCGAGAAGAAGGGGAAGAAAAGAACAGATTGGCTTCTAGTGACAGGTAACCAGTGGCCAGGCTGCTTGACTGTTAAGATACAAGAAGGGAGAGAGGCTTGAAAGACAACAGATGGATGCAGGCAGTGTCATTTATCCCAGCTACACCACACCACAGTATTAAATGCTGCTTACAATCGTGACCTTGTTCACCTTCAAAAAAATAAGTGTGAGGTTGGCCTAGTTCTTCTTGAGGTGGTCAAGGTGTTTCTAAACTCTACCGCTACAGAGTTGCCAGAACCTTAGGGGTATACTCGTGGGTCAAATGGGCCGTAAGCCAGAATTTGGCTGTTTAAAAGCCAAATCTGGCCACCTAGCCGCTGCAGACAGCAGGGAAGGGTTCAGAGGACCCGATGATTGTTTTATAGCTGCTTCCCCCACAAAGACACTGTAATCTTATGTAGATTTCACTTACAGTTTATTCAGAAACAACTCCATTTTCTCCTTTCCCTCTCTGCTGCTTTCAGACTCCATCCCTCACACACTCTACAGGATCCCCACTGGGACCCACTTTTAAGTACGGGTGTGCACGGAACCGCCACACTGCGGTCCGGCACTGGGGTGGGGGGTAGCTTTAAGAGCGGCGGGGGGGGGTTACTTACCCCTCCCGCCGCTTTCCGCTGTCGCGCGTGCAAAGGATTACTGGGTGTTTTTGCAGACCAGCAGCGTGGAAGGGGCGGCAGGGAGGTATCCTGCCGCCCCAATTACTCTACAGATTACGGCACCACAGCGGAAAGCGGCAGGAGGGGAAAGTAAACCCTCCCGCCACTCTTAAAGCTACCCCCCACCCCCAATCTGAACCACCCAGGTCTGGACTGGTCCGGACCGGTCCGGAGGCCTTTTCAATGGCCTCCGGACCGGTCCGGGCCCATCCCTACTTTTAAGCAACAATACATAAAAGATTAGTAGATAGAATACAACAATGCTCTGCCATGAGAACAAATTCCCTGCACATAGACACCTAGCAGGTCAGGGGAAAGGCTAGGCTAGAGCTTTGTATACTAGGAGGTGAGTCTCACGATCCATGAGACTCGCCTATAGGGGGTTTGCAGGGAGAGCGGGCTTAGCCCCCTCTCCCTGCAGATGAGCAGGCAGGAAGTGCTGGCTCCATTACGGGGATCCTGGAGAGACCCCCAAGCCCAGGAGGCTTCTTGCAGCCTCCTGGCTGGGGGTCTCCTTGTGTGTGGCCGCATCGCGCCGTGGAGCCGTGCTGTGGCAACACAGGACCCAAAAACCCTGATTAGTGGAGCACTCGCTCCACTAACCTGGGCTAAGGGGAGGGAGAATTAGCAGGGTTTGCTGCCGGGAGCCGTGCAGCTCCCATTGCAGCACATGACTGCTAAAAAGCGGGCTAGGCTCCCTTAGCCCGCTTTTTGGTGCTTGTGAGAATCGCCTCAAGATGTATGTGAGACACCCAATGTTAGGGATATACAGAAACCTAGGAACATAGGAAGCTGCCATATACTGAGTCAGACCATTGGTCCATCTAGCTCAGAATTGTCTACATGGACTGCAGAACCTTGCAGCTTCTCCAAGGTTGCAGGCAGGAATCTTTCTTAGCCCTTTGTTGGAGATGCCAGGGATGGAACCTGGAACTTTCTGCTCTTCCCAGAGTGGCTCCATCCCCTGAGGGGAATATCTTGCAGTGCTCACTCATCAAGTCTCCCATTCATATGCAACCAGGGCAGACCCTGCTTAGCTATGGGGACAAGTCATGCTTGCTACCACAAGACCAGCTCTCATGACACTGCCACCTGTATGCTGAGCTATTTAGAACAATTATATAGAGAAAGATCAGCCCTCCCCCTGAGAAGCATAGTTACTTCTGTTATAGAGACATATTTGGTTTCCTGTGAACATTCTCAGCTCTTTCGGCTTCAGAACCCTGAAATTCACTTTACCTTTCCTTTTGTGTGAAATTTCAGGGCCTAGAGAGTTGCAGAAACCCCCAGAGAAATGTCATATTAGATTTTTTTCAAAATGGCAGTGCCAACTGTACCCAATGTGATACAGCAGCCATATTGGATTTGGCTCTGAAAGACCTGGCTGCAAACACAGCCATGAAGTCATGAAGACAATAGACCAGTAATGGCCTTTCAACCTATTTCACAGGGTTGTTGTGAAGTGATGATGCTGATTTATTGTCAGCTCAATATTTGAAAACCATCATCTTGACATTGCAGTAAGTCATCAGATTCTGCAACCAGCATGAAGTAGTCATGCTGTGTGTTCATACCCTAAGTACTTCAGGGCCTAAATAGTAGGGATGAGCCCTACTAGGCAGTGTACGCAATCCAAATTACAATATAAAAACAAAGGAAGCAAACAAAACACTTTCACAGAATAAAAATAGTTCACAGGGGCGATTCTCACGATCAACAAAAATCGGGCTAGCAGAGGCTAGCCCAATTTTTATTGACAGTAAGAACCACCAGGCTTGCAGCCGAGCCCGGTGGTTCTTGAGCGGGTAACCCGCTCGAGAACCCCTGCTAAAAAGCAGGTTTGCGGAGCGAGCACTCCAGCAAACCTGCTTTTTAGGAGCGCGAGTAGCTGCGGCACGCCTTTGTGCCGCGCCTACTCATGAGTAGACCCCCGGCTGGGAGGCGAAAAGCCACCTCCCGGCTCCGGGGGGTCTCCCCAGTATGCCCTACGTGCTCACGCAGGGCATACTGGGGCTTGCGGGGGCCATGCGTCCCCCGCTCCCCCCACCCCCCACCGACTCCATCACGGAGCTGGCCCTCATTTGGGTGGCCGATCCAGCCACCCAGAGCTCCCTGCCCACTCGTGAGTGGAGAGAGCAGGCTTAGCCCGCTCTTCCCCCTCACTGCCCCAAACCGGGTCTCACTGAGGTCTCACCGGGTCTCACCGGTCCACAGAGTGAAACAATCAAACTAATTTCACAGGATAAACTAATTTCACAGGAGTGAGCTCTCCAGCAAACCTGCTTTTTAGGATCGTGAGTAGCTGCGGTGCGCCTTTGCACCGCGCCTACTCATGAATAGACCCCTGGCTGGGAGGTGAAAAGCTGCCTCCCGGCTCCGGGGGTCTCCCCAGTATGCCCTGCGTGCTTGCGCAGGGCATACTGGGGCTTGCGGGGGCCGCGCAGCCCCTGCTCCCCCACCACCCGCTGGCTGCATCACGGAGCTGGCCATCGCATTCCAAAGCCTTGGGGCAGCCACAGAGAAGGCCCAGCCCTGAGTCACCTCCAGACGACCTGGTGGCAACTGTAAGCAGACCTCCCCAGATGATCTTAATAGGTGGCAGGGTTCATGGCAAAGAAGGCAGTCTCTTAAATACCTGGGGCATAAGCTGTTCAGGGCTTAGAGTAGACCTGGATGCAAAGAAACAGGCCAGCCAAAATTGTGCTTAAATTTCCTTTGCATCTCTCTCAGTTGCCTGAGTTGCAGTTCTTCTATTTTATTTTATTTTATTTTATTTTATTTAACATATTTGTACACTGCCCACTACCAAAGTCTCTAGGTGGTTTACAGCAATAAAACAAACCAAGAAACTTTAATAAGTTACTTTAATATCCAACATCTTAGAATGGGTTCCTCACCTTGGATTCCCAGATGATGTTGGACTACAACTCCCATCATCCCCAGCCACAATGGCATTTGGCTATGTCCAAGTAGGGCTGGGAGAGACTCCTGCCTGAAGTTGAGAACCGCTGCCAGTCTGTGTAGACCATGCTGAGCTAGTTGAACCAATGGTCTGACTATGTATAAGGCTTTAGAAGGGACTTTGAAAAATTCATGGAGGACAGGTCTGTCAGTGGCTACTAGTTTGGTAGCTATGGGCCAAGTCCAGCTTCAGAAGCAAAATGCTTCGCAATACCAGTTGCAGGGGAGCAACAGCAGGAGAGAGGGCATGCCCTTGCCTCTTGCTTGTGGGCTTCTCAGAGGCATCTGGTGGGCCACTGTACGAAGCCGGCTGCTGAACTAGATAGGCCTTGGGCCTGATCCAGCAGTGCTGTTCTTAAGTTCTGGTGTTCTTAAGGCAGTTTCCTCTCTTCCTAAGGAGTTTATGTACATTGCAGGAGTTGGCACTGACATTTTACACTCAGCAAAATTCAAAATGAGCTTCAAGGTTCTTCCCAAGGGCTGCTCCCATATGAGAAATTTCAAAGAAAACCAAAATGAGTTTGCATAAGGCTAATGACATTTATGAGAGTTTCTGCACAACCCTAGTATAACTCAGGCTTGAGTGGATGCACCCTTAGTCCTGTGCACAGGAATGTAAATGCACACAAATGCCATGTGCTGTACGTTTTACACAGTGCAGCTGGTGAGGTTCATTTCCTCACCAGTGAATATGATAACATAGTACAGGACAATTATGCCACCCCCCACCCCACCACCACCACCATCAACAACTATCTATCTTTAACCAAAAGAACAAGCACTTCTTTCCTTTTAAATCAGGACAGAGATATGCTATTTCAGATCCCTATTCAGCAGGCACCAAAGAGCTTTCAGCAATGTGTAATTTGGAGGGGAGGTTTCAACCAGTAATCCTCAGTGTGAGAATAGCAGTGTGACAAGAAAGAGTTTCACTATTTTCAATGAAATATTGGAAGGTCTTCACCCCACCAGCATTCGAAAGAATGAAAATTGCAACTTTGTACCAAATCAAAGTTGACAGATCGATGCAATTTTTTTTTAAAGGATGGGGAAAAAACCCACAACAATAAAAGGTTTCTTTTCAACAAGGTTGGGTGGGAATGGTTCTGCTAAAAAGGCCCTGGGGACCTATGATTGATTTCTCAAATGTGATATGGATCTCCTTTAAATAGTTATACTACAGCTTTAATCAAGAGTGAATCAAATGGCAAACAATAAATTACCAAGCAAAGTTCACACCTGCATTCATCAACAAGCACTGTTCAAGGAGGAAAAAAGGAAAAAGGAAATCTTTAATCATCCTACGTAGAGTCATGATTTAGTGGAATATTTTTGTTCTTTTCCTGTGGCAGTTCGGTGTGAATACCAAGGAGATAATGTGAAAAGTTACAACACAGGGTAGTCCAAGGAATACATCAAATAAATGTTGTGTACTTCAGCCACCCTGGATTCTGCTTCTAGTAGAAAGACACCTTTTGACATCATGAAATTTAGTAATTAGGAGATCATGTATCTACTGTATAGGATGAAATAAAATGGAAGAGATGCCCAGCAGATATAGCTACTTGAGATTGTGTCCACTGGGCTATCAACTAATAAAAGTTTTGAATGATGACAAGCTGAATTCTGCAACAGGTAATAATTATGCAAATTACCATGGTTTGCCTATTATATCCTACTCACCATGGGCTGGGGTGGACCTTTCAGGGTTCAGCCATGCTCACTGGGCCAATTCAGACACCTTCCATCTGAGATTTCTCCAGATATTGCTCCTTCAAGCACTTTTACACTGTAACTACTAGAAAGTTTCCTTTTTTCAATACAGATTTTCTCAAGAAGTAACCTGGTACAACACAGCCCCCCTCTCTTTCTGGGAAGTGTGTTCCTCCCTTCCTGGCAGCTTTATTGTACACAGTTTATGCTGCGATGGAACTGACCAGGAAAAATTGCGAGACTAGTGAGCAGCAATCTCAAAATATCCAACTTTCAGCAGTACCAGCAACTTGCAAACTTTTTTTTCCAGTCAGAAACAATAATTGAAAGTTGGACCAGAGTGGAAACATAACTCATGTTATATATAACATCACTGCTATGTCTTGAGCCATATCTTTAGACATATTGGTAATGTTATATATACTTTCCCCAAGAACAAAAACAAAAGTGATTTTATGACAGGTAGGCTAAGACACATGTATGCTGCGGGAACCTTTCGGCAAGGTCTAACTTGAGTGCTGATGGGAGGAAAATGCAAAGGGGAGGAAATAAGCTTCTAATGCAAAATCAAGTTAAAGGTACAGTGTGCCATCAAGTCGATTTCAACTCCTGGCGCCCACAGAGCCCTGTGGTTTTCTTTGGTAGAATACAGGAGGGGTTGACCATTGCCTCCTCCCATGCAATATGAGATGATGCCTTTCAGCATCTTCCTATATTGCTGCTGCCCGATATAGTACCAGCAGGGATTCAAACTGGCAACCTTCTGCTTGTTAGTCAAGCATCTCCCCACTGCGCCACTTAAGGTGACTCTAATGCAAAATACTAGACATTTATTGAATGACATTTAAATATATATTCTCATTTGAGGAATCAGTAGAATAGGTACCTAATTGTAACGCTAGCAAATCAAATTGTTAACATGGGGAATTTCAAACAGAACAGAAAAACAATGTATTCCCAAGTGCTCACTGAAATAAATGGAGTAACCATAGAGTTTTAAAGGATGTGACTCCTAGAGATTCTCTTTGGTGTTGAAACTGGCTTCTATGTGGGAATAGTTTCTGAGACAGGCAGAGGGTTAATCGACATGGGGAACAACAAATCAGAGAAATAAGTGAGTTAGAAAAGGAGGGGATGGGCAAAATGCGTTTGAGGTGTTTCAGGTGTGTCTCAGGTAAATCAGGCGGCTTAAATCGGTAGTGGCCGCATGCAGTATAGAAAGCACAGGGGGAGGCTAGATCTGGTGAGGAGATGGACATGAGAAGGCTAGACTCCCATTTTCACTATAATTTAGGCTGACAGGGGAGGGGGTCTGGATAGGGATTTTGGAGAGTTTAAGCCAATTCTTTGAACATAATTGGAGAAACCTCTTCATGATCATGTGTCTCCACTATGTTCGTTGTTTGTCAGATGGGAGAGCACTTGTATGGAATTTTGCTCCCATGGAGACCATGGTTGAGAAACCCAGTCATCTCCACCATTGACCACCAATGTGTAGGTCAGAGGCAAACCAATTAAGGGGATCCCGAGAGCTCCACTTTACTAATAAAAGGTAGATAAAGATATATAAAAGATACAGTGAGGGAAATAAGTATTTGATCCCCTGCTGATTTTGTCCGTTTGCCCTCTGACACAGAAATGACCAGGCTATAATTGGAATGGTAGGTTTATTGTAGCTGTGAGAGACAGAATAACAACAAACAAATCCTCAAAAGCCCAGTGCCCAAAAGTCAGCGATGGATTTGCATTGTAGTGAGGGAAATAAGTATTTGATCCCCTATCAACCAGCAAGGTTTCAGGCTCCCAGGTGTCTTTTCACTATATGCAGGTAACGAGCTGAGATGAGGAACACCCTCTGTAAGGGAGTGCTCCTAATCCCAGCTTGTTACAGTTTTATGTTTTACAGTTTTTATCAGGTTTGTGGATAACTTAAATGGGCAAAAAGGGAGGAAGGGAGATCCACATGACGCTCTAGTTCTCTTTAAATATCTGCTTTCCCAGGCAATTGCTTGTATCCCCCATTGGGGAAGGGCTATAGTTCAGTGATGGGGTATCTGCTTTGCATGCAGACCTCCCAAGTTCAATCCCTGGCATCTCCAGGTATGGCTAGGAAAGATTCCTGCCTGATACCCTGGAGAGCTGGTGTCAGTAAGTGTAGACCAGGGATTCTCAACATCGGGTCCCCAGATGGTATTGGACTTCAACTCCCATGATCCCCAGCCCCCCAGTGGTCTTTGGTTGGGGATTATGGGAGTTGAAGTCCAATAACATCTGAAGACCCAACACCAAGAATCTCTGTTGTAGACAATACTGAGCTAGATGAACCAACGGGTTTGACTGCAGCTTTCTGTGTAGCTCTCTTACTGCAGGAGCTTACTCCACCCACGGCTAGAGAATTGTATCCAAATATACTTTATCCATATTGAAATACACAGACATATGGGCTCAAATATGCAAATGGACCAGCAGAGTGAGAATCAGTGGCAAATTAGCTACTTCGGCAGTTTTCCCCTTTGGCAAAGAGTTAAGCAAACACAGTTCGCAATGTGCAATCTTGTTTCATCATAAATTTACATATCATCCGTAGGCTTGTCATCGTTTCTTCTTGCCCGTTGTTCAGTAGGAAAAGGGATTCAGGTGGTTTTTTTTTAAGGAACACAGCAAAAATGAGCAGGAAAGGGGGCATATTTTTCTCAGTAATATGCCTGCAGCTCTAAGTAAGTAAGAGTCCTCGAGAGGCAAATCCTCACAGAGATTTGACAGAAGGAAGGTATCTCTTCTAACCCTGTATTTGCCCAAGGCAAATGCAGGCATGGAAAAACTTGTTGATTTTATAACAATGTTGGAGAGACCTCATCAAAAGCAGGCTGACTGCAAATCCATTTATAATTCAAGACTGAGAAGAGAACAACAGAGTTCTTCCACACCACATATGTAAATGCCTGTGTGGTAGAAGAGGTGCTCTGCAGCAGAGTACCTCCATTGGCCCTCTCCAACTGGGTGGTCGCTAAGAGTTGACACTGACTTGATGGCACTTAATCAATCCATCAATCAATCAATCAATCAGTCACCTAGGTGGACTCTGAGATGGTTGTTCTGCCAGCACCAAATGAAGGCTGTGAGCACAGAGATGGTCTTGAGGATCTTAGGGATGTGCGAGCTGCCTTGAGGTCAACCTCTATTCGAGGTCGAGCCAGCTCCCACTCAAACTGGCCCGGCTTGAGGGCTCACCCTGAGCCAGACTGGGCCCAGTTCAAGGTTAAGCCGAACCAGCCAGGCTGGGGCCGGTTCAGGATTTTTTTAAAAAATGGCAGACTTACCACCATTGCAGGGCTTCTGGGGGTGCTGCCACAACCATAGGGGAGTCTTCTGAAGTTCCCCCTCTTCCTGCCAGCCTCTCCTCAGTTCTTTTTGGCCCATTTGGGGCCCTTTTTGTCCCGTTCCAGGCCTCTCTGCACTGGCAGTGGCCATTTTGGAGGCCACTGTTGGAGTATTATTTGCAATTTGCTCTAGCGGCCAAAAAGCACGATTAGTTTGAATAGCACCTAGCTAACTAGGATATATGCCCCCAAAATGGCCTTTGAAGTTGTTAGTAGATACTCCCACTCTTTGAAGGTATTTCATGATGGCAATGGACTACGGAATGTCCCGAAAGGGAGGGGGGAGAAACCAAGGCCGCAAGCCAGATGTAAATGTGAAGTGTGGCACTTGGAAGCAAATTGGAACCTTTAGGGTGAAAGTAACACGTTGACTTGTATACAATGCGCAGGTGCAAAAGCTATTTACCACTGACTATATAATGATGGATGGGCTGCCAGAGCAGGCAGGCAGCCACACCCAGAGCTTTTCCTAGCTATAAATAAAGCTTTGTTGAAACTCCGATTCTGGTGTCTGGTGGGAAAAATACCTAACCAAGAGACGAACGTCAGGGAGAATCTCTGGATTCTAACAATTTGCACTGGCCATCTGCATGGCCAGGATCACGACCAGCACTCTCCGAAGCCCCGCAATGGTGGTAAGTCTGATATCCTTTTTGTTTTTTTAAAAACCATCCCAAGCCAGTCCCAAATCAGTTCAGACTTGAGCTGGACCAGGCCCTGCTCTAGTGTGCACAGAACCAGACCGGACCTGGTTCGAGTCTAGTTCTACTTGAACAGACCTGGGTTTTCGGGTTTTATGCACACCCCTATGTGATCTACAGTGGGCCCTCCTGAAGGCCCTGTGCCCTCAGAAGTTGCCTACTGGTGCCAGTCTCTGACACACGCTGGCCCTGCCCTGGCCCTGCCTCTCTGCTCCATAACTGTGACATCCTTATTGCAGGGTGCTGACAGCTTCATTATACAGTCTTGTTATCCATAACAGGTTTGGGTCATTTGGCAAAACCAACTTCTGGCTCCCCAAGTCCTCATTTGAAGAACACAGCAGCTCTCACGAAGGAAGATATCAGCCAATATAAAATCACTGGCCTGGTTCAGACGTAACAAGAAACCGGAGGTCCCTTCACCTCTGGTTTCCTAACCCAAATGTCCAAATTTGGGGAAATAGAGTTTGCAAGGGTATAGCAACCCATGGTTTCCCTCACCAAACTCATTTCTGTGGTGATAGAGTTACATCTGAGCATTGGCACCTCAGTTTGGGCCCCACAGAACCAGAGTTTAGGGAGGAAGCTCCTCCCTCACTCTGGCCTGATTGGCTATGTGGGCTGTCTTTCAGGAAAGAAGGAAGTCTGCACAGTCAGCTCCCCAGCCTCTCTGCAGTCTCACTGAATGCAGAGAAGCAGCTCTCTACAATGCCCAAATGCAAATAGGAGAGCAGGGGGAGGGGGTTGCAGAACTGCAGTTCCATTGGACCCGTGATTCCATGTTATGTCTGAACCAGGCCATAAAGGATTTCTTCATCTCACCATCTACTTCTGCTGACCCTGGAAGCCAAAGTTTCCCCCCTTTACCAGTCCCATATGAGTATAACTATTCTAAAAATTTAAGTGGGTGTAATAGTCATTCCTTTTCCACAGGGAATCCTTGGTTCTGTAGTTTTGTGAAAGAGGCTAGGGATTACTACTAGAGAATTTTCAGTGAACTGACTGAACTCACTGAACTGTAATTTTCAGAATACTCTGGAGGATGCCATGACAGTGTAACTGGTATTCAACAGATATACTTGCAGTGTAGATATGCTCGTATCTAATGCAGGACCATTTTTGTGATTCAGCCTCAAGGATCAGGTTGTACATTTGTGTGCCAATGACAATCAACTGAAAAAAACCCCCTTCTCTACTAAAGCATGGATCAGTTGGTTTGGGTGTTTGCTGAGGAGCCATCTGAACTCAGGGAATGGGGCTCTAGTTCCAGGGAATTGGGCTGAGCTCAGTGTTAGAGCATTTGCGTAGCATGCAGAAGGTCACCGTTTCAATCCCTGGCATCTTCAAGTAGGACGAAGGGGGAAAGAAGTGCCGCCTGAAACCCTGGAGAGCCACTGCCAGAGTAGACAATACTGAGCTTAGCCAGATGGATCCATGGTCTGGCTTAGTATAAGGTTGCTTCCTATGTACTTATGTAACTGTCCTGCACCAAGGTTTTTCCACTGCCCTATATAGAGGAATGTGATTAGTCTTAACAAACATTGTCAGTGGTGATTGGACAACACAACACTGGTTTGATCAGGAAACCACAGTTGCTAAGCCTGACACTTATGCAGAGCTGAACAATGTCTAACAGAATTCAATATAAGTGAAAGGGAAGCATCTGTGCACCCTATTCAATTCTATTTCTTTGTTGTCACATCCTTAATTGGTACTCTGAAATGTGGTAACATTGCTAAAAATATTTATGGCTACTTCCCATTTTCCAAAATACAATGAGCTGTACAGGGAGCTTGAATATGTCCCCACAAAATGTCTATCATTTCAAAACAGCAGTAATGACTATCTGCACGGAAAGATGATGTATGAGAACTGTCACAGGCAGGTTGATTGATTATCGATTGCAATCACCTGCTAACTTCTGTGATGAAATTTGCTATAATTCCTTCATGAAGCTCCTGATAACTCTGCATCTTTTCTCTTCAAAGGCAACCTGTGCATACTGGAAAAGACAGATCGCTCAGTGAAGATGAAAATTACCCACACGCAAATTGTAAGGCAGAAACTAAGCAACTGAGGGAGGTTAGAGACACAGCGAGAGTTTGTACTGACTTCATGCTGAATGTAGCTCTAAGAGCTCCCATGGGACTAAGTACTGCACTTGGTGTTGAATATAATAACACAAGATTTGGCCGCTGTGGTACATGCTCTAGTAACCTCCCAGTGGGATTACTGTAAGGTGCTTCATGCGCAGCCCATCATGTTTGACGGTTTGGATACTGCAAATGATCCATAATGTAGCCATGTGATCTCTGATGTTAAATATAGAGAACACTTGGGGCAGTTCAGATGCCACATGGAACCATGATTAAATCTTGGTTCCACATGATATCCCCAAGCCCCAGAGGCATGTGCTCCCTCTTCCCTGCCCACATGAGCCCCAGAAAAATTCTACTTCAGATTGAGGTTAAGAACAAACCAAGATAGACTGGGGTGCCCAAACAGACCAATCTTGGTTTAGTCTAACCAATTTCCTTGAAATAAACTGAAACCCACCTCAAACCTTGGGTTCACATATCAGTTTATTTCAAGTACTTTGGTTAGTGGAAACAAAGATCAGTCTGTTCTGATGTCATGACTGATCTTGGTTTGTTTTTAACCTCAATCGGTAGTAGGGCTGGCTCTCATAATCATTCCAATATTAGCTAAATGAAAAAACGAGATCTTTGGATTGCATGCATTCCCACAGAACGCGTTTTGTGAACTCAGTAGTTTTCCACAATCTTGGATGGATGACACGGCCGACCAACATTCAGTCAGGATTGACAAGCTAACTTCAGAATCTAGATTATGGATCTCACCTGAATGTCAGCTAAATGTCAGTCGGCTACAGCGCTCATCGAAGATTGCCAAAAAATCCTGAATTCACGGTTTTTATTTAACTAACATTGGAATTATCATGAGAACCAACCTGTAGAACACTTTTGAGGTTCTTGCAGTCAGGAGAGGGAGGAGCGCATGCTCCCGAGACTGGGAGACATCACATGAAACCAAGATTTCATTATGATTCCATATGCCGTCTGAACTGGCCCTTAATGTATATGTTATTTCTATTTATTTAATGAATTTGCTGTCCCCTGCCTTTCAAACACAATGCTTCCCAAGACTACTTACAATAAAATCAAGAACAGTCATAGGGGCCATTCACATGACCTATTGGGCGGGTAGCTTCCCAAACCTTGCCTTCTCCCCAGATGATCGTTGGTTATTTGGTGGGAGCGTGGAGTGCACAATGTATTGGGGGATTCCCACAGGAGATGGGAGTGGAGGTAAGCACCTATTCTTTTACTCTTAAAGGTGCCCCTTGCTGCCCCTCCACTGGCACCCTCACTGGCCACTACTGCTGCTGGGGCTAAACATACACCCAGCAAACACACACTAGCATTTAGCTCAGGTTAAGGGAATGCTTGGCTAACACTGGATTTGAAAGCACTGCAGGGCTAGGTGGTGCTGCCCCACTGGGATCGGGCCTGATCCCAGCAGTTCTCACATGCAGCCTAACTTGGGCTTGGACTGGAGTCCCTAGCTTGAGTCAGGCTGCACGTTAAAAGAGCCTCATAGAATGCCAATCACTTAAATATAAATCAATTTGAATCAGTACAAAATTAGAGAATTTCTAAGACCAGTTGCTGACACACTGTGCAAGAGTACATCAGCTTAGTAATGGTGCATTTGCACATGTTGCACAAATGCAAAATCTGCACAAATTGCGTTACAAAAGAGTAAGCCTGTTTCCAATTAATATCACTCTGAGCTCCTTGGAAAAAGAATGGGCTATAAAGGTAATGAATTAATTTTTTCTTAACTGTTGATTTTATTATTATAGTACTTTATTATGATATGGGAAAATTATTTTGAGTATTTTGGGCAGTATAAACACATGTTAAATAAATAAACAAAATTATGTTTGTATGCTGTAAGGTGCTTTTAATTTCTGAGTGGGTTAGATATTTTCCAAAGCCAATGAAGGAAATACAAGTTAGTAAGTGGGATTTCAAACTTAGAAAAATGGCAAATATTGCTGGGCGTATGTTTAGCCCCAGCAGCAGTAGCGGCCAGTGAGGGGAATTGGATACTATTTTGGTTTGGAAATATAGATGAAAGTCTAGTTTGTAAAATAAAACAAACGTATAATAAGATATCATTCCTTGATCTCCTTTGGTAGAGTCAAAAGAAGGGTGAAATTTTACATGAATGATAATTGTACTCACACTTCAGAAGTGGGAGGACATCTGCTGTACATGTGCTTCTTTTGGCTACACATGCACAGCATTAATCAGGATGTTGGCTTTTACATTTTACCCAGTAGCCATTCAAGTGATTCTGAGTCTACAGATGCTACAACACCTGGGGCTATTTATTTTAGAAAAATAGACGACTGGGGGGAGACATGATAGAGGTCTATAAAATCATTCATAGTGTAGAGAAAGTGGATAGAGAGAAATTCTTCTCCCTCTTACATAACACTAGAACCAGGGGTCATCCCATGAAATTGTTTGCCAGGAAATTTAGGACCAACAAATGGAAGTACTTTTTCACTCAGTACATAACCAACTTACGGAATTCTCTGCCACAAGATGTGGTGACAGCCAGCAACCTGAGTGGCTTTAAGACGGCTTTGGATAAGTTCATGGAGGAGAGGTCTATCAACGGCTACTAGTCGTAGGGCTATAGGCCACCTCCAGCCTCTGAGTACCAGTTGCAGGGGAGTAACAGCAGGAGAGAGGGCATGCCCTCAACTCCTGCCTGTAGGCTTCCTTCAAGCGGCATCTGGTGGGCCACTGTGTGAAACAGGAGGCTGGATTAGATGGGCTTTGGACCTGATCTAGCAGGGCTGTTCTTATGTTCTTATGAGTCACCCTGATCTTTTTGATTGGAAAGTACTAACCTTATCAATACTATAAATAGATACTCTAAATAGTTTTCAGTTGGTCCCCAATGCTTGGCATATAAAGATATGCTGCCTTTGTACATGGAGATTTAGATTTAATAGCAACTGAAAGAGCTATTCTCCAAAAATGTACTTAAATGGTATGCCATATAATCTAGTTTACCATCACTGAAGTTTTTGGTAGCAAATTCAATAAATTAATTATGCATTGTGTGAGGCAAAAAGAAAAAGCATAAGTTACTGAATGTTTTCTAAATATGAAATCTGAAAGTTTACTCTACTGTAAATCATGCAATCCAGATTCAATATGCATCCTTTCCATGGAGCATCTCCTATAGGATTAGTTTTATGGGGGCTGTCTCCAACATTTTTGAATGTTATAGCAAAAAACAAACAAACAAAAAAACCCAAAAAACCCTGCCAAAAATTTTCAATGAGAGTCTGCTACCCAGGAATGCAAGAGAGAATTCAAACTCAGACTCTGGAATTTTTCCCTTATTGATTAACATCTCTTTGTGCTACAACTTCAGAGTACTGTTAACTAGATAAAATCATCTTACAATTAATAAGAAAGATAATGACAAATTTCCCTGCAGGTTCTAGATAGGGAATCTGTCACAACACTGCAAGACAGCACAGGAGATAATAGGAAAGCTCTTTTAAGAGAAAAGGTATATGAGGAACACTGAATAGTCCAAAAGCTGAAAGAAATGCAATTATCCCTTGGAAGAACTGAAGGAAGAAGTCTAGCATTTCTTTATTTTAAAAAAATCGCACTTTGCCCTTCTCTCCCAAACCTGATATCCCCAAGGCAGCAAACATTGCAATAAAAACAGCTATCATACATAACTAAAATTGCACACATTTATTTCTTATATTTATACCCTGCTTTGAAGCCTTGTAGTGCGTACAAAAGGTACACAAAACCCTCCCACCTCCCAGAATCACTTTCGTGCTACGTTGGCTCTCCCCACAGGAGCAAAGGGGAGGTGTGTCAGATAGCATCTCTTCCTCCTCCTCTCCGTGATTGGCCAGCTATGTACTCTGGCTCAGCCTAGCTCTCCCTCAGCCTGATTGTCAGGCTGAGAGTGGGTGGGTTGAACTTGAGCACATAGCTTGCCAATCAAGTGGAGAGGTGGAGTCAGGTCAGGGATATGTTGTGGATCCCTGATTGTAAGGTTCCAGAGGATGGGTGGAGGAAGGAAGCTACAGCAGAGAGCTAAATTTTTGGTTTGTTTTGTTGCCTGATTCCAGGGCAGATTCACGTAGCTTGTATTTCATTTTCCACCAGCTTTGGAAAGATTTACTGTGTGTGTGTGTGTTTGTGTGACAATTCTTGGTTGCTTATAGGGAATGCCTGTGCCAAAGCTTTGAGACAGAAGGGGTATACCTCTTTCAAAAGGTTGAATATCCCTGTCCTAAGCCAATGCCTTTTGGAAAAGCAAGAAGAGATGTCTTTTTGGAAGACAGAAGAGATGGGGTCAGTTGAACCTGCAGGGACAGGATGTTCCACAGCTTAAGCGCCACCACCAAGGAGGCACTTTTTCCATAAGCTTAAACCCATGTCCTCCATTAGGGGTGGAAAAGGATATAGGATCTGAAGTATATGGATAGGTTTATATGGAAGTGGAACAAAGTAGTGCTCACCCTAGAGTGGGGATTTATTTATTTACTACATTTATAACCTGCTCTTCCTCCACGGAGCCCAAAGCAGTGTACAGGGTTATGTTTATCCTCTCAACAACCCTGTGAGGTAGGTTAGGCAGAGAGATAAGTGACTGGTCCAAAGTCACCATTGCTGAATGGGGATTTACTCAGGTATGCCCCCCCCCCGCTCCCAGTCCTAGCCCCACATTAACCACTACCAGCTGTTGTTGGGCTACAGCTCCCAGCATAGTGTAGTGGGCTGAGTATTAGACTAGGACAGGGCTGCTCAACTTCGGCCCTCCTGCAGATGTTGGCCTACAACTCCCATAATCCCTAGCTATTGGCCACTGTGGCTGGGGATTATGGGAGTCGTAGTCCAAAAACAGCTGGAGGGCCTAAGTTGAGCAGGCCTGGACTAGGACCAGGAAGACCTGCGTTCGAATCCCCATTCAACCATGATACTCACTGGTTGACTCTGGGCCAGTCAAGTGTAAAATAAATAAATACATAAATACATAAATAAAATCATTTTCAGCTGCAGTTTAGTGTGGCTGAAGATTATAGGAACTGCAGTTCAGCAATAGCTAGACAATTTTTTGTGTCTGGGGATGATGGGAACAGTAGTCCAATGATAGCTGGACAGCCTCAGGTTGGCTGTAGGAAAGGCTGTATAGTTCTAAACATGTCAGGCATTTTCAGAACAAAGGTGACTTGTTTCAACAACTTGCTTGAGATGTATAGAAACGGCTGGCAGTGGGAATCTCCTTGGGAAGAACCTGAAATTCTCTTTTGAATTTCGGTTTGGAGAAATTCTGGTTCCAGTCCTGAACTATACTCCCCTTTTTGCAGATTCTTGCCTCCGGAATCCTAACCAGACTAGCCAAGTAGTTGATAAGAAGCCTTCCACATTTGTCCTGACTCTTAAACTGAGTTATTGCCCCCCAAGCCTAACAGCTGCTTGTTTCTCCATACTAGTCAGTGCAAGGATATGCAGAAACCAGCAGGGCTGGAGGCATGCAGAAGAACCATTGATGGTTGAGAGAAACACCAGCAGCCCCCCTCTAAAGTCAAGTTTTGAATCTTCTGTTATGCGCTGCAGAACCTAATGGGAAATCCAGGCAGCTGTAATCTGGGCATGCTTTCACATTTTAAATAACACAACATGCTGACCTGAGATGGGTTGCCTCAAATCATCTAGTCAGTCAGTCAGTCAGTGACAAATATGGGAACAGCTCCATACAGGAGCCAGCTGGATCCAATCCATCAGAGCACTTACTTGTCTACAGGAACTATAAAATTAAAAACATGAGGCTTACCACCTCAAGCGCTTAATAGCACAGAGTCAGTCTTTTGTTACAACATGAGATCATTGACTGACAGCAGTTCAGGATGGCTGGGTGTTCCTTTCCCCCCACCTTCCCTTGGAAGCCCCACTTCCCCGAGTCATTTGCACATGTCTCATTAGCATCTGTCCTTCAAGCATCTCTGGCAAAGTTCCTCCTGCTCTCTGCAAGTGAAACACTTTCGGATTATCATAGGTTGCATTCTAGAAATGGTGAGTATACATTGAATTGTATCAATCCATGTTTTCCTTTACTCTCTTCCACACATCACTTCAATTGCTACTCCTTTCCTTGAGCTTAGAGCTTTGGATGATCTGTTGTCGACCACTGAAGTTAGATTTTGATGCCACAAATATGCATGATTTTTCAGTCCCAGTACAAAAACTATATCCACTGATGCAAGCACACATCCCAAGCAGATGGTGAGTGTAATCTGGAGAATATTAGTTTTGCATCTGTATGCAAATAAATATGGAGACTGGGTGGACAAGGTGATGCACAATTAAGTTAATTGCATATGCAGTGCACAGCAATGTGTCTGAGGATCCTCACCCGGCTCTGCGCCATCAACGTGGACAAAAAAGGTATCCCAGGCAGCTGCAGAACCACTGTAGGAAGGAAGCAAGCCAGGCCGGTAGGGTTGCCTTAGTGATGGCAATACCAATGGAGAGAGTGCAGCAGAAGACAAGATAACCAGGAGACATGCTCCATATTTGGGGCAATGGAGACAGAGCTGTCAGATCAACAAGACCTGGATGTGGAGTGGAAGGGGAGTGGAAGGGGAGGTGGAGAACTGTTTTGCTTGCCTGCAGGTTGAGCATGAGCCAGCAATGTGATGCAGAGGCTAGCCCGATTTTTTGTTGACCGTAAGAACCACCGGGCTCGCAGCCAAGCCCGGTGGTTCTTGAGCGGGTAACCCACTCGAGAACCCCTGGCAAAAAATGGGTTTGAGGAGCAAGCGCTCCAGCAAACCTGCTTTTTGCGATTGTGAATAGATGCGGCGCACCTTCACACCGCACCTACTCATGAGTAGACCCCCGGTCGGGAGGCGAAAAGCAGCTGCCTGGCTCAGGGGTCTCCCCAGTATGCCCTGTGCGCTTGCGCAGGGCATACTGGGGCTTGCAGGGGCCGCATGGCCCCCGCTCCCCCCACCCCCCGCCAGCTCCATCACGGAGCTGGCCATCGTGTGGGCGGCCGATCCAGCCGCCCAGGGCTCCCTGCCCACCTGTGAGCGGGGAGAGTGGGCTTAGCCCACTCTTCCCGCTCACTGGTTAAAACCGGGTCTCACTGCTTGTGGGACCCAGTCCAAAGAATGTGTGCTTACTGGGGACTGGTGGTTCCCTCCTACTTTCTTGTCGCCATTATGTGTGAAGCCAGCCAGTGTTTCAGATCTACATTATGTGACTTAGACTGAATATGTGGTTTTGAATAGAGAACATCATGCACAGTTAATCCATTGCAGAGAACAACCTGCAAATGATGCACAAATGTTATTCAGAGTTAGGATTCCAAATATTTGGTTTTGGAGATCCTTATCATTTGTGTCAAATATTAGACACAGATCCCTTCGCTTAAAAAAAAAAGGAGGCTATCCACCTATGTTGATAACATTGATCAAAAGTAGATTGTAAAAAGAGATAGGAAATAATTTCAATAAATGCACATCCAGGGTTTCCTGTTCTTCAGTGTTATCATGTTATCAGAGAATGGTCTTTTGGACTTGCTGAAGCTTGCTCTCCACTCTTGGCCACTATACCAAAATTAAAAAGAACTCCTAGCTAATAATGTCAAACTCAAATGGCATTTGCTCACATTGCAGGGCTCTCTGCTGTACATCTGAGACTCATTCACTCTCATTCCCTCTCTCATGCACTCTTTTCTGGAACATGTGAATTGCTACACATGTAAACCATTAGTGTACCCATTTGCATTGCTACCTAACACAGCCTGCATCTTCTTAATCCATTTATTCTAATTTGCATTGCTAGCAAACATTAGGAAAAATACTCCATCAATTAAATACAATTATGCTTAATGATTGCTCAAACTTGTCACCCATAAATCATGACTGGTAAGCCATTAGGATCCCATTCATCATGGAGTCTTTCGTTAGCAATGTTTGTATTTATGGGATCTAAACAGCAAATAAATATATGACCACATTACTGAGCAAGCCAGAAATCTAGAAAGACCTAGAAAACCTAGAAAAGTCATTAGAAGCCTTATTCCATACCACCTTATCTACTGCTTCTCTGGGATCTCTCACATCTGAAAAACTGGGAGAAACTCTGCCTGCAGCTCCACTATAAGATCAGCCCTGCTGGATCAGGTCCAAGGCCCATCTAGTCCAGCATCCTGTTTTGCACAGTGGCCCAGATTCCAGATGGTGGAGCTTGATGATGGTTGCTCTTCAAAACGGGAGCTATTATATGGCGTCCCTCCATTCTGTCACCAATGCTTTTTAACATCTACATGAAACCGCTGGTGAGATCATCAGGATATTTGGTGCAGGGTGTTATCAGTAGGCTGATGACTCCCAAATCTATTTCTCCTTATCATCATCATCCTCATCCTCATCCTCATCATCATCAGGAAATGGCATTCATTCCCTAAATGCCTGCCTACAGGCAGTATTGGGCCAGATGCGGGTTAACAAATTGAAGCTGAATCCAAGCAAGATGGAGGTGCTCATTGTGTTGGACCGGAATTTAAGGGATGAGTTAGATCCTCCTGTGCTGGATGGGGTTACACTCCCCCAGAAGGAACAGGTATGCAGCTTGGGAGTACTCTTGGATCCAGGCCTCACCCTGGTATCTCAGGTGGAGGCTATGGCCAGGAGCGCTTTCCATCAACTTCGGCTGATTCGACAGCTGTGTCCATTCCTTGAAGAGAACCATCTCAAAACTGTGGTGCATCAGATGGTAATTTCCAGGCTTTACTATTGCAATGCACTCTACATGGGGCTGTCTTTGTACATAGTTTGGAAACTTCAATTAGTTCAAAATGCGGCAACCAAACTGGTCTCTGGGGGTAACACAGAGAGACCATATAATGCCTGTTTTAAAACAGTTGCACTGGATGCCAATATGTTTCCGGGTGAAATACAAAGTGCTGGTTATTACCTTTAAAGCCCTGGATGGCTTGGGTCCGGGCTGCCTGAGAGAGTGCCTTCTTCTGCATGATCCCCATCACATGTTGAGGTCATCTGGAGAGGTCCGTCTCCAGTTACCACCGGTATGTCTGGTGGCAACTCAGAACCAGGCCTTCTCTGTAGCTGCTCCTAGCCTATGGAATGCACCCCAGGCAAATACCTGCAGTTTAGGCTCATTGTTGGCCTCTAAGAGATAAACAGCCTGGTCCTTCCCCCACCCCAGGTCTTACTTAGAACTCTCATTATGCTAGATAAAAAATAACATATGATAATGGGCCCATATCACATGAAGTGGTACTCCCAATTCCTTGATAGTATTAATAGACAAACTTTTACAAATATAATTGTTACTTACTGATCTGGTGCCAAAATATTGTCAGTGGTGAATAAATTTAGCAAGAACATATGTTGATGCATAATTCACTATTTGCAACTAGGCTTTGTTGTAAATTTGATGGGAATTCATGAAGGAATTAAGTTGCACAGTGAACGACACATGTAGCCTGTCACATCCATAGTGGCAGTGGAAGTAGTTGTAGCCATCCTGCAGTGTTCATAATGTACAGGTGATTGATTTGGCATGGATCTTGGCTAGAAATGTGACGAAACCTAGCTGACTTCTGAATGTTGTGCATCCACATCTCAAAAGCATACACAGTGCTAGTGGCCCTGCTTCTGAAGTGTGGATGTTCATGCGAGGTGTGTGTGTGTGTGTGTGTGTGTGTGCGGGGGGTTGATTATCACTGATACCCCCTCCCTGCAGAAGTGCTCAAAGCAATGTGGGAGTATTTCCCTGTGGGTTGCGCAACCCCTAGGCACATGGGTTCCTAGGAGCACTGCTAGGGGTCGGGGGGTCGGCACAAATTGCCCACCTACACAAGCATCTGCACCTTAGATGAGCAGTTGCTAGCACTGTGCATGTGCTTTTTCTTGGCTACATGTGTGCAGTGTAATCAGGATGTTAGCCATGCCACCCAGTTCAGACTATGATTTTTGTGTGCTCATAGAAGGCCCTCTGTTCAAAACTTGCCAACTCCTCATTATTTCTTTTCTAGTTTCAGTTGTGATCTGATATGGGGAAGAACTCAAAGTGGAAGAACTCCCAGCCACCCAAATACCTGGTTGCTGCAGCACCAGGAAGAGATAGATTCCCTCCTTCCTGTTGCCTGATAGGGGGAGGTGGTGGAGGAGGAGAGAGAGAGATACCTCTCAGTAGCAGCCATAATCATTGCTAGAGAGGAGGCAGGGAGAGGGAAAGGATCTCCCTCCCTCCTTCTTCCCTCCCTGCTGCCACTGTTGCCTGCCATGTGGTCTTTTCCTGTGGTGGGGAGGTAACTAACTTGATGGTTTCAGTTTCTTCCAACTCAGTAATGAATGCAACTTGTTATGTTGCATTCATTAGTCAAAAGCATATGGAGGGGAGGATTTCCCAACAGAACCTGCGTTACCTGTATACTTCCTTTTGGGCAGGAAAAGGAGCAGCTGAGAATCACACATAGTTGAGCCCCCAGGAATGGGCTGAAGCTCAGTGGTAGAGCATTTGCTTTGAATGCAAAAACTCCCAGGTTCAATCCCTGTCATCTCCAGCTAGGACTGAAAAGACTCCTGCCTAGAACCTGAGAAAGCTGCTACCAGTCAATGTCGACAATAATGAGCCAGATAGATCAATAGTCTGATCAGAAGGTAGCTTCTGATAGTCCTATGTAAATTGCCAAAGCAATTTCAATCTAACAGACTTGTGTTGTTTCAGTTGGAAAGAGTTAATATTAAGAGTAGGAAGCAAACTGACACATTCATTTTATGATCAATGGCTACAGCAGATATGGTGTATTCTATAATGATGGAAAGCGTAATGCACATTGTTCAAAAATGCATGGAAATTTGGTCTAATGTTTTGAATGTTAAAATCTTTTCAGCTATTGGTTTAGTCTTACAACTGAGATTTGTATTTGAAAGCTAATTGCTTTTTCATTTTTAAAGAATTTATTAGGTTTTTATTTTATAATGATTAGAAGGGAAGGGAGTGTAAGTTAACATGCAAAATGCTTCTATGAAGAATTCCATCGATAATGTTTTACAGCCTTTACTCTTTTATAAGTGTACAACTTCACTCTTTAATTAAAATAATGTTTCTTTTAAAGTGCCTAATTAAAATGGATTCTTCAATGGAAAATTCAATTCAATTGAATTCTTCCGTTCAACCAATTCAAATGAATCATTTGAAATGCAAACTATATTAGGCATTCTGGCAAATAAGCCAATTTACTTCCATTAACATTAGGGGGTATCAGAGCCCGAGTCTAAGAAGTTGCTGCAAACAGAGATGTGTGATGAATTATTCTATTCTCATCTTATCAACATTATTCTTTTGACTTTTCTCAGAATTTCTACAGATGTTTTACCTTTGTAGGACCCCTCCCCCCAAATTCAAATCTCACTCTTAATACAAAATTTTAAGGAAACTTTTAGATGATGTGCTGGTACCGTGCAAGATTTCACTTGGGACATACAGAAATTCCTGAGAAATTTGTTCTAGTTTTGTCTTACTTCTTCCTTTAAAAATCCTTGAAAGAGACTCAGGAGCATTTCATTTTAGCCAAAACTCAGTGGCAAAGTTGCTCATCTTAGAGTAGGGATGTCCACAAAACTGGCCAGGCAGGTTTGGTTCAAATCTGAACTGGATTTGAACCAACCTGGCCCGGAATGGTTTTGGTTTGGGCAACAGCCCAAACTGGGCCGCTGCCAGCTCTGGCTATTTAGGGGGAGGCAGGCAGGGGTGGGGGTGAGACGCCGCTACTCCTCATCCATGGCCGCAACCACCACCCCTAGTACTTGTAAGTATAACCGACTCCCCTCCCACCCACTCTAGGCTTAGGAAAGACCCCTTGCCCCTTGACTGGTAAAGGGGAATCCTCACCAGATTCACCTTTACCAGTAGAGCTCTGAACTGATTCGGTTCTAACTTGGATCAACCAAGGCTGATTCTGTTCAATCCAAAACCTGTCAAATGGAGCCAGTTTGACATTGAGCCCAGCTTGAACTGAGACAGTTTTCACACCCCTATCTTTTAACTTCCTTAAGGATTTCTATGGATGTTTCACTAGAGCCAGAGACTCCATATTCAGTGGTGATGCCAGTGTTATAATTATATCCTACTATTCTTTAAGACAGTTCCGAACAGTTTATATGGGACTTCATGTGGTCCCATCCATGTGAACTCATGATGCTGCCTTATACCAAGTCAGACCCTCTGTCTAACTCGCTTAGTATTGTCTACACAGAGTGGAAGTGACTCGATCACTCCTGTTGGGAGCAGCAGATGCTCTGTCACTGGTCCTGCTAACACTTTGGTACCATCTACAGCAGATCCTAACAATGGTTACAGTCCTGATGTACATCATCTACTGAAACACCAAATCGGTCTGATGGACAATTGCCCATCAAAGCAACTTACAGTTTTATATCTGTGTTACAAAACAACTCTGGGACTATAAAATCAGCAATGGCTAGTATCACCGCATGCACAAACGTTAGAAAGAACATCAGTAAGGAGAAAAGGAGAATGGTAGTGGCAGATCAGAAGGAGGGCTGAAGAGGACGTGCTTATAGGCCTTTCAAACCTGGGTGATTGACCAGCCTGTGCACCTGGGATAAACTTCACAACAGGGGAGGCAAGGAAGAGCGAGGCAGCTGGGGCGGGTAGAGGAGAGTGAGAAGGAGCTGCACCTGTGGCTTGTTTTCCACCCCCGCCCCCCACTCCATCTCTTGTAAGGCCACTACTGCATCACTGCATCAGCTAATAACCCTGCATACATGGCCACTGATCCAAAGATGCTTCCATGCACGAGTGAGTTCCACACACATCTCTGTGCACAAAGATCTGAGCACAGGTAACTGCAAAGCGGTACGGGTGTGCAAAATAAAAATGTCTTTCGTATTTTTGTTTCAGTGTTTCCCTTTTTTCATTCATTTACTATTTTTGTTTTGTTCTTCGGCATTCTGTCTGAAGGTGGCGAGAGTGTTTGGCTCCTAGCCTCAGCTCCAGACTATGGATGACAGTGAGCTGGTGCTAGCTGCACACTCAGAATCTGATTGTGCAAGGTGATTCATGCAAAGAAACATGCTTCCCTGCACCAATCCAGATCCTGTCTAGCAGATAAACATAGATCAGTTGGGACAGGAATTTAACTGGCATGGATTGGAGCTGGAGGAAATTGGTCCCTCAATTTGCATGTTTGCAGTGTTTCCTGTAGCAACACTGATGTCAACCACACCCAACATGGGCATCCCATTCTGAAAGGTATGAGCAATGGCAGCAAGGTCAAGAATTTTCTTGGCCATGGTATGCTGTCTGGGATTCCCTTCCCTCCTGTTAAAGAAGTTAAATGAGCATATTAAAAACATGAGTTTTGAATGGGTATAGAACCAGTGGCCAACATCCAGACTAACAAAGCATGTATGCAGCATATGCTATGGGGGAAGGGGTGATTTTCATCAGTCATCTCTTCCCTCTGTAGTTGACTCTGACTACCAAAAATATGTCCCTGAGGGCTGTGAGATCCTCAGGGACATATTTCTGGGAGTCACAATCAGCTACAGAGGGAAGGGGAAATCAACAAAAATTGTCTCTCCTCTGAAGCACATGTGCAGTCTTGCTGCAAACACATTTCATTAGTCTGCATGTTGGCCAGTGTGTTTTATACTATACACATATTTGCATCCTTTCCCCTTCTTTCCCTATCCTATTTTTCTACTCCCTTTTAAAAAGGAGGAACTTGTGTGAAACTTGCCACTGGTGTGACCCACAACTTGTGGTTCCCAAACCACTAGAGGAAGACAAATGCCTAGGATGACCAAGAAAACAATAACACAGGGTTGTTACATTCAACTAGGAAATGTTTCATTTCTGAGAATACATATCTTATTCTAGCACCTGAAACCCTCTTTATCAACTTCTTTTAAGTTACTTTTCAACTAAAGTTTAATTTGCTTCTGAACTGAAGCTGATTTCTAAAAGTGGCAATTTGGTTTCTTTCCCATTTCCCCGCCCTCAAAAATTATCTGTAGTTTAAGTATTTTGCTCCTACTGAAGTTTCCTTTTTATCTTATCGCTGAAGATAGAATTATTTACCTTTATCCAGTCTAATTTATGTCATACAAGATCAAACAAAATGTATTTAGCCAACTTTAATTGAATCATTGCAAATGTCTTTTCTTCACAAAATGTGCCTGCTCATTATAAAGTCACTGATGTAAGGAACTTTTGAAATTAGTTATGTGAGAAATTATGATAGGATGCATTCTTCTTTGAGAAAAAAAAATCTAAATTGAAAAAGAATGGGTCCTGAAACAGACCGTTATTTATCATAGAGTAGTATTTAGAACTCGTAACTGAGCAAAGACCCCTGTTCCATTGACTTACAATGTTGCAATAAATGACATCATGGTGACTGATGCCAATTCACAGCTCTGACTTTTTGTATGAGTTCTCTGGGTTCAATCCCCATTCACACACTCTCCCAGCTTTCACATACAATCTTGTTGTATGCACATGATTCACATATACCATTCACATACCATTCTTAGAGGTTGTTCACACAACCACAGGGTGGGGCTAGTGAGGCAGGGCTGGGGAGGTTGCTGGAGAGAGAACCAGGATCTGACCAACCTCCCCCCACATGACCACCTGTTTCTGCTGAGCTGTCCCACTCATGCAACCACATGATCTGCACTGTGTCCAGTGGTGCAACACTCCAGAGGCAGGGGGAGAGAAGCCCAACCACCAGGAATCCCACAATGCACCGTGCAAGCAGTGCTGTGCATTGTGGAAATTCCTGTGGCCAGGTTGCTCCATCCCTCAGCCTGAAAGGAACTGCTGGCAGTACATGCACAAACACGACCAGGCATATGCACATGTCCTCCTACCTCACTTTTAGCCCAGGTAAACAAAAAAACAAAAAACTGGGCTACTGGCAGAAAAGTGCTGGTATTGGGATCAATCCCTGCAGTTCTCATGACCAGCCCTACTTGGTAGGGCAGTACTAGTCCAAGTAGGACTGGTCATGAGAATGGCCTTTTAGACACATAGGATCTAAAAGTAGAACTACATGCTACACTTTAATGCAAATAACAGCACCCCCCTCCTCCCAATGGCACATTCCTTCTAGGAAAAAGCCATTTTTGGAGCAGTTCAATGTGGAGTGGTGAAATAGAAAGGGGTGGCTAACACTCTGCTTTCCCCCAGTAACTTCCCTGCGAGCCACTCTTTTTCACATGGGGAAACTCTATGGTTATTGAAAGAGGTTGAAGGAAATGGGAATGGGAATGGGAGAGCCAGCATAGTGTAGTGGTTAGAGTGTTGGACTAGGACCGGGAAGACCCGAGTTCGAATTCCCATTCAACCACGAAACTCACTGGGTGACTCTGGGCCAGTCATGTATTTCTCAGCCTAACCTACCTCACAGGGTTGTTGTGAGGACAAAAATAACCATATACACTGCTCTGAGCTCCTTGGAGGAAGAGCAGGATATAAATGTGATTTTTTTAAAAAAAAATTAATCATCATCATCATCATCATCATCATCATCATCAGAGAAGAAGGAACTGATAGGGGAAAGTTAGGAAGTTTCCACCCACAAAAGCATATGATCTAAACCGCCCATGCTTTAAACTCCTTTTTCTCTACAGGAAGTGCTGCTGAGTATTTGCTACACACCTAGGCCAAGACTGCCACAGCTTGGGCAAGAAGCATTTATCATTTCATTATTGAATTGTTGTATTCACATTCATTTTGTAATGAGTTTCAACCAGTTTTGTTACTTCCATCGGTATTAATTTTATTGTTTTCTTCCTGTGCTTAGTCATCATCATCATCATTACCATCATTATATTAATGACAATGTGATTTTATTAATGATTTAATTAATGTTTGCCATTGTATGTGGCAGGGATGGGATCAGAGCTCCTCTCAATGGTAGGGCTCGTGGCACCTGTGCTGTGCTGAGGACCAGGAAGCATTACCATATTTCTTTCTATTGTTGTGAATTGGAAAAAAAGTCTGGTAACACTTGTAATGCTACTTCCCAATCTCTGCAGCCTCACTGCTGCTTCTGGGCTGTCAGCAGTGGTGCCACAAGCTCTACCATCTATGTAGGCCTTGTGCATCATGTCAATCAGTGTTTGCCTCCTAACACCACCATTTTGTATATGCCCACATTACTCCAGAGCCTGCATCAGTTCAGTGTCTTTTGGGGTGCAGGATTACAGCTGCCACAAGAAATGAAGGCCCTCACTATCGGTAACCGTATTTCCCACAATGCCCTGGAATGAGGTAACAGTCCAGGCACCGTGTGAAAATGATGGTGGCTTGGAGCTCTGCTGCCACTTTTCTACGTAAAGCCCACCAAATAAATCCCAAATGTATCATGACTGGGTTACACAAATGGAGCCAACTGTGATTCTTTCAGAGCTCTTCTAATTAATTTTGGAATGAATGAAAACTGGACTGAATAGGCTTGATCCAGTAAGTTTTCATTTGTTATAAAATGAATCGACAGTGCAATACTGTACTCAGTGGAATTTACTTCCAAGTAAGCCTGCATACAACCAGCCAAGAAAGTCATTCTCACAATGAAATGGGGGGAGGGGAGCAGAAGGGAAGGCAGGATCTTACCTTCCTGCTCCCACATGACATGAGCCTCCTTTGGGCTCTGTCTGTGGTGAGGAGCTCCAGAGCTCAGATGGGAGGGGAAAAACTCATGCTGGGTCCTCCAGGATCCCACCATGCAAAGTGTGAGCAGCGGAGTGGCTGCCCTCAGCATTGCAGCAGCTCTACTCTGCCTGGCCCCTCTTTCCTCCTGACTCTCTGATAAACATGGCTGCCTGCCACCCAGCAGCAGTGTTGGAAATGGCAGCAGTGCACACAACCAGTGGAAGAGGTAGGAAGGTGCTTGTCCGCCTCCTACCTCACTTTTTACCTGGATAGCTGTAGTTGATCTGGGCTACCTGGGGATGGAGCTTCTGGTCCAGGAGGGCTCCCGCTGCCGCAGATGACCAGAGCTAACTGGGTAGAAGAGGGTTGTGATAACGGCCTTAATGAATTAATTCATCGGTTAATAGCAAGAAAGTGATATGGCTAAGAGATATTGAAGACTATTGCCATGCTCCTGCTTTGCCACCTGCGTCATCTCCTTCAGGTTGCCTCATTATAGGGCTGACTCTCCTGAAATGTGATTCATGAATATATTTTTGAAAAGTCTATTTGGGGGCATTTGAAACTATGCCCTTGGCACCCCCTTTCCCTACCTATTCTGAACATTACAGGTGAACTACAGCACATGTTCAAACTGTAATTAAATAATCAATTAATCACACCGATTGATCAATCAATGGTTTATTTTTTATTTATTTATTTTTGTTTAGCATATTCTTATACCGCCCAAAACTTACGTCTTTAGGTAAGGGCCTCTTAACAGAGCATGAAGGAGATGCAATTTCCCACTACTTCCCCTTCCCTCTGAATCCTCCTGTGCCTCCCAAAATTATGTCCCTGAGTGTCATGTAACCCTCAGGGACATAATTTTGGAAGGTGCAGGTGACTACAGAGGGAAAATTAAAAAACCACCCCTCCCCTGTTGTGCACCAGAAAATACTACAGTGTTAGCCTTGATGTCGGCCAATATGTATATATTGCTTTTCAACAACAACATGTAAAAGAAACACAACAGTTCTTAAAGCAATTTACATAGCAAAAAGGAATGTGGTTCCCTGTCCCCAAAGGCCTCACAATCTGTTACAAAACACAAGGTGTTTAAACACCATCAACAGCCACTGGAGGGATGCTGTGATGGGGTTGAATAAGGACATTTGCTCTCCCGCTGCTAAATATAACAAAACCACCACTTTAAAAGATGCCTCTTTGCCCATTGAGCAGGGGTTATTTGAACTCCATTTCAAAATATTAAAATGGAAGGAAGTGAAATATTGATTGGTTGTTGCAGGAGCAGAAAACAGCATGATTTCTTTGAGTTTAGGCTCCATCTTTTGCAAATCGAGAGGATGAAAGCAGATTTTTAAAAAGCTATTAAACAGAGCCATTTAGATGATAGCTCAGGACAGCCGTAGTGCTAAGCTGTTGAATCAATGATCTCCAGTTGCACCTGGAGGTTTTAGAGGTAGGGTGATATTGCAGGTGCTGGCATTGCCCCGAGGGCAGAATCATGCATTCTCTCTCTCCCCCCTCCCTCTTACCCCCAATGACTTCTGTCCATCACGGTTCACTAGAAGTTCTTCAGCCACAAATCATGTCCCACTCTGCTGCCAGGCAACCTCCAGCTGGAATGGCAATTAGCCAGATGTCAGTGGTCCTATTATCTCCATTCCTCAGTTCTCCATTATTTAGCCGCTGCACAATAATAGGGCAGGAGTGGGGGAAGGAGAGAGAAAGAATTACAGTGGAGTATCCCACCAGGGCTCCACTTTAGAAGCCTGTGAGGAAACTGAAGGCGGGCCATCAGAGACACCAAAATGAGACAAGAGCCTCTAAACACAGTCATTATTGTTGCTTCCCTCGCATTTTAACTCTTTGCTGGGAGAGAGCGTGAGCTTCCCTGGTGCTGCAAATGAGGAAGGTGCTGCAGGGAAAGAATTTTAAAAGGATTCCCTTTCTCCCATACACAACATCTAGGCCATAGTTATCTACTGTCTTCAGGCAATGAGCTTTCACCGAGTTAGCTAATCAGTTTGCCTCCATCACACTGTATAAAAATCTAAAATTGATTACAACATGCAAAAAATGCACCCATTCCATATAACTCAACTCTGTTTTAGGATCCTTGGTAGCTACATTATACTGAGTTAGACCCTTGGTTAGACTCTTGGTCCACCTAGCTCAGAATTGTCTACACTGACTGGCAGCGACTCTTCGACGTTTCAGGAAGGAGTCTTCCCCAACCCTATCTGGAGCTCCCAGGGTTCAAACCTGGGACCTTCTGCATGCAAAGTGGATGCTCTGCCACTGAGCTGCAGTCCCACCCCTGTTTCCAAACTTGGTCAGTCCATGTGTGGATGACCAAAGACATAAATTTGACTGATGGGTAGAACAGGAAAGAGTTTCTACCAGTTGTAGAGATCCTCTGTCTTTGCTGAAAGATAGTAGGGATCAAACCAATCCCTACAACCTCCAGTGGATACCTAGGCACCACTTGACAAGCACTATGAGAGAAGCTGGATTAAGTCCCGGCCCTGAAGCTATGGTTGCCAATGAGCCTTGAGTCAAGATGGCATTCCTCTTTTGCCTTACCTTGCTTGATGCTGTCCCAACCAGAGCTCAGGGTAGGAAAGAGTGTGGGGAAGGGGAACTTATGGGACTCTTGTGTTAATGTTTAATGGTTTTAAATTTTTAATGCTGGTTTTAAATGATCTTAATGTGAATGATTTTAATGTTTAATGTTTTAATTGTTTAACTTAGTTTCAATGTTAATTGTTTTTGTTTTGATGTAAACTGCCCTGAGCCATTTTTGGAAGGGTGGTATATCAAACAAACAAACAAACAAACAAACAAACAAACAAACAAACAAAGTAATGTAATGAGGTAGAATCCTAAGCAGAGAAGATTAGTACACTGGATTCCTAGCATCTGCTTCTTCCACCAAATTAGGACCAGACATTGATTCCTCTGAAGTCCAGCCCTAATTCTAAATAGATCCATCGCATTTTGATCTACCACCACAGTGACCAACATGAGTCCTCCTCACAGCTAGTCATCTCAACCAATTAGGGATACACGGGCCAAGGGGAGAGCAGGGTGCCCCCCCCCACAGTCAAAAAGTGTGGAGACCCAGCTTTTGAGCCATGCAAGCTGCTCATTCGCTGGGTCAAATGACCAGCCCATCTAGATGAGCAGAGAATGACCAGCCCACACTGGTTTGAGGATACAGCGGGAGAGGAAAAGGAGTTGAGGAACTCCAAGCCTGCCCAGCACCTGCCCTCCCTCTATTGCTGCTGGTCTCCCTCCCCTCAGCAGTGCAGGCCCTTTGATCCTCAGGGCCGTACAAACTCTCTGTCTCTCTGAGAGACAGCTTTTATAGGTGCTGTGAGGAGCTTCCCTCCGGGATGAATTAGGCCTGAATTACACACACACACACACACACACACACACACACACACACACACACACACTGTTTGGGGTCTGGGCACTTGAGAAATCAGGATGGAGGCTCCTGCCTGAGCAGCAACAACAATAACAGAGCGGAGCGGGCATGGACAGAGCACACTGAGTGAGGAGAAGGAGGAGAAAAGCAAGCCAGAGACCAGGCAGGAGGTGGGCCCTGCCCACTCAGGGAGCCATGGCAGCCCCCCAAAAACATTGGCACCCTAGGCAACTGCCTAGGTCTGCCCAGTGCACAGGCCAGAACTGGGGGAGAGCTTGTATGGGGTACCTCCTCCCCACATATGGTCCTCCAGTCTTCAGTCTCTCATGGGTTTTTTGTGTGTTTAAGATAAAAATGCAAGGGCAAAGCTACATATGACTGCATGGCATTTGGCACTCAAAACAGCACTGGATTGGACTAGATGGATGAATGGACTCAATATAAGGCAGCTTCAAGTGTTCAACTCCCCTAAGACTGGTTGCACAGAAAAACCTTCAGAAAGATACTAAAATGGGAAAAACCTGAGGGTAAAATGGAAAAGCATCCTACCACATCTGAGGTTTCACTTAGCCAACAAAATATCATTTTAAATGCAGGAGGAATGGCAGTTAGTATTTCTGGGTCACTGTTCAAGGTCATCAATTAATCAGCACTTCAGATGCCCAGACAGGTGATTAATCAGTGGTCTAGGAGAAAGATAAACCATGTACAAAAAGCAAACAAGACAGCAAGATTCTGTAAACAGTTAAAGCATGGACTGAAAACTGAGAAGTGAGCCTCCAGAAATGAGATTGTGGGGGTCCATATTTATTTTTCTCCACTAACTTCCAGATCGTGATGAAAACAAGTGATTTATTGCCTGTCACTCACATGCTCTGAAAATAAATTCTTTGCTCTTGCATTATGCTACTTTGCACTTACAAGGCATGTGATATTCAAGTTCAAAAATCTGTTTAAAGAAGTGAGGACCCACAACAAAATAGTGTATTTCCATCCCCTAGCAAGAGTGCTCCTGTTCAGGACTCTAGTCAGCAGGAACAGTAGCCTTGTAGCATTGTTTGGAGCTCATAGAGGATGGGGAAGTTATAGGAGTGGGAAAGGAAAACAGGGATACTTTGTTTACATTCCCACCCTCCTGAAACCTTCTCCCACTGAGGTATAAAGTGCTAAAAAGCTCAGAATCAGGGCTGACTGCTAGCTCAAACCTAAGTGTTTTATTGCTATATAACCAGGAGGAAATTCTAGGGGTGAGAAAGAAAAATTGGCCACCTTGATATGTAATGTGGAACCGTGGGTCCAATTGACCTGTGGTTCCACGTCCCCTACCTCTGATCTTCTGTCTGCATTCAGATGAAATTGAGAGCTCCTTCTCTGAAGTCTCACTGACTGCAGAGAGGAGGGAGGGGGAATCTGGCTGTGTGGGCTTCCTTCTTTCATGACGGATAGCACACAGCCATAGTAGCCAGAGCAAGGGTGGAGCTTCCTTCCTCAACTCCAGTTGGGAAACATGCAGACTCCTGTGCCAGCTTTTTAACCTAATGCTGGCACCATGGAATCAGAGGTCTAGGTGGTGGACCTCACTACAAACTGAAGGTAAAATTATCTGTCTGGGAAGGGAAACCATGAGTCCATTTTTTGCTGAAAATGCAGTTGCCTGCATTCAGATGTGCAGTTTCCAAAACAAGATATCAAGAGATCTCCAGTTTCATGTTACATGCGAATGTGGCCACTGTGTCTTTTCTCTTTTACTCCATCTTGAAACCATTCCATACAATATGTGGAGGGGAGTTTTTTAACCTCATGGGCATCTCACCAACCATAAGCAGCATAATTAATATAAACTGTTAGAAGCTCAAGCAAGCTTTTCCCCACTCCCAATACCCCCCCCCACCCAATCTCTTCAATGTTCCATAGTTCTAAGTATAGACCATTCTTTCCCTGTTCCTTGGAATTCTTAAAAATGAAAATCCTTTAAATATACAAACTAATGTAATTCTGTATAGCTACAGAGCTCCGTAGTATACAGAAACCATGACCGTTTTGCACCATATTTTGCTTCCAAACGGGTAGGCATGGAATAATCCAAATTTGATCCTATAGGAAACAATAAAAGCCAGTGCCCAAAATTTGCCTTATTCTCTCAGTACCTATATTCACACACAAGAGATCATTGCCTGAGCAATCCCCACTTCTGAGGACTGCATAATTCTGAGGAGAATTATGGGTAAAATTTGTGGTTGCCATTGATAAAAGACAGCTGTCTATTTTTAACCTCAGAAAGATGCTGAATATTCTTCTACCATTTTTGTCCCCCCCCTCTCTTCCCCCCCTCTCTTCCCATCTCATTCTGACCCCCATGATTATAGTCTTTCTTACTTTCTTCCCCTCAACCTTGCCTTCCTATTGGCCACAGCCAAAATTCTATCTCAGAGCCCTTCAATTGCATACAACTATATAAGCATATATATAAGCATAGATAGATAGATCTCCAAAAACTGCTGCAGTGCTAATAAAAATGAATAGTGAAATAATTTATCATAGCATCTCTCTATTCCATTCTAGAAGCAGCCTCTAATTCATCTCTCTTTTGGGCCCCCTCAGGCAAATTCTTTTTGCTTCTTCCTTCTGAAGACACATTGGGGCTTTAAAAAAAAAAAGGCCTGAGGATAAGGAAGGCCTGAGGAAATGACATGATACTTTGGCAAGAGGTGCCAGCTGTTCCTTCCTGGAGAAGCTTAAGACACTAAGGGAGCCTGAAGTGTGATTAAGAGGGGGAAAGTAGGTCCAAAGACAGAGCATTTGAAGAAAGTTTAGACTATGGCTGAACTAAAAGGGTGGCTTCCTTTTGCAAAAATGAGAGGACATTTTGGCTTATTTTGGGGCAGCAAAATGGAGGCAAAGGGGGGACTTTAACACCTTACCAATGGTAGCATTTGTCTCTGTAGCTGCAGGCTAGCAGTTGCCATCTCACACACACACACACACACACACACACACACACACACACACAACCCACGCCCCTTTTGAACAATGCTACATTACGTAGGACTGTTGCTGCTGTGAAAGCAGCAGTGGTAGCAAAACTAAATGTAAGGCCAGCAAATAGCTTCCCCTTTCATCCCTGCCCCACTCCAAATTGGGAACTGAAAGTTCTTAGCAGAGACCTTAGTCTCAAGAGGCTTTGCACATTAAAATGATATTCATTTATCTCACTGGAACCTTATCCTGCCTTTGCTTCTGAGCAGAGCAGTGGCTGTTCAGGGGAAGAAGGGTTAAAGACCTCTTTGCTTTGTGAGACTGAGTGCCCAAGGCACATAATAAGGAAAGGGCATTGCCAAGGCCTCTGTTGGTAACACAGGAGGTGTCCGAGCCCTTTGCCTATGTCTCACTTCAGCAGAGCCCTTTTTTTCATTGCCTCTCTCTTCAAAATGTGACTTGCATTTTTTTAAAAAAACGTAGTTGCTGTCCAGGAAAATATCTACACACGCACATACCCTTTTTGGGATATGTAGAACTATCTCTGAGGAATTTTGTTGGTTGTATAGAAACCTTGTTTGCTTTCCTGAAAATCCTTCAGACATTTCTATGCCAGAAATTCCATTTGCTCAAAAACGACACTTGAGGTAAAATTCTGTGGTGACTATAATCCATGATCTTGATGTGTAGAAAGTTTTTTCAGCTGTCCTGGACTACCAGTTGGACATCCAGTGCTGCAGAGAGGTAGATGATATGTACAGTGATGCTTACTAACCATCTGTATAGATAGAGATATGTGGAACCCTTAGGCATTTTGCTAACTTATCATTATACGATGATGATGATATACCACTTTTCAACAAAAGTTCCCAAAGCAGTTTACATAGATATAAATAAGTAAAATGGCTCCCTGTCTCCAAAGGGCTCACAATCTAAAAAAGAAATATAAGATAGACATCAGCAACAGCCATTGAAAGGTTGCTGTGCTGGGGATGGATACAACCAGTTGCTCTCTCCCTGTTAAATAATTAAGCACTACTTTTTAAAAGGTGCATCTTTGCTTAAAATTCCTCAGATGTTAAGCAAAAAATATGCTTTTTGCTTAAAATTCTTCAGATGTTTTGCCTGATCAAGGACCTCCAAACTCTACTCAGAATTCTACTTTGGGCAAAATTGATTGGCACATCTAACACCCTGTGGTTGCCTAATTTTCTTTATCCCATGGTTGGCTGGCCCTCATTAAATGAGCTATTTGCCCCTGGGATCTCCACTACTGCCAAATCATCCATATCCATCCACTGCACTTAATTAATAGCTACAGTATCTATTTGCTTGTTGTGTGCACCAGTTGCTAGTGTGTGCTGCATTTCTGCTAAATAATGGGGACCCATCACCACAAATGACTGTAAGCACTCTCCAAGAAGCCAGTCCATTAAGAGGCCAAGAAGAAAGCCATCCCTGGCTGTCAGTCAAGCCTCACCACACATCTGTCCAAGCCATCCACAATCAATATGATCTATTATGAGCCTGATCTTTGAATGCAATTACCTAAAATATCAATGATTTCACACATAGCAACTGTCGCTTTAGATTTCCTGTGCATTTTATTGTTTGTGATAGTTCTTTTAAATATTTTATTGAAACAGGGGGAGCGGATGTGTTGATGGCTAGGAAGCGTAAGGAGGAACAGTGCTTTAATTGTAATTGCATCAACAAAAGCAATGGAGGATTTCTTGCTGACACATTTGGAAATGCCAAGAAAGAATCGGGAGTCTCTGTGTTTGAGAGCTTTGCCGAGCGCATTTATCACAGGGAGTTAAACACAATGAAGTCTGCCTTAAGCAACCTGTCAGTTACTCAAATGGCTGCATAACACAAGCTGCCTCCTAATAAAGGTGAAGTGAAACACAACCCAGTGGAGCAAATCTCCCAAAGTAGTTCAGCCATGAAGCTTACAGACCTGGCCCTTCATGAAGAGCTTCTTTGCATGTGTAATTACAAATTCAAGAGCAGTACCCACATGAGATCAGCACCTGATTTTCCCAGGTTGCAACCCCGTGTTTGCTCTGTACCTTCAAATCTCCTAGTGTATCAGGAGTTGAGACAACTATGGCTTCTTCCACCCATTTCTCCCCTGGTCTTGTTGACTCCCTCCCTCACCATCCTGTCTTGAAAGCTTGAGGTCTACACAACTCATTGGACAAGTTGGCTGGAGGTAGACCAGCATCTCACAGACATACGGGTAGCAGGCAGTGAAGACAAACAGTTGAGAACCTGGTGAAAGGCAGCTTGAGAGAGCAGGTAGCAAATCAAAGGATGACTAGCCCAACACATTCTGCAGGACCATGGACAGCTCACAAAGAAATAATCAGCTCACAAAGAAATCATTTGCTCCAAGGATTATCAGAGCCAAATGCTGTTCTTATGTACTGATGCAGGCTCCAAAAGCTGAACCAAGTCCCACCTCTTCTTGGTGACAAGGAATGCCTCCCAATATGTAGAATTATTAGGAAAGAGATCACAGAAATGCTATATTTGTTTGACTTGCTGAAACATTGATATTGACACACCAATAGGAGCTCTCGTTCCAGAGCAAATAACAGAGGTGTGTGTGCATGTGTGTGAGAGAGAGGGAGTAGAGGAAGGTTAGCCTCCTCTTCCCCTGTCCTGAGCCCAACCCAGCTACCTTTTCTAAATAAAAAACAGTGCAGACGATACTGAGCTAGATGAACCAATGGTCTGACTCACAATAAAGCCACTTCCTATGTTCCACTGCTATTCCTCTGCAGCCCCTGTCATGTTTCCTACCTGGAACCTGAGCAATGATACTGGGCAGGTTCACACATAATACGTAATCCACTTGCAAAGTTGATAACTGATTTGTCTATTACTGTCTACCCATACCAAGGCAGGAATCTGAAGTTCACTCAGGGCTTCAAACTAAGATATGTAACCAAGATTCGGAGTTGGCTTGTCAACCAAGTACTGTTCCCACTGAGTGAGGTCATTCACACAATTTTTTTAAAGTGTTTTCCCCAGATTTGGGAACTGGGTGTGCTTCCAATTTTCAGTTGTGTGGAAACAAGGTAAGAGAAAAACCTGGGTAGAAGTGATTGTATGGAAGCAGGGTGGGAGGAAAAGCTACCCTTGCTTCCACACAACCAACAATTGGGAGCACACACAGTTCCTAAACCTGGGAAAAACACAGTTTTGGGTTGTGTGAATGAACTCAGTGTGTGTTATGTCTGAACCTACATGCGTCATGAACTACTGGTTCATTCCAGACGAGGTGACTGCGTTTGCCATCAGGGCCAATGGCTGTGAGGTGATGCGTGGCAGGCTGGGATAGAATCATGGGTGTTCTTGGAAAGCATGACTGCAGGGTGTACCTCTTGCTCAAGTTGGCTACTTCCAACAAATCAAGATATGTGGTTGTCTGAAGTGTCAACTTCAGGGTCCCTCCATATCTTGGGCTGAGGGAACCTCAGGGTTTGTATGATGTGTGAAACCAGCTTCTATGAGGCATTGAAAAGCAGCAGGTAGGGGAGAATTTAATGACCCCTTTAAAGAATACAACATAAAAAGAGCTCTGTGGCTCAGGTCAAAGGTCCATTTACTCCCTCATTCTGTTTCAAACAGAAGTCACCCAAATGCATCCAGAAAGCCCACAACCAATAGCAGTAGCCCATCATTTGTCCCTCCCCATTGACACACTGCCTCTAAACAAGGAAGTTCCATCTAGCTATCAAGGAGCATCACCCAACACTTTCCCTTTCCAAATACCTCCCGCTCACACACAGAGGTTTGCATAACCCTCAACAATGACACAGCTGGAAATGTTGTGTTTGTCACCGATGCTGGAGTTCTGCTCTGAGAAATTGGCATTTTGAAGCACCAAATAACTCCTCAAAACAGAGAGACTATTTGAAAGCATTTTATTTTCATTTATGAAGGGAGCATGAGATATATATTTTCAAGATGATTGTTTATGCCATTGGCAAAAATTGCTTTACCTTTCTTCTCCACATTAAACCTCTGGATGCCTGCTTCACAAGAAGATGAATGCACCAAGTGATATGCAATGTAACAAATTGTGTCCTTGTTTGCAAAGACATCCCTCCCCATCCTATTCAGGCAGAGGTTCCCATTTGGAGTCTCTCTCTCCCCTTTCCCTCTGCAGTTCATAACTCTCTCATGCATTACTCGGAAGAACATAGGTCAGAAGACGCATTACAAGTTAACAGCACACATGACAGAGAGTGAACACATTCGGGCACCTTATCATTATAAATATTTTGGCAGAATGCTTTTTGCTGTACTCTCAGTCTGTCAATTTTGTTTATGTCCCAAACATAAAGTTGTAGGCACATGGGATCTCCACACAACTGGGAACTCTGCATAACTGGGGTCTCCACCTGCATGAAGAGCCTACAGATGTACATCTGTGGATGTTGGGGGAAAGGTCCCAGTGGGCATAGCCCCAACCACCTGCATATCAGTGAATAAGTAAGGAGATGATGGTGTGAAGACTCCAAAAGTCTTCCATTTAATAAATGGAAGACTCCATTTATTAGATTAGTAAAAATCACACTCTTCTTCCCCAGTAGCACCTTAGTGGGCACATGAGTACTGTTGCCAGTGCCTTAATTAATTCTCACATTTATCTTCCATTTCTTTCCCACTCGTGTTTGCATCTATATCTTATCCGTTTCTAAGGTGGGTACCAAAAATATCCCCAAAGTGAATTCAGAAAAGAGAGTTTCAAGGTTCCTGAAAGAAGAACCAGGTTTCCCTTTTTCCATGGAATTTACTCCCATCATTTCTCCACATCCCTACACTTGGCCAATCTGACCAGAAGTTTGTCAGATTGAACATTCACCCAGGCTCTGAGCACAGGAACATAGGAAGCTGTCTTACACCAAGCTATACCATTCATCCATCTAGCTCATTATTGTCTACACTGACAGGTAGCAGCTGATAGTGGCTTTCCAAGGTTTCAGGCAGGAGTCTCTCCCAGCTCAACCTGGAGATGCCAGGGACTGAAATTGGGACCTTCAGCATGCAAAGCAGATGTTTTACTGCTGAGATACAGCCTCATCTCCCAAACCAGGAAAATGCTCTCTGTTGCAACATCACCACCATTTTCTCATTGCCCAGTGCCCTCAAGAAGGTCAAAAAAGCAGAAGGGATTTGATGTTCTGGGGCCCTGCACAAAACAAGAGACCCTTTTCCCTTCCGAGATCAGAAGCTGTCAGGAGTGTTTGAGACAATTACAGACACCACAGAAGTCCAAATTGTCCAGGAAGACCCAAAACACTCTTGGCCTTCCCATGAGAGGACCAATCCACCGGAGAAGACAGAAGCACCATGTACCATGTGGAGAGGTGCTCTTACCCCTGGACTTTGGGGCCAAAGTCCAGGGCCTCCACAGCCCCTGGGGGGTCCCAAATCCCTCTTTAGTCTGTCCTGGGTAGTACGATCACCTGGCCAAGCATGATGATGCTTAATTTGCAGGGGAGGGGGACCTCCAAAAGCCTTTAGGTCCCGGCTCCAAAATTACCTAGGTGCACCTCTGACCATGTGCCTCAGCTCTTTGCTTTACTTTACTCCCACAAGGTAGGCCTTTCAACTAGGTGGTAAATGCCCTCTAACCCGCATGTGTGTCTCTGTGTCCAGGCACTCTCATGAGAGAGTGGTCCACTCCAAAGCAGGATCTGCCCTTGTCGCATAAGAGGAATCTGTTTGCAATGAAATCCCCCTCTGGATGCACAGTTCTGCTCATGAGGTTTGGCTGAGACTGAGCATGCTTTCACCCCAGGGGAAGGGGCTGTGCCTCCTTTCCCCAACCTACTGGTACCCCCCCCCCCAAAAAAAAACCAGGACAGAATTCCTCTAATACAAAAAACCAGAGGCAAATCCTCCAAAACCCTAAGCTATTCCTAGTGGTCTAATCCTATACATCCATATGCCCCATGGCCTAGAGATGGAGGTCTAGGGGAGGAAAATAATAAAAATCCCTGGAGACATGGGGAGGATGGGATGATGTGTCCCTTGAAATACCTGCTGGGGGGTTTGGCTGGTGTGGAGTTCTGGACCTTGTGTCGGGACCAGAAAGCAAGACAGCAAAAGAATGAGGCACCTGATGGAGCCTCCTTAAACAGGGTCAGAACCATGCCGTTGGAAAATTCTGGAGGTCCCTGGCCTCAAGGGGCTGGAGTCAAGAGATAAAGTTGGGGTAAGGAATATGTTAATGTGCCAATCTTGGCACCAGACAGGTGATGGGCTTTTCCTGCCAGGACAATCACCCAGGTGGATTGAAACGGTGGGCTTTTGTTTGTCTAGGGACTGGATGGTCCTGTGGGGCAAGGAAGTTGGTGAATGCACTTAAGAAGAATGCAGGAAGGAATGCAATCAAACGTGTAGTAAATTGAAATGGGCAAAGCGGCTTCTGATTCATCACTCAAAGGATGGCTAAGAGATCTTGGCCCAGAAAATTGCCCATGAGCATCAGGAAAATCGCCCTTGGGCATCTCTGTAAACACATGAGGCCTATTTCCAGGATTCTCATATATGTGACTTTCCTGATCCTTCCTTTTGCCAGCATGTCTACATATCTTTCCTGGACTTAAAAATACAGGTCCTCCATGCTGGCACCACATGTAGGGCTGCAGGGTGTGTGTACGCAGCAGTGCACCTAGGTAATTTTGCAGCCTGGACCTAAAGGCCTTTGGAGGTCCCCCTCGCCTGCAAATTAAGCATCATCATGCTCCACCGGGCAACCACACCATCCGGGACAGACGGGCCACCAGGAGCTGTGGAGGCCCGGGACTTCGGCCCCAAATTCCAGGGATAGAGTGTGTGTGTGTGTGTGTGTGTGTGTGTGTGTGTGTGTGTGTGTGTGTGTAATGGCTGCTGCCCATAACAGATGATCAAGCTCCCCACCTACCTTCCCCCCCTCCCATCTCACACATGATTGAAAACCGACCTGATTTTTGCCCAGCTCCCGAATTAGGGTCGGAGGCTTCTCCTATCCTCATGTCAGTCGTCTGAATTGCCCTAAGGCCTTCTCTATCTTTTCTTCCTCCTTCTGGAACTTATCTGTCTCTTGCCCTCCCCTCCCCCTCTTAATGTCAAGACATCAAAACAATCTCACACTAGGTTTAATAGAACGACTTTCCCATCATGGAATTGACAGGCGCTGCCTTAAGTCAAAGCTTTGATAGGGAAAGTGTTTGTAAGCAAATATTGGGATTCTGACTGATGAGAAACATGCTGGGTGTTGCCTAGCAGAGCCCCCACAAAGGCTGCTGAATGGAGGACAGCACCGAGCTCATTGAAATGCAGACGTTATTCACCGCTATTGCATATGCATGGCTTCCTCTCCACTGCCTCCTTAACAGATGTCAATGAATCAGATATACATGTTCGGTGAAATGAAGTGCAAACACCACTGAAAGTCGAGGAGGGAGACAGTGGAAGTTGAGGCCGGCATATCACTTCACACCATGTGGCTGCTGCAGTACATCTGCTTGCCGGACTCGGCAGCCAAACGGAAACTCCCTCCAGAGCTGCGTGATGAGATAGGAGGACCTATTTATTTGTTCAGTTTTCTGTCCCATTCACACCTATCCAACAATGCTTTAAAACAGCAAAAACATTAAAAAAGATTAGCATCTAGATTGAAATCTATTTGTAACCATCCCCTTCTCCTGGTTTGTGGTTGAGCGCCAATATGCCTCATTTTGTCATCATTCATGATTCAAGTAGCATCTGTTTTAACCCCTGCTAACTTGTGGGGAAAGTAAAGTAAAGTTGTGATATCGGGTTGGTGTCGACTCCTGGTGCCCACAGAGCCCTGTGGTTTTCTTTGGTCAAATACAGGAGGGGTTTACCATTGCCTCCTCACGCCCAGTGTGAGATGATGCCTTTCAGCATCTTTCTATATCACTGCTGCTCGATATTGGTGTTTCCCATCGTCTGGGAAATATACCAGTGGGGATTCGAACCAGCAACCTCTTGCTCCTTTTAAAGTGGTGGTTCTCATATATTTAGGCAACGGGGAGCAATTGTCCCTATCCAGCTCCAGCTCAGCCTCCCTCCAGTGGCTGTTGCCGGTGTCTCCCTTGTATGTGTGTTTAGATTGTTAGCTCTTTTGGGATAGGGAACATTTTCTCAATTCTTTTACTATGTAAACCACCTTGAAAACTTTGTTTTTGAAAAGCAGAATGATGGTGCTGGTGCTGATGCTGGTGGTCGACATAACATGCAACATTACGAAGCTGTAATGCTGCCTCTGGGAGCTGATGTGTCTTCCTAAGGATGCACAGAACTGGTCAGGACAGGCAGTAGCACAAGCAGCACTTCTGAAGTTTTAATAGGAACACAGGGATATAGGGAGCTGCTTTATACTGAGTCAGACTATTGGTCCATCTAGCTCAGTATTGTCTATACTGACTGGCAGCAGCTTTCCAAGTTTCAGGTATCTTCACATAGCAGTAGTCAACATTATTGTTGTCGTCATCGTAATAGTCATCACAGCAGGAGTAGTAGATGATAGCGATGATGTTCCCAGTTGATACCAGAATAACCGGCAGGCAAGAGTCTTTCCCAACCCTACCTGGAGATGCCAGGGATTTAACCTGGGACCTTCTACATGCAAACAGATGCTTTATCACTGAGTCCTAAGGGGAATATCTTACAGTAGACAGTGCTCACATGTAGTCACCCATCCAAACACAAAGCAGGGTGGACTTTGCTTAGCAAAGGAGACAATTCATGCTCGCTACCACAAGTTCAGCTCTCTTTCCCCATATGTCTACTAAATTACTACTACTATTACTACTACTACTACTACTGATTCCAAACAAACTCCATGGTGATATGCCATGATTTTACATCATAAAATGGCTGTGTGCAATTTTCTGAGATCCCCCCTTCCCTCTGCAGTTGTCTGTGCTTCCCAAAACTATGTCCCTGATGGCCCATGGGGTACTGGGTTTTGTTGTTACAGAATCCATTGAACATGTTCATCATCTTTGGTGCAAAATGATGAATAACCAGAGAATCCAATCCACTATCAACAAAATAGTGGATTTTGTAACAACAAAACCCAGTACCCCATGGGCTTGTGGGGTGGGCGGTGGTTGGTACCCCATGTGAACTAAACCACAGCCTGCTTTGGGCCACCCTGGTGCCCCCCACTTGGAGTTATGGGGTTGCTGAATTCCCCATTATTCTCTATGGGGAAAAGCTTAAAGATGCACAAACTTCAAATTTTTTTTTTAAAAAAAACCATCCCTTTGCCAAATTTCTTTGAAAATTGCCTTTGCTTTGCTTACGCAGGACTATGTACAGTTTCAGAGACTAGTGGAACTGATGGACAATGGTTGATACCTGTATGAAAAAAAACCGCAAAACCAGGCTGCAAAGATACACACATGTAATTACAGATTAAGAACTCCCAGAGCACAAGCGTGTAATTCATATCAAAGCATTTTACAAACCATAATGAGATAAATGATCTCAGTGAGCTGCTGCTCATTGCTAGTATTAAAATACCCTTTTTATTTTATTTTTTAATTTAAGGTTTTTTGACATTTTGTGTTTTACAAACATCTCAAAATAAAATAAAATAAATCCCCTCTTAAGAGAGAGGAAAAATGGAAAGACCAAAAGTATTTCCAGCACAGCACATTTACTCCAGAGTAGTCTGCTACACTCATTTAGGACCAACAAAAGGAAGTACTTTTTCGCACAGTGCATAATTAACCTATGGAATTCTTTGCCACAAGGCTTGATGATGGCCAGCAGCTTGTAGGAGAGCTTGTAGGAGAGGAGAGCTTGTCTTGTAGTAGCAAGCATGACTTGTCCCCTTATCTGAGCACAGGGGCGGCTCATGAACTCACCTCTGGGGTGGGGGGCGGCGGACGGCTTCTTTAACTGTAAATGGAGCTGGTGGTCCGTGCCACCCAGCAGCCCCTGCGGTGGGGAATCGCCTCCACCACTCACCTGGCTCCCACGGAGGCGAGCCCCCGCCAGCGGCCAGGTGAGTGGCAGAGACGATTCCCCGCCATGGGGGCTGCTGGGCGGCATGGAGAACCGGCTTCATTTACAGTTAAAGAAGCTGTCCGCCGTCCCCCCGCCCCAGAGGTGAGTTCATGAGCTGCCCCTGGCTGAGCAGAGTCCACCCTGGTTGCATATGAATGGGAGACTACACATGTGAGCACTGTAGGATACTCCCCTTAGGGGATGGGGAAGAGCATCTAGGTTCCAAGTTCCCTCCGTGGCTTCTCCAAGATAGGGCTGAGAGAGATTTCTGCCTGCAACCTTGGAGAGGTTGCTGCCAGTCTGTGTAGATAATACTGAGCTAGGTGGGACCAATGGTCTGACTCAGTATATGGCAGCTTCCTATGTTCCTATGTATGGCTTTAAAAGGGGCTTAGACAAATTGATGGAGGACAGGTCTGTCAATAGCTCCTAGCCTGGGGGTTATAGGCTACCTCCAGCCTCAGAGCTAAGATGCCTCTAAATACCAGCTCCAGGGGAGCAACAGCAGGAGAGAGGACCTGCCCTCAGCTTTTGCCTGTGGGATTCTCAGAGGCATCTGGTGGGCCACTGTGGGAAACAGAACACTGGACTAGATAGGCCTTGGGCTTGATCCAGCAGGGCTATTCTTATTATTTTAAGGGAACCACTACTTAATAAGCACTTTATGGACTGTGGCCCAAGAGGGCTGTGCCAAAGGCCTCTAAGAAGGCTGATTCTCATGACCAAAACCAGGATAGGATGAAGATCCAGCCAAGCCCCAAACATGCTCTGGAGATTGGGAGAACTGGTCAAGTCCCTGCAGAAACTGAGACAGAAGGAAAGGGAAGTGATCGTCTGCTAACCCCGATGTGGTCTAGAGGGTGGAAGCCAACTGGAGGGTGGAAGCCAACCCATGCAGTGTAACCAGCACTCTCTCGAGGGTGGAGGGAAAGCACATCCTACACCTTCCTAGTACCCCCAGGAAGAGTTCCTCAGCTAGCAGACAATTACTTCCCCTTCCTCTTACTTTGACTGTTGCCAACATGGGAGTGGTTCTCAGGAGCACAGACAGGACTTGCAACCTGGCTGGAAGCTCATCCTACCCTCACTTTGGTTGTGTGACAACTAACTTGGTAGGTGTGATTGCCTATCCTTTCCTACTTAGGGCACATTTGGGAACAGGGCCATACCTCAGTGGCAGAGCATCTGCTGGCATGAGGAAGATCCCAAGTTCAGTCCCTGACATGTCCAGGCAAGGTGGCAGCGGCAGCTGTGGCTGCTGCTACTTCTACTACTACAAATATTTATATAACGTTTTTCAACAAAAGTTCCCAAAGTGGTTATCACAGAGAAATACATAATAAATTAATAAATAAGATGGATCCCTGTTTCACGGTCTAAATAGAAACATAAGACAGACACTAGAAACAGCCACTGAAGGGTTGTTGTGCCGGGCGGTGGATAGGGCCAGTTGCTCTGCCCCTGCTAAATAAAGAGAATCGCCAATTCAAAAAGGTGCCTCTTTAATCAGTGAGCAGGGGAATGACTGAAAGGCTGAGAGAGACTCCTGCCTGCAGCCTTGGAGAGAGAGCTGCTGCCAGTCAGTGTAGACAACACTCCAGCTAGATGGGCCAGTGCTCTGACTTGGTATTAGGCAGCTTCCCATGCACACAGCCTACCAAATATATTCATTATTTAGTGTGTGGTTTCTGAATATAATTTGGATCTTTCCCAGGAGTGAGACAGAGGCATCCTAGGAATCAGTATATTTATTATTATTAACATTTATTTATTATTTATATGCACCACATGCAGCCCCAAGCAGGGCTGAGAGCAAATATATTCTCCACCCCCACCTGTTGAATTAATATTGTTCCAGCCTTGCAAGAACAAGAAGAGTCTCTGTTGCTGGGCTGGGGGCGGGGCATAAGTGCAGGGCTCGGGGCAGTTGTCCTTTCGGCCCCACCCCTTTCAGACAGCCCTGGCCCCTGGTCAAGGAAATTGCAGTCCTTTGGCAAAAACGAAGCATCGTTTCAATATCTTCTCTTTCCCAATGAATCTCTTCTTATTTCTTTTGTGCAGCCTTGTTTTTAAGTTAAGCTTAGAGAAAAATCTACTGTTTGTTCGGGTCTGGGAGATTGTGTTAAACAGCTGGAAATCTTGACTTGAGTGAGTTATGATCAGAGCCGCTTACTTAACATGAGAGAGGCAGCCAAATCCGGTCTTTCATCTCTTCTCCCCCCACCCACTGCTAAAGGAAGGGATTTACTTTCTTGCTGCTCTGCTCAGTGGTCAAAATATTTGACGCTGGGCTGTCAAATATACCAAAAGCCACAGGCAATTTGGGTTTTCTTTATGTGTTGGGGGAGGAAAAAAAGTGAGAAATACCTCTCAAAAAGCCACAAACACAATACTGGCAGATTTAACATATTTCTTTCAACAGTCTGTTAAGAATCTGTTGGTACTGCAAAGTCTGAGTGTTTTGCCATTTCAGTGTATATCCTATCCAGCCCTACCTGAAGGATCATAGCCATAAGATGAACTCCATGTGAACTCCTTTAAGAAAGCAAAAGACCAACTGTCCAATAGTATGCTTCTTTACTTGGATGTAAGCCCCACTGCTTCAGTCGGGCTTCCTTCCATTTAAGGAAGATGCAAATGTTCTTTGTACACAATGAGGGGGAGCTTTGAACACATCTGCAGACCTTGCCCACTCCACATACGTGAGCTCTATGCTTTGGTCAGCACTGTGCATGGATGCTCGCAGTCTGGTAGACCTCAGGAAAATGGTATGTACCTTTGCTAACTGAGCAAAGAGGCATCTTTAAAAAGTGGTGATTCTCTTTATTCAGCAGGGGGAGAGCAACTGGCCCTATCCATCCCCAGCACAGCATCCCTCCAGTGGCTGGTGTCTGTCTTATGTTTCTTTTTCTTTCTTTCTTTCTTTCTTTTCAGATTGTGAGCCCTTTGGGGACAGGAAGCCATTCATTCATTCATTCATTCATTCATTTATATCTGTGTAAACCACTTTGGAAACTTTAGTTGAAAAGCAGTAAATAAATATTGGTTGAAATGTATTGTATTGTATTGTATTGTATTGTACCAGTCTTGTAATCTCCATATATGTACCACTGCACCACCAGGAGCCCCTGGTGGCGCAGTGGTAAAACTGCCGCCCTGTAACCAGAAGGTTACAAGTTCGATCCTGACCAGGGGCTCAAGTTCGATCCTGACCAGGGCCTCAAGGTTGACTCAGCCTTCCATCCTTCCGAGGTTGGTAAAATGAATACCCAGAATGTTGGGGGCAATATGCTAAAAATCATTGTAAACCGTTTAGAGAGCTCCGGCTATAGAGCGGTATATAAATGTAAGTGCTATTGCTATTGCTATGTATATACAATATGCACACATTCTAGCCAACAGGTGGAGACCAGGTGCACAAAATTGCTGGGGAAAGCAGTACAATCATAATACCCATCGTGACCCCAGCCCTGATCAGTAGAATGGACCCTAAGGAGTTGGGGCTGGAGATGTCAGCCCCAGGCCCAAGCTCTGACACTAGGCTGGAGCCTAAGCCTGTCAGCTGGGGGACCATGGAATTGGAGACACTGGAACCCACACTCACTGAGCTTGAGCCTGAACCCCCGAATTAAGTGGCCCCTTACACATCACATTTTCCCAGGCCTGCACACCAGTGACTTCAGGCTAGGGGCTGGCCCATTTAAATCTTTCTGCTCTGCCGGCAAGGAGGGAACACCTGGAAGAATTAGTCAGAGTTAAACATATTTAAGACCTCTCTCCATCTCTGGCCTTTCTTGGAGCCAGATACCCTGTTTCCCCGAAAGTAAGACCTACCCTGAAAGTAAGACCTAGCAGTAATTTCTGATGTACCGCTAATTGCCCTAGTGCATTTTTTTGGGCTAAAATTAATATAAGACACTGTCTTATTTTCGGGGAAACACGGTACTTACTTGGAGCTGTCCAGGGTCCTGAAACCCCTTGCCTTTCCTTGCTTTGCTTGCCAGTTCCTGACTGTGGAGCAGGACAATATTAATTAATTGATTGATTGATTTTTATGTATGTATGTATGATTTATATTTATATGCAACCCTTCATCCTAAGACCTCAGGGGAGTTAACAACAAGATAACTTGTTTTAACTTAGTAACCCACCTCGAGTCTAAGGAAGTCAGGCGGTCAATAAATTTGCTAAACAAACAAACGAATGAATGAATGAAAGAATGAATGAATGACGATTATTCAATAAAAACATAAAAACAGAACAAATATGGCTAAAAAATTTAAAAGAGCAAAGGACAGCTCATTGGCCAAAAGACTGAATAAAAAGACCATCTTCATTTTCCTCCTAAAGGCTGGGAGAGAGGGAGCCATGCAGGTATCAGCTGAGAGCGGGTTCCACAGCCTGGGGGCAGCAACTGAGAAGGCCCTGTCCTGTGTACCTGAGGACAGGCAAAGCCCTCCCAGCTGAACAAGTAATCCCTTCCATGCATAGAGATGAACATCTGCACCACTTTCAGGATACTTTCAGTGACCCTAGACTAGAAGTAGTAGTAACCCTTGTTTCTTTGCAGGGCTGCCTCATGTTGTGAGTCACTAGCCAGGCTGTGGATTGGAACATCGTTTAGGGTAATAATGCTTCCCAGGTAACTGGAATCAATGCACATCTGCCCTGCACACAGGAACATAGGAAGCTGCCATATACTGAGTCAGACCATTGCTCCATCTAGCTCAGTATTGTCTGCACAGACTGTCAGCGGCTTCTCCAAGGTTGCAGGCAGGAATCTCTCTCAGCCCTATCTTGGAGAAGCCAGGGAGGGAACTTGAAACCTTCTGCTCTTCCCAGAGTGGCTCCATCCCCTGAGGGGAATATCTTACTGCGCTCACATGTGGTCTCCCATTCAAATGCAACCAGGGCAGGCCCTGCTTAACTAGGGGGACAAGTCATGCTTGCTACCACAGGACCAGCTCTCCTCTCTAACTTCTAACTTCCTCTGACTCCAGTTCAATGAATCTTACAGCATCATACCTTCTTGTCTCGTCATTGTTTGACACTTTAGAAGCCATGTTTAACCTTGTAAAAAGCTCCCATTATATTAATTGCTAGATCTATTAGTATTACTTAATTATGGCATCTTGTGCCTCTTGGAACCTCTTGTCGGGCCAAATTGTCATGATTTATTGTAGACCGACAATGATATTTTAACATTAGTAAGCAATTAAAAATGTAAACAACCACCCCCCGGGGAAGGTTCCTGAAAGCTGGGAAAGGCTGCCGTCATTTTGAGTTATAGGTAGCCCCAATGAATAATTTATCCAAACTGCGGCAAAGGACTAATACCTTGTCAAAATATTTACATGCAAAATGAAATGTATTGTGAATAAGTAGCATTATTAATGTCATTGAGAGTTGGGCAAGGAGGTAGATGGTAGGTTTTTAGACCCTTGGTCTGCAAAACTGAGGGCATATTTGCACAAGTAATATGTTTAAATTGTTGTCCCCAGGATGCCCTTGGGGATTGCTACATGAGAGAGGAGCTTCCTGAGTAGGAATAGGAATATAGGAATAGGGGAAGCTACCTTATGCCATTGATCCATTTAGCTCAGTACTGTCTACACTGACTGGCAGCAGCTCTCCAAGATTTCAGGCAGGAATCTTTCCCAGCCCTGCCTGGGATTGAACCCGGGATTGAACCTAGGACCTTCTGCATGAAAAGCAGATGTTCTACTACCAAGCTATGGCTTTATGAGGAGAACTGGTCTTGTGGTAGCAAGCATGACTTGTCCCCTTAGCTAAGCAGGGTCCACCCTGGTTGCATATGAATGGGAGACTCGATGTGTGAGCACTGTAAGATATTCCCCTCAGGGGATGGAGCCACTCTGGGAAGAGCATCTAGGTTCCAAGTACCTTCTCTGGCATCTCCAAGATAGGGCGGAGAGAGATTCCTGCCAGCAACCTTGGAGAAGCCGCTGCCAGTCTGTGAAGACAATACTGAGCTAGATAGACCAATGTTCTGATTCAGTATATGGCAGCTTCCTATGTTCCTATGATAGTCTGTCTATAAAAGCCAGTTCCAAATTGATCCTTTCTCCCACCCAACCCCCACCAATGCAGGTAACAGCAACTGGGAGTACTATGCCACCAGTAGCCTGCAGTAGCACACTTCAGGGGAAATGATACCACATAATGATGCTGAATGTAAACTGGCCCTTCGTCAAGCAATCAACCAAAAGGGTCATAGTCCTCGGAATTCCAAGTCTGTAAGCAGGGGGAGAGGAGTGCCTGAGGATGTTGACATAATCCCCAGAGGTGTGAGGCTGCTCACTTTTGCATTTGACCCTTGCTTTTCCTGGCTGCTTTAAGCAGTCAGGAGAGATTTGGCTGAGGAGATGGGAGATGTGTTCCATATCTCCTTAAGAGAGGTTGTACTTCCAGTTAGCTTAAAGGACACTGTTCCAATACCTTTGCTTTAAAAGCTGGATCAGGGCCTTACATGATAGGGACAGGTGAGGTTTGCAGAGCTGTTTCTGTGCATCCCAGCTGTTCTGCATTTGGTCCCTCCCTCCCTCCATCCCTCCCTTAGTATTGGATGAGTCTACCACTGGTCATCCTTTGGGAGGCTGAGTGGGTTCCCGCCCCCTTCCAGCTGATTGGCCTGTGCTGGCAGACTTCTTTAGCTGCTCCATCCTGTCCTGTTTAATTAGGTCGCAATGTGCAGGCTCAGTGTGAGCTAGGGAGAAATTTAGGGATGGGCTTTATTCACTGTGCATACTTGGGCATGTTCTAAAGTGGGAGGTACTCAAGAAGCCCATAATGGCTTGGCCAACTGAGGGTTAGCGTTGCAGCCATTACCACTTCGGCAGCATCACCCACCTCAAAAGCTGAATGGCTTGGCAAGGTGATGCCACGGAATGACCCGGGCCCTCCGTTTGGGGAGTTGGAAAGGAAGAGCAACATTCAGAAGGCCTCCGAACCTGTGCTCTGAACTAGGCTGTGATTGCCCAAGTAGGCTTAGCGAGAGAGAGGCTGCTCGTGTCTGACCCCCTGCCTTGGATAATGCCTACACTGCTGCAGGAGGGATGTTGATCCACTGCAGTTCTCATAGCTACTGTTTGTTTTCAATAAAGTTGTGGAACTTGCCCCATCATTCCGTTGTATGCATCTTTGCCTCGTGCCTTCATCGATGTGTAGTCAATCCAATAATTCGTCTTTCGGCAAGATGCTTGAGCATGCACTGGCATCCCAGCTCCAGAGACAGATGGATAATGCCGATTTCTGGGATGCATTTCAAGCCCAGATCTGATGCAGGGATCGATGCCTGAGATCCATAATGGACTGGTTGTGGGCTAACACACTGAAGTGTAATTCAAGCAAGATGGAAGTGATCCTTGTCACTAAGGCTATTGATCCTGTGATTGGATCGAAGCCTATTTTGGCTGGTGTTGCACTTCCACTGAAAAACCAGATTGACCATTTGGGTGTGCTCCTGGATGCAGTCTTGCTCAGGTGGTATCTATAGCCAGGAGTGCCTTTACCCAGTGTGCCAACTGTCCTATTTCTAGTGAAGGCTGGCCTGACTATGATGGTCACCCATATCTGAGATACATCAGATTGGATTCTGCAATGGGTGCTAGATGCTCTGAAGAGCATCCTGATATGTGTAGCAGCTTCATGAGTTTCCTGTTCATTTCCAAGCTCAATTCAAAATAGTGGTTATTAACGTCAAAGCCTTACATTGCTTAAAAACATGACTTGTCCTGCAGTGTAATGAGCGTGTTGCCACCACACCTCTGTGGGACTCTAACACATGTAGAGATGGTGCTGCAAGAGAGGCAAGTAGTGGAACTACTGGCCTCTTGCACAATTGCACACAACATGCAATTGCACAAGAGGTCATTAGTTCCATGAATCTATCTATCTATCTATCTATCTATCTATCTATCTATCTATCTATCTATCTATCTCCATTTAAAATATTTATACCCTGCCCCTCCAGTACACTACTGCTTGGGGCAGCTCACAACAATGATAAAATAGTGACAGTGTAAAATAGACTAAGAAAGTTGGACAAGTTAAGAGCAGGCTAAAACCACATTTTAAATTACATTGCTTTTTTAAAAGTTTCCGATTAAAAGATATTAATAAAAAGCTAAAACCTGAGAACTATAAACACTAAAGAACCTACCAGATATAAGCAGCAGACAAAACATTAAAAAGCCTCTTTTAAAAGATGTGTTTTTAATTGTTTTTTAAAAACACTGAGGGAGAGAGCATAGTGAAGCTCTTCAGGGAGGGCATTCCAAAGGCCATCACCAAAAAGGCCCTGCCCAGTACTGTTTCCATCAATGTATGTTAGAACCCGGCAGCAATGCAGGAGGTTCTGCAATACACTGCAGGACATGTAAGCCCTGCTAACTAAGCAAATGGGCACCTTTTAAAGTGGTTATACTCTTATATCCAGTAGGAGGAGAGCAACTGGCCCTGTCTAACCACAGCACAGCATCCCTCCAGTTGCTGATGCCTACCTTATGTTGCTTTTTAGATTGTGAGCACTTTGGGACAGGATTAGGAGAGGAGAGCTGGTCTTGTGGTAGCAAGCATGACTTGTCCCCATAGTTAAGCAGGGTCAGCCCTGGTTGCATATGAATGGGAGACTTGATGTGTGAGCACTGCAAGATAGTCCCCTCAGGGGATGAAGCTGCTCTGGGAAGAGCAGAAGGTCCCAAGTTCCCTCCTTGTCTTCTCCAAGATAGGGCTGAGAGAGATTCCTGCCTGCAACCTTGGAGAAGCAGCTGCCAGTCTGTGAAGACAATACTGAGCTAGATAGACCAGTGGTCTGACTCAGTATATGGCAGTTTCCTATGTTCCTATGGAACCATCTTATATATTTACTTTATTTTTCTATGCAATTTGCTTTGAGAACTTCTTCTAAAAAGTGGTATATAAGTAGTAGTAGTAGTAGTAGTAGTAGTAGTAGTAGTAGTAGTAGTAGGCCATTAAAGTATAAAGGACTTCCTACCTCAGGGACTACCCTACCCTCTGCCACACAAGCCTATCTATTCTCTTAGGTCATCAAGGGGGACTCTCTTGTGTAATCTAAAGCTTGGTCGGTACCACTGGGAACATTTGACAGGACCTTCCTTTTGTCTCATGTGGGCTGATCACCAGGCTTTGGGAGATCCATTTGGCTTCCTCCTTGGACTCACCCAACTGAAATCCTTCAGCCTGGGCCTGCTGAATGTCTGATTTGATTTGATTCTGCCAGATTCCATGCTTGCTAATCTACTATCTGCTGCTTTGTATTTGTTCTGTTTTGCGATTTAAAAAAAATAAAAATTCAAGAGTTGTCTTTAAAACTCTGTTTTAAGCTGCTTTGGACACATCAATACTGAGGCAGACAGGTAGGATGTAAATGTCTTTAATAAATAATGAAACAGATAGGTGGCACCAAAGGCAGATTCAAACAAGGAAGGGAGGAGGACAAGAAGCCATTATTTTTTTTTTAAGGATGACACCACGGTTCTCCATGTTCTCCAGTGCTTATTGATTTCAGCTTTCAGAGACCTCTTGATACCATCACAGGACATGTCTGCTGTCACATCATTTGCTTCTCGTGAAACATGCCCATTGTTCCTTATTAGAGTCCAATGATCTGATTTTTCAGAAGGAACAAGCACACAGAGGCCTCAGCAGAGGATTCTTGGTCCTCAGCCATACCAAAGGAGGACCACAAGTGACTAGTTAGAAGCATCCTACTATGACACAGCTGTCCCATTTGAGCAGAGCACCTGCTGCCAGTTCTCACTACGTTTGTAGCCTCTCTTTAATTTACCCACACGAGAGTTACAGATAGGCTTTGCAGCACAGCTGACTTTCCAAATACCCTTCAAGGTGGAGGCAGAAAATGAGTTTAAACCTTCAGGCTATCAGATCTTCAGGAAAATTTGGGGTGTTTTTTTTTTTTAAACCAGCCTACTAAAAAAACACTAATCAATATTTGTATTCAATTAACTCACTTCCATGTACTATGCTTTGGTCAGTAGAACCTATAAGTTGCTAGTCATGGGATCTAGGGTAAAGGTTCTAGTACCAATAATATTACTGAGACTGTATAAAGTGCTTAAGAGCAGGGGTTCAGTGTGTGGCTCCAAATCATTTTGCTCCCCAAACGACAGCCCAACAACTCTGAGAACTTTAGGCTTCAGCTCTACAAATGAGGATCTACGGCAGATTGAAGTTCCATCAGAAATTGAATCTGAGTTTATTAAGCAGGGCCTTATTTGTAATGGCACTGCAACTTTGGATTCCCTCCCCAGAGAGGCCCAACAGGCTGCAACACTCCATAGTTTTAGGAGACAAGCTAAGGCTAGTTGGATCTGGCCAGGCCTTTTAGGCCCTAGGTTTTGGAATAGCTGCTTTGATAGTGAAGTCTTGTACTGTCAGCTGGAAGTCTGGTGAAAGGAATCCAGCCCACACTATAGCCCTATTTACACATTATGTTCATGGCACGTATAATCTGTGTAGTGTATGCCCATACAGATTTGTATGCACATAACATTCACATGTTATGTTCAACACATATACATTAGTCCACTTCCTATCTGTAGCCTGCAATGGAGGGAACCTGTTGCCAGGTTCATTTTTAAAGTGAATGCAGTGTACGGTCACTACATGTGTACAGACATCTAAATGCATGTTCAATGTAATGAGGCCATTCTCACAATCAGCTCTCTCTAGGCTAAAGCAGCCCTACACAGATAGAGCTGCTCATGAAAACCACCAGGACAGAGGCGTAACTAGGGAAAATGGCGCCCGGGGCAAGCACTGAAATGGCGCCCACCCACCCCCCGCACCACAACATACTACATTATACTTAGGTTTTTCCTCACAAGCGCCCGCCCCCGCCGCCAAGCCAGGCCACTGACTGGCCGCCAGGCGCCAGCAAAGCAATGGGGGGGGCGCGGGCAGCGCGGAAGGGACCGTTCGTGGGGGAGGGGGCGTCGATGCACTCCCTTGACTGCTGCAGTGCTGCTGCACTGAGCAGGAAACATTTGTATTAACAAAAAAATTAAAAAAAATTAAATTTTTTTTTGTCATGTCGGCGCCCCCCATGTGACCAGAAAAGATGGCACCCAGGGCACGTGCCCCCCCTGCCCCCCCTATAGTTACGCCTCTGCACCAGGATGAGGTCCAATCCTAGTGCTCCTTGGCTGAGTAGCCCAAGTTTTTTACATGGGCTAATAATGATGGTGATGATGATGATGAATTCTATTTCTATAATGCCCTTCCAAAAATGGCTCAGGGTAGTTTACACAGAGAAATAACGATCATGTGAACGCATCTATAGAGCTGGGTGGCAAGAGTACTCAGCAGTGGGGAAATCCTTGATTGCACCAAGCTCCTGGCACGGTGCATCATGGCTTACTCACAGTTACTCATGCTCGTCTTCCATCTCCTAGCTCTGTTGCTTCCTGAAGCACTGCTCAGGTGTCATGGTGAGTGGCAGATCTATGAGAAGAGGGGTGGTCGTGTGCGGGGAGGCAGATAAGAGCCTACCTCCTTGTCAGCCCTCCCTGCCTCCAAGAAAGAGAGTCATGTCAACCTGATGGTCTGAACAAGGTTCATGTCTTGAACTGATGTTCTAAGAGAAGTCTGGTGGTGTCTCAGGCTGTGTGCCACCTCCTAGTGCTGGCCAAAGGAGGAAACTGCAGAAAGACAAGGAAACGAAGTTTGCCTCCTTGGTACTGACAGGCCACTGTGCATCAAGGGGCACAGCCTGACCTGTCTAAAAGCTTGCAGGTTAGGACTGAGCCGCTACGATATCTACTTTGGCTAAATACGGGCCTCATTTACCTTCCTCCCCTTCTGTACTTGTCTATGTTTGGCATCTAGCTATTTTCAAAATAATGTTAGAAAAAAAGACATAAATGCACACACAATGCTAACATCTTCAAAATGTCAGACATGTTTGTCTGCTAACTTGCCAAAGAGGCACCTTTTTAACGTGGTGATTCTCTTTATTTAGCAGGGGGAGAGTAACTGGCCCTATCCACCCCCAGCACAGTACCTCCTGTGACTGTTGCTGGGGTCTATGTTATGTTTATTTTTAGATTGTGAGCCCTTTGGGGACAGGGATCCGTCTTATTAATTTATTATTTCTCTGTGTAAACCGCCCTGAGCCATTTTTGGAAGGGCGGTATAGAAATCGAAGAAATAAATAAATAAATAGATAAATAGATGAATAAAGCTGTTAAGAGCAGCCCTCTGCTTGCCCTTGTGCAATCTGTTTTCCCCTCCTTGTCATTCTGACTTATTCAATAAACTACAGTGTCCTCCCCACACCCCCACATCATTGCCTCTTTGCCAATCAGAGAATAATTTAATAGACCGCAGGAGCTGAGTGACTGGGAATGGTTCTTAATTAGTTTCCATGCTCCCTCTGTTCCAGAGGTTCCACCTTAATAATGCATAGGTTTTAATTATAGAAAATTTCCTATAGAATTTAATTGGAATGCGAGGGCTGAACCCCTCTGTGTCACAGCCAAAAATTAAGGGCATTGCTTTTATTAAAGGATCTGAAGTAAATATTGAAAGGCAATGCTATGTCGGAGTGTTGGTGAAAACTGAGGAGAAAGCAACCATTCCGAATTAGGCCCTTCTCACTCTTTCTTTCTGTCCTCAACAGTTTCGAGCGACCATGAGCATATTAGCTAAGCAAGCGAGCTGAAACAAATATGGCTTGGGAGATTTGTAAATCAAAAACAGAGTTCTCTCTTCTTTATCACATTCCAAACTCATATCTCCTCAGAATACTGAGCAATCGCCAACATGCTTTGGCACAACTGGCTTACTCACAATGGACAATATATGATTTCTGAAGCACTTTGGGGGTGGCGGTGTTAATTTTTAATCCCTTCACAAGAACCCTGTAGGGTAGGGTAGGCTGAGAGCTGGCGACTGGCACCCAGTGAGCTTCATGGTTGAACGGGAATTTGAGGCTGTGATTCCCTCACCTGACCATAAGACACGGTCTGCAATTAAATAGTGAGTGAATGTGCTTAAGCTTATTTATTTTAATGGGGTTGAAACTACAGGAGCATGTAAACTACACATTTAACTTAGGTGCTGGACTCTAGTCTTTAACATATTTACAAACTGAGCTCCACCTATCAGTAAAATCATGTGGCACAGTACTGGCTGGACCATACCACTTCCCATTGCAAATGGGGGATCCTGTATCTGAATGCTACTGCTCAAAGAGGGGGGAAAGCCCTTTTTCTGACAGGCTAATTTTCTACAAGAAGTTTAGTTAGTCCCCTGCTAACTAGGCAAAGAGGCACCTTTCAAAATACTGACTCTCTTACATTTAGCAGGGGGAGAGCAACTGGCCCTATCCATCCCCAGCACAGCATCCCTCCAGTGGCTGTCGCCGGTGTCCATCTTCTGTTTCTTTTCAGACTGTGAGCCCTTTGAAAGACAGGGAACCATCTTCTTATTTTTCTTTTTCTATGAAAATCACTTTGAAAAAATTTTGTTGTTGAAAATGGTGTATACTTTATTTATTTATTAAATTTATGCCCCGCCCAAAATGGAAGTAAGTAAGGAAGCGAGTTTTCTTATATTGGAATGCCCAACATATTTATCCAACCTGGTGTGGTGTAATCCAGCAAGAATGAGACCACATAACTCTGTGGACTGTGGACCTTGGTGCAGAAATTTGGGGCATGGCTTTATTTGTTTGGGTCTGAGACTTAGCTGACATGCCACACTCCCCTCTCATTCACCTACATATTTTGGTGTTATCCCTTAGGATCTTGCCATTCTAATTCTCCACATTAAATAACCTAGATTTCCCTATTTGGACGGCTCATATGTGGGTCTGAATGCATGCTGAAGAGCTGGAATTGTGTCCAGTGGCCCTGCCACAAATTATTTGAACCTCTCTGCATTTTGAAGAGTATCTGAACACATGTACAGAGCCTACTATGCATAAGGTTTGTACACACATCAGCTTCAGTTTAATGGAGGGGACAGGAGCGGTGGAACCAGTGGTTGTGATCCTGCTTCCCCGCTCCCAGCTCACATACACACTTCCTCCCGTCCATAGCAAGGGCAGTGACATATTTCTGCTACAACAAAGAATGTTGGGAATGCATGAGAGCATTCTGGGAGAAAGCGTTCTCAAACTTGGGCCTCTAGATGTGGATGGACTACAATTCCCATCCGCCATCGAAAATATCAGAGACGTTGTAGACCAGCAACATCTGGGGACCCATGTTTAAGAACCCCTGCCTTACGCCTGCATTCAAGAAGCCGAGGCTATTGTATGGGGTCATTGCAACAACCCACGGAGCTGCTAGTGACCCCTCCTCAATACTGAGGGTTACTCTGGCAAAGCGCAGACAACCCCCTTGCAATGATGTTGATCCGGTCTGCAGATGCAGTTGAAAACAGTGCGCCACTGCACACACAAAAGCAAATCCTCCGGGATTTTTCTACTACTCTCAATAACTTTGCAGGGAGGCACATTTGATCATGCTAAGGAATGAACACTCCACATTTCCATTAAAAGTAAGTATATTTACTCATTCAGTAGTATTACTCATTCAGTAGTAATAGAGTACACAGCAGGAACCGCCAGTGCTTAGACTGAAATAATAAACTTCAAAGTCATAACTAACTAACTAAATTAAACCCTCTTGTGACCTTTGCAAAGAACATCCTGAATGTAATAAAAATTCAAATTTGTGAAATCCATTGACTTCTAAGCTGCAAGTATTCCCCCCTCCAAGCTGTGCCAGACAATAGTTTATTTGTTATTATACATAAATAAGCTGACGGATTGATAGATTGACAGATCAATAGATGAGAGGAGGAACACAGTGAAACTGACAATAAAGCAGAATTCTCCAAAGATCAAAATATAATCATGATACCTATGGAAACCGGAAAAGCAGATTGCGAGCTCGGTATTGTCGTACAGATCTTGCTAAATGAAAAAAAGTATTCTAGTCAATTATAAGCATTGCCAGCTACATGTATCTCTTTATATTGTTTATCGCACCTTTTCTCCAAGGAACATAGGCTGACACAGAGGCCCGCAGAGCCAACACTAGACCAAATGGTGCCCTCAGGAGCAACATCTTTGGTGCCTCCTCCATTTGCTTCCCCCCCCCCCAATACCTCTTTTAAAATTGCATTTATAGCCTCTTTCATGACTTCCAAGTACAATCTACATGCGTGATTTATCCCGGCCATATACTGTAAGACAATGCATTTGCACACACGGATCGGTATTTTTTCTTCTTTGTTTGTTTCTTTGTTTATTCATGTCATCTACAAGTAAATAAAAACAGATTTGTTTCCACTCAACTTCTGGAAGCTTTTAGAATAGAAATGTCTGGCACCCCAGGCAGTTACCTGCTCCTAAATGGTGTTGCTGACCACACAAATGGCCTCTGTGCACAGACACAGAATGCTGGGCGGAGTCATTCATATTTTAAGAAAGCTGGCTAAGTTCCAAACAAAGTTACTCAGTATTTCTGCTCAAGGAGTTAGCCACCTAATGGCGCAGCGAGGAAGCAACCTGCCTAGAGAGCAGGAGGCTGTTGGTTCGAATCCTCGCTGGTACGTTTCCCAGACTATGGGAAAGACCTATATTGGGCAGCAGCAATATAGGAAGATGCTGAAAGGCCTCATCTCATACTGCACGGGAGATGGCAATGGTAAACCCCTCCTGTATTCTACCAAGAAAACCACATGGCTCTGTGGGTGCCAGGAGTTGACACCGACTCAACACTTTACCTTTCCAGCTCAGGAGTTGCTCTAAAGGACTCCATTGCAACAGGACCACTCAGGAGCAATTTAGTCCGGATGTCAGCTGCTGTGAATAAATTGTATCCCTGGCATGCTAGCTTTCTGTGGGTGGGTTCCCCCAGTCCTCTAGCAAGTCCTCAGAGCCAGCGTGGTGTCGTGGTTAGAGTGCTGGACTAGGACCGGGGAGACCTGAGTTCAAATCCCCATTCAGCCATGATACTTGCTGGGTGAGTCTGGGCCAGTCACTTCTCTCTCAGCCTAACCTACTTCACAGGGTTGTTGTGAGGAGAAACTTAAGTATGTAGTACACCGCTCTGGGCTCCTTGGAGGAAGAGTGGGATATAAAATGCAAAATAATAAAGTAAGTTGGAGGGATCCTGCCATTCCCAGGTTGTCTGCATCTTCCAATCACTGGTTCCCAGATCTTTCACCTGACTTTTGCCCAACATTCTCCACCTATCTTCCTAGTTACGGAAGTTGGGCAGAAGTTGGGTGAAAGTCAGGCAGAGAACTGGTGGCACTCTGCCCCTAGCCCTTTGGGTCCACAGCTGTTGTGCAGGAGCACTACCCCTGGTCTCTTTGACCACTCTTTGCTTCAGACCACACTGGACCCTGGTATTTTATACTGAGGGAGCATTTAAGCAGCCCCCCCGCCCCAATTTGCAAATTGAAGTAGTGAAATCCAGGAGCAGTCTGACCTGCCTTTTGTGATGTGGAGCTAACTTTTGCCCATCACTAATACTGACCATTCTTTAATTTGTTGGAAGTAACCTCTGCAAACTGGAAGGGGTGCACACACCATGCAAATGGACACCTGCAAATGGTCACATAAAGCACGAACCGGTCCTCCCAGCAATACACAGCCGCAAGCAAAGCGTGAATCTGCACCTGTATTTTTGTGTAAGGCTCTGATTGCCTGGCCTTTTGTGAATCATTTGGCCCAATCCCTGGAAATCAACTGCATTGTCACTGAACCCATAAGAAACCTCACTAGAACTGGAGTAGCTGGCAATTAGAATTTAACAGGAAAGGACAGCTTGAGTTCTGGTGCCCAGGGTGGGTGTTGCAGGCAAGCTGTTGGGACACAAAAGTCGTCTCCGTGCAAAACTGAGCAAACCTGACCACTAATCTCAAAGTCCGTGTTCTTCATTATAAGGCCTGGGGGCCAGTGGCAGCCCCGATCAACCCTGAGTGTGGCTTCCTGACTCACTGTTTATTGGGCCTTGTGTGAAGCTTTAGCGGAAGATGAACACGCTGCACAGTCCCCGCCGGCAGCAGTGGAGATGGCCCTTCTCACCACGCAGTGCTGCAATCTGTCCAGTGCCGGGCGGGGTGGGGGCTCCTTTAAGGGAAATGGAGCCCTCTTGAGCTTCGGCACCATCTTAGATGGTGTGCACAGCATGCTGGGAACTGTAGCCCTTCACAGTGCTTTCATCTCGAGCTCTTAAGAGGGGGCTCTGTCTCTCTTAAAGGGCCCTCACAGCACTGGGAAAAGTGCAGTACTGTGCAGAGATAAGCATTGTGGGAAATGGCTCTCCCATAAGAAAAGCCCTGCTGGATCAGGCCCAAGGCCCATGTAGTCCAGTGAATCAGGCCCAAGGCCCATCTAGTCCCACCAGGAGCATCTGGTGGGAGTCACACTGTGGCCCACCAGATGCTCCTGAGAAGCCCACAAGCAAGAGCGGAGGCCTACCCTCTCTCCTGCTGTTACTCCCCTGCAACTGGTATTCAGAGGCATCCTATAGCTCTCAGACCAGTAGCTCTTGATAGACCTGTTCTCCATGAATTTATCTAGATCCCTCTTAAAGCCATCCAGGCTGTTGGCTCTCACCATATCTTGTGGCAGAGAATTCCATAGGCTGATTATATGTTGTGTGAAACAGTATTTCTTTTTGTCGGTGCTGAATTGACTTGTCCATGATCTAGATTTTTCTGCGCCTCAGAGGGCATTTGCGCATGTGTGGCGGTCGGCAAAATGGCGGCCGCTAGCTTTTACAGAGGACCGAAAGGGCCAAAAAGGCTTCACTCACCTGGCCGCAGCGGTGATGAGGAAGGCCGGCGGGGGGAGAGGGAACCCGCTCGGACGCACACACACCCCATGGGTACAGCATGCACCCCGAAGGGGCTATAGGTACCTGCTTGACGTTTTTTAAAACGGACCGGGGGGGGGTGTCAATGGGGGCTGGACCGAACTGGCCCAGTTCCGTTTGAGGTCAATCTGACCTTGAACCGAACCAGGCCAGACGGTTCCGCGCGCAGCCCTAGCTACAAACCTTTAAAAAAATACTAGTTTTGTATGAACAAGGGCTCTTAAGCTTGTATAAGCTCTTCTCTCCCCACATGCTGTCAGGCAACTGGGAATGTGGAGGACTGAACCTGAGATTTTATGTGTGCAATAAAATCTGGGGTCTACCAATGAGCGATGACCCCTCTCCGATCCATGGAAGATGTTAGAAAGATGATAATGCCTCAAATCCTCTCTCCCAGTCCTAGGATAAGTACCATCCACACCATCATCACACCACTCTTTCGTTTCCATATTATCGGCAGCAAACTGTACAGCAGACTGGTTATGCAAACTGTCTATATCCTTGGCCATTTTCATAACCTGTGCCAGAAGACTCCACTTCAGCACTGAGGAAACATAAGTTGTCATTCTTTGCTTTTGACAATCCACTCAGAGAAATGACTGCTAAAATTTTAATAGCCTGGTAGAGGGAAGCGGCAGAGGGCCAGAGCCAGTGGAAAGAACTCAATGGCTGCCACACTGCTGGACATAAAGAAGATTGTAGCGCAATCCCTCTTCAAATGCCTATTTAATCTTGAAATACTAATAACCAGGTAGAGATTTAATATCTAGGACATTAGGGCCAAGAAGCCAAGCAAAATGATACAGAAGAGAGAGAGAGAGAGAGATTTTTTCCTGCTGCAGCATTACACAGAATAATCTGAGTTTAATGCCATTTAGACATGTAGCAGTTTAAAACCCTGCATTATTGGTTCAACGGTTGGAGCCTGAAAATAGGGTGAACAGATGCAAAGGAGGAAATGGCTCCTTCACCTCGAACTCTTGTGCAGAATCTACTGGGAGGATTTCAGGAGGTACAGCTTATCATTTAGCGGTGGAGTAAACTGCCCCACCTTAAGTGGCACAGGGGGGAAATGCTTTTTCTCTCATACTTCTTATTTGATTTTCACAACACAAAAGGACAAACACAAATGATACAAACACTCATAAACACACACAACAAAGACTTCCATCTCATCATTGGAACAAGTGTTGTTAACAATAACCGGATCTTGCCTATAGATTAAACATTCTCTCCCCAGTAATTCATATAAAAAACAACTTTAGGGTGTTTTTAAGACATTTGTTATTAGCCCTCAAAGGCCTGACAAAAATCCATTTTGTGATGTATTTTTAAGTAGACAAGAAGAGGGTCCCATTCTTTTTTAAATTCTTCAAATTTATTTCTTAGTAGTGATGTTAATTTTGCCATTTCTGCCAATTCTAGTACTTTAAGAATCCAGTCCTCTTTAGACGGGCATTGACTGTCTTTCCATTTGTGTGCAAATGTCAGTCTTGCTGCCGCAGTTAAGTACATGAAGAGGGTCCAATATTTCCTCAGTAAAGCATGGTTATCAATACCTAATAGTATTGATTCTGGACTCTTAGGAAAAGTCATTTTGAATACTTTTTAAAGTTCATTATAAAGTCCCAATGACCTCTCGATTTATTGCATGTCCACCATAAATGTATATAAGAACCCTCTTCTTTCTTACATTTCCAACATTTATTTGACATATTCTTGTAGATTACGGCCAACTTTTTGGGCGTAAGATGCCATCTGTACATCATTTTCAAAATATTTTCCTTTAAATTATAGCAAGCAGTGAATTTTATATCTTTTATCCAAAGTTTTCCCCATTTTTCCAAATCAGGGAAATGCTTGACAAACAGGAAAATGTGTTCAACACGATGTGCCAATGGGCCTCCTTTCCTTTCTCCTCCCTATAAGGTGTTGTGCTGGGGACAAAAGAGATGCTTTCGTCCCCAATTCAGCACTTGTCTCCTCCAGCTTCCCTTTTGGGGAGGATGATTGAGTGTTCTCCTTGGGTGGGGAGCAGGACTGGGTTTAATTGTTAAAAGAGGAGCTGCGGAGCAGGCCCCGCATCTTCTAGCAACGCCCCTGCTACTGGCGGAAGTGAGATGAGCAGCAACTGGGGCTGGCAGGGTCTTTCTCTGTGAGCCCCCCCCCCCCGTTTGTGCAGTGTTTTCACTGGGGATGCTCACTTGGTACCAACCCTTCTGACTTTTCGGCACCAGGTCAAAAGCCTTTCTATTCTCTGGGGCTTTGGGTGGATAATTTCTGAACTCTCTTGTTTTGTTTTATTGTTGTTTTTATCAGCCTTAAGTGGCGCAGTGGGGAAATGCTTGACTAACAAGCAGAAGGTTGCTGGTTTGAATCCCTGCTGGTACTATATCGAGCAGCAGCAATACAGGAAGATGCTGAAAGACATCATCTCATACTTCATGAGACGAGGCAATGGTAAACCCCTCCTGTATTCTACCAAAAGAAAACCACAGTGCTCTGTGGGTGCCAGGAGTCAAAATCAACTTGATGGCACACTTTACCTTTATTTTAACTGTAATGTGAATTGTTATCAACTTTTAATACATTTTTGTGTAAGTTATCTTGGCATCCCTGGCTGAGAGAGGGAGATGGGGGGGGAGAGAGTTGAGAGAGAGAGAGGGAGGGGAGGGAGAGAGAGAGAGTCTCTCTGCAGCAGTTAAAAGCTGAACATTTAAAGCGCTCTATACTGAGTCAGTCCAAGGGCAACTCAATGGGCTTAAGCATGCTTAACGTGCATTGGATTCTTGCCATTGTCCATTATGTTTGGCCTCACAGATCATTCTTTGCTTAAGACTCATGTCAACTGAGTTAATTTCAGTGTGCCAAATCCATGTTCATGGCACTCCTGAGACACCTTTCAGGCCTTTAGGGCATCCCATTTTTCTAGTGCATCTAAAGAGCAAAATTGACACTCATTTTAAACCCATTCAAAAGATGATACAGTGACAAAGTAATTTTGGAAGACATTCTACAGTAAAAGGCAAGAAAATACATACATCCTGAAGGTATTCGGAATGTAGTGTTTTATAAATGAAAACACTGGAAGAACAGCTTCTGCAAAGCCATCTTTGAAGAAAGTTTTTTTAAAAATTAAAATCTAGAATGGTGTGTGTGTGTGTAGGCACGAGTCTAAGACAACCATGATACAAACCCAAATTTCCATACTGCTCTCTACTCTCTTGCAGCTTCCTGCTCAACAAAGAGGGAGATACTCTCGCCTATGTAGCCTGTGAAGAACTAATATTAAAAAGGGCAAGAATCCTTGTCTAGTCCCAAGAACGCTGAATCACTCTTGATTTGCCCTGACAGAACTACTGAAGTGGAGCAATCTTATGAATTATAGCAAAGCTTTACTTGTCACGGACAACAACAACAAAATGGATTTACTGGTTAGGAACAAGAGCAACAAAACACATATGTAAGAAGCTATTTTTCATTGGACTATACTCTGTAAAGCTGCACAATTTATATATTTCCCTGCAATAGATACCGGGCTGAAGAAGACGGATCTGCACTGCCTCTCCTGTTCTCTGCAATTGGAGGAACCACAGCTCAGAGGCAGAATACCTGCTTTGCACACAGAAGGCCCCAGTTTCAATTCCCAGTGTCATAGAATATTAGTGGTTGACACTAGGAATGTGCAAATTGATTTGGGTACAAATCGATTTGTACCCGAATCTAGCTGATTCGGGTGATTTGGAGACAAAACAAATCACCCCTGTGATCCATTGGCTAGATTCGGGTACAAATTGAATTATGCCTGATTTGATTTGAATCGATTCAAGATGTGGATCCCTCCTATCAATTCCCTCACATTCCCAGCTTTCTTTCTTTTTAAAAGCTAAGCTCTAGCCTTTGTAGAAGTGGAGATATGGAGCAAAATGTGTGGTCACTATATTTCAAGCGTTTGGATTCTATGGTGTATAATAACTTTCCCTCAATGAATCCCTATGAGGATTCATTACACACCTTCATTTCTTCTATTCATTTTGACTGTCTTTCCAGCAGTGCCAACTGTCAACTGCCATGTGCCAACTACCCCCCACTCCCACCCACAAAGCAGTGGGGTACTACTCAGTTTATGTTCTAGGAGTTTTTTCAAGTGTTTAGGCTCTTTGGTGTCTAATAACCTTTCCTCAAAATGAAATTCCTAAAATATAAACTGAGTGCCCAGTGGCTTGTGGGTTGTGGGGTAGTTGGAACATGGGGTACCACTAATTCCCCACCCCCACCTGCAAAGCAGTGGGGTCAAAATGAGCAAAAGAAATGAAGGTGTGTAATGAAGACACCAAAGAATCTAAACACTTCAAAAATACCTTAAAAATAAAGTGAGTACCCCAGTGTGTGTGTGTGTGTGTGTGTGTGTGCGTGTGTGTGGTGTCTAGTTGACACATGGCAGTTGACAGTTGGGGAGCAGTCAATGATAGTCAAAATGAACAGAAGCAATGAAGGCATATAATGAATCCTCACAGGGATTCATTATGAGGAAAGGTTATTATACACCAAAGAATCCAAACACTTGAAGAATAATGACTGCACATTTTGCTCCATAGCTCCACTTCTACAAGGGTTCTCTATAACTCCACTTCTAAGCTAAAAAGGCTTAGCTTATTTTAAAATATGAAAGCTGTGGATCCATATTAGGGTTAGGATATAGCAACTTCAAATCCCCATTGCTTCCTATGGCAGAAATGTTCAAAATCAGTAAAAAAAAAAAAAAACATTAAAAATCAACCAAGTGTCTCACTGTCTTGGGATTTGGGTGGTAGGTGGCACCCATGGGGATCTACCTACCATCTAAATGTGGTGCCCCTAGGACCTTGCTAAGTGGTCCAATTTGGTCCAAATCCAAATCGAATCAAAGCAAATACAGATCGAATCTGGGATGATTTGGAGGAGGCAGATTTGGATACAAAACAAATCAGGCGTGATTTGTTAAAACCGATTTGTGCACATCCCTAGTTGAAACTAAAGTCCTGTGTTAAATTGGGAGGGGCTGTCTATTTGCAAAGTTACAGGCTCTGCCCCATTTCCTATGGGTGTTCCATCATACATCTGCAACATGCCTGTGGATGCAGGGCTCTCTCCCCACCACTGGAATCCTTGCCTTTATATAAAAGGAGGTCCATTGTGGTGGAGCATGCATAGGGCAGGGGACTGAGTCAGTTTCTGAAATGACCTCCTCCCCACATGCACACAGAATCCACTGCTAACCAGGCAAAGTGGCACCATTCAAAGTGATGTGTCTCTTAACTTCAATGGCGGAGGCGGGGGCAGTAATTCTCCCGAGTCAGCCCAGTCCAGCTTCTTTTCAGTGGCTATTGCTAGTGTTTCCTGTGTCTTTCTTTTCTTTTTAGATTGTGAGCCCTCATGGGGCAGGGAGCCATATTCTCCTCCTTGCTATATAAACTGCTTTGGGAGCTCATTGCTGCAAAGGAGTATATACAGCATAATAAAGGCTGTCATGATGCACAGCCTACATAGTGGTCCACCCCAGGGCTGCTGCAGACTTTAAGGGCAACCCCAGCACTCTTTTGAAGCCGTTTCTGTTGGGTTTTCCATCCATGGCAATGGGGAAACCTGCAGAAAGGCAGCTTCCACAATCAATGCTTCGAAACAGCGCCAGGTCGACTGCAGCCCCAGTGTGGGCCATCATGGAGGCCATCGGCTGCTGCACGCCATGCCAGCCAATAATCACAACAGCAATACTAATTTGTTCAGTTATTGTGCCCAAGAGTGCCCCAAATATCTGAAGAGGATTGAGGTGCTGCAAAGATTGTGTGGCCGTTACCCAGGCAGCAGCCCTCTTGTGAGGTTGGTGGATTTTATTAAAGGCTCCCTATCGTCCCCCCATAATTTAGGCATGAAGTCTCCATCATGTCTAGCTCCAGCCCAGGGGCACAGCTAGGCTGGAGTGGGCCCTGGCAAAAAAATTAAAAAAATAAAAAGAAGAAGAGATGCCCCCCTGCCTCCATTGGGCCCTGCCTTCTTTGCTCCTTTTGCTGCAGAAGAACTGTAAGGGCATGGTGGTGAGGAGTGGGGGGAGATATTCTGCATGCTCTTCCTCTCATTCCCGTGCAAAGAATATCTCACACTTTCCCTTGCTGTTGAACCCACCAGTCAGCCTAAGGGAGGAATGGACTGAACCTGGGTTCTAGCCAGACAGTCAGGAGGAGAGGAGGAGAAGGGAGGGAAGGATGCTGTCTAACACTCCTTCGGCCTCCCATCCTGGGAAGGACTCGTATCACTCGTATCATTTGGAGCCAAGACGAGTCCTCTGATCAGGAGCCAATGGCTTGCCAGGGAATTGGGGAACTGGGAGTGGGGAGCAAAGAGCAAGCTGACACCCAGCTAGTAGACTGTGCCCGTCCCACCCTCACCTCAGCAGACCCAGGGACATCCTGCTTCATCCTATGCCCCTGCTTCAGCCAGAGAGGTTCTCTTCCAGGAGTTGTTTCTATAATCAACAAGGACAATGTATTTCTCGCTCTGTACCACTTTGGGTTTGGAGCCCCATTCATTTCAATGGGACTTGAAGAGTGGATTGTGTTCCCCATCAACCCTGACAAAAAAAGTGTGTGTGTGGGGTGTGTGTGTGTGTGTGTGTGTGTTGGGGGGTGGGGTTGTTTCTCACATTAACAGGATACTGCCCCACCTATGGATGCACCTGGATTTTGCCTTTTGTGACCAAGGAGGGCCAGAGGCCTCTAGGCACCCAGGACTGCACAGGAGGTTTCTGCTTTTGCCTTTTGCTATTGATTTTGCTCGGCAGCCTTGTTGGTACAGCAAGATCAAAGTTAAGTTAAAAGTGTGTGTTGTCTGCATCTATCCTTGAACTAGACTTTAATGGATTAGTTAAGGGAGGAAAAATCTTTGCAAACATAATTTTGGAATTAGTGGCAGCACGGGAGGGAAGGCAAAGTACGAGACTGCAAGGGAGAGAGGAGGAGAGTTGTGAGACAACTGATAGGACAAGTCAGCACTTTGGTCTGGGAAAGATGCCATAGGCAGCATCTTTTCCCAACCCGTTGATCTGTTGAACTCTGGATTTGCAGCTTGCCAGCCAGTGCCCTTGCGGAGTAACTTTCATCTGCTCTAGAAAAAGGCACAACTCCTTATAAAACTCCTTCTTCTATTTACCAGGGATAGTCTCTAGTTTTGGGGGTACCTGCTCCTGGTAAAACACTGTCCTTTTTGGCCTGTTGGGGAGAAGAAAGTCCAGTAGCTGACATCCAGACCAATACTACACTCATGCAAACACACACACTTGATCTTAGCCAAAAGGCCGAGAAGTGATACTTGTGCAAACAGGTTAGATGAGTGCAAGGATGTTGCACTAGCTAGAGAGTTGGTCTTGTGGTAGCAAGCATGAATTGCCCCCCTTGCTAAGCAGGGCCCACCCTGATTTGCATTTGAATGGGAGATTACATGTGTGAGCACTGTAAGGTGGGGCCTTGGGGCCACTCTGGGAAGAGCATCCGCAGGCTTGCATGCAGAAAGTTACAAGTTCCCTGCCTGGCACCAGCAGATAGGGCTGCAAGAGACTCCTGCCTGCAGCCTTGGAGAAACCGCTGCCAGTCTGGGTAAAGATTACTGAGCTATATGGACCAATGGTCTGACTTGGTAGAAGGCAACCTCCTATGTTCTTATTCAAATCCAGGAGCTTGTATACAGGGTAAGTACCACAGGATGCACTTGCACAACCTGTGGCATGCTAGGAAACCTCTTCCTCAGTTCATAGATGTGGCAGGGAACGATGGAAAGCTATCCACTATCCTCGTTGCACAAGTGCAATCCCTGTGCAAACAGACCAAGCATTAAAGCGACAGAGCATCTGCTCAACTCTGAGCATCTTGCACGACTTTCTTGCATTTGTCTGGATGTCAGTCACTGAATTCTGTGGGGTATTCTTCAAAGCAACTAGCACGAATTGTAGCCATGTTTACTTATTCTACATCAGGGCTGTTCAACTTCGGCCCTCCTGCAGATGTTGGCCTACAATTCTCATAATCCCAGGCTATTGGCCACTGTGGCTCAGGCTTATGGGAGTTGTAGTTCAAAAACAGCTGGAGGGCCTAATTTGAGCAGGTCTGTTCGACATGAAAGAGAGCTGAAAGGACCCCTCTTGTTTGACCAAGGCTGCAGTCCTGTGTCTACTGAACTTCTGAGTAAGCATGCACAGGATCACCTAAAGCTGTTAAAACGAGAGATGTGTGGAAAAAATACTCCCCACCTCCCCCCCCCCCCGAAATTTTTTACCTGCCTTATAGAAACTCCAGTTGGCTTTCCTTGAAAATGCATAGATGCTCCCCTTTGGGAGAAACCCTGACAGTCATTCAGAGTTGCACTTTTTCAGAATTTCAGGGACAAAGATAGTTCAGACACCGTTGCTTCAGAAGCACGGTGTGTTAGTAAACTCTAGCCCGTGATCATTTTGTTTGCCAGCTGGAGAGAGTGAGGGACCACTGCACATTCATAACCTAGCAGCGCCAGCCATACCCCTGCATTGGTGCTGATGTGGGGGGGGGGGAGTGCTGACATAGAGGGGAGGGGCATGGCTAGTGTGGGGTGGGGTGCTTGGTGGCCCATATCGGGGCTGCCCCTAATCGTGCGACCACTCCGCTTTGCAGCACAATCCAAAGGAGTTTGGGCATATCTCCAAGTCATTCCAGGCCCCAGTGTCCAGTCTGCAGCCCCTCCTCTCCAAACCAATCAATGAAAAAACCCACAAAACACATAATCCAGTGAATGGAAAGATCAGAAAGCTGCAGCAAACTGTGAATATAAGGAGTCATGCAACATTTGGAAAAGAAAAAGGAGAAGACCGGAAGCATTGGTGCCAATGAGGAAATGAGACTGGGGGGAAATTCCCCCAGAAAAATTGAATTTTCTTGGGGGAAATTCAAATAAGAAGAATTTTGGAGCATCACTGGTGGTGGAGGCAAACAGTTCTTGAAAGGCCTGTACAAGAGCCAGCATGGTGTAGAAGTTAGAGTGCTGAACTAGGATCGGGGAGACCCGAGTTCAAATCCCCGTTCAGCCATGAGACTTGCTGGGTGACTCTGGGCCAGTCCCTTCTCTCTCAGCCTAACCTACTTCACAAGGTTGTTGTGAGGAGAAACCTAAGTATGTAGTACACCGCTCTGAGCTCCTTGGAGGAAGAGCAGGATATAAAATTTAAAATAACATTTTAAAAAATCAAATAAATAAAGACTGCTTCCTGCCTGTGATTACAGAAGATGCCTTAAGTATTTAGGATTTACCTCATGTTTTATCATAAGAGCAGTCAATAGAGACAGAAGCTTTTGCCTTGATGAAAAAAAGATCTCTTAGTTTGCTGTTGCCTTCTCTTCTCTGGACCCTGAATTGTGACATGCAGCCTTCTCTATCCATAAAATCCCTCCTTTAAAAGATCCCCTTCTCATAACCTGCCCAAAGCCTGCAGTTTCTTCTTGTTTCATTCTAGAAATAAATGTTTGTGAGTCCCTAAAATTTGGCATGGCATTTTAGTTGCTCCAGAGCCAGTGCAAAGAAACAGATGATAAAGTAAAATGAGCTGGAGGATCTTGATTCAAGAAGAGGCATCAAGAAGAGGATAATCTATATGTATAATGTGCTTGCAATTACAGTATGAACACTTCTGCGGCTAACCCAGCTACGGAGAGCTTAGCAATCATGCAGGGCATTTATAAAACATTTTGGAAGGACTCAAAATGCTTCACATTTGGGCTGCCAATGGATTTAAAGAACTTCTGGTTTCATCATGATCTGTCTTTGCATTGGTTTTAAATACATGTACATAGAACCGAAACCTCTCAATCTGGGCGCCTTTTGAGATATTGATGGATGTTTAAAACAAAAGCAATTAGTCATCGGTCAGATTCACATGTGCATGCACATCCTTTCGCTTTATGATGCATGATAGCTGATGACTGGCAGTAAAGCATGTGAGCTGCATAAAGCATGTGAACTGTAGGCATTCATGTCGGCAATTCTTTGCGTCAGCCCCCAATCTACACTTATTTTCAGTTAGTGAGAGAAAATACGATTGGGGAGTACACTGCAACGGTCCCATTTAGCCCTCTGAGCATTAACAAAGTGCCAATTTGCACATGATGCCTGTTTAAAAGGATTGATGGGCGAGTTTTTAACTGAGGAAGCAGCAGCTGGATCAGGTCTCCTGTGGATCAGGCCTGTGGCAGGATGTAAGGGGAGTGCAACCTCTTATCCCCACAGATGCCAGTTATCAAGGCAAAAAGTCTGCACAGGTGCCAGCGAGAGTTTTTTTCCTTATTAAACAGCACACACAGGGGGGCGTTATCTAAATCATAGGCCCTCAACCTTGTGTCTCCAGATGTTGTTGGACTTCAGCTCCCATAATCCCCAAACAAAGGCCACTGGCGCTGGGGATTATGGGAGCTGAAATCGAGTAACATCTGGGGACTCAAGGCTGAGAATCCCTGTTCTAAATAATGACCATAGCAAGAGGTAATGCCATGGAAGCCCCCTGACCACCTACTACAGGCCCAGTCCAGCTATTCACTCAAGGCCCTTTCACACATTATGTTGAACACTCATACAAACGAGGGTACAGCATACACAGGCACAGATCTGTACACAGATACAGTCACTGGCATATTATGCTGAATGCAGGTACAGCAATACACTTCATAACTGTACCATGCATTTAATTTTATTTATTTATTTATTTTCACACTTATATCCTAAATTTAGAGCATTGAATATTTAATTAATATTAATTGAATTAATTGAATTAAATCAAATTACAAATAAATTCATTAACATGAAGTTAATTAGAATTAATTTAACTGTTGAAGCTCTGGCAGGCCAAAATTAATTAAATTAATTTGATTTATTTTTAACTTCCAGCCATGGTGGAAGGCCCTCAGCCCTCCTACCCTCAGCTTTCCCCCCTCCGGGCTACTCTCTTCCAGCTCCCATGGGATAGCTTTGGTTATGATGCATGCTTGTCTCTTTAAAAAAAATAAATTACTCAGTTTTTCCACAAGGCAAAAAGGAAAGCACAAATAGAACAAACAAACAAACAAGAAAAGGAAAAAGAGCACATAAGGACTTCCATCTCATCATTGGAACAAGTGTAAGTAACAATACCTTGGTCTTGCCTGTAATTTCATCATTCTCCCCCCGATAAATCATACAGAAATAAACTCTGGGACATTTTTTAAGCATTTGTTGTTACCCCTGGAAGGCCTGATAAAAATCCATTTTACAATGTGTTTTTAGATAAACAAGAAGAGGGTCCCAATCCCTTTTAAATACTTCAAGTTTATTTCTTAATAATGCTGTTAATTTTGCCATTTCTGCCAATTCTAATACTTTAAGTATCCAAACCTCTTTGCTCGGGCAATGACTGTCTTTCCATTTGCATGCAAATGTCAGTCTTGCTGCTGCTGTCAGATACATAAAGAGGATCCATTATTTCCTCGGCAAAGCATTGTTGTCAATACCTAATAGTATTGTTTCTGGGCTCTTGGGAAAAGTCATTTTAAACACTTTTTAAAGCTCATTATAAATTAAATCCCAATAGCCTTTAGACTTTTTACAAGTCCACCATAAATGTTTATAGGAACCCTCCTCTTTTTTACACTTCCAACATGTATTTGACATGTTCTTGTAGTTTAAGGCCAACTTCTTGGGAGTTAAATGCCATCTGTACATCATCTTAAGATTATTTTCCTTTAAACTAGAACAGGCAGTATATTTCATGTCTTTTATCCATAGCTTTTCCCATTTCTCCAAGTCAATATTATAACCAAAGTCCTGAGCCCATTTCACCACAGAAGCTTTCACTACTTCCGTTCTTGTATCTTCCAATATTAACAGACCATACATCCTAGAGACTAGTTTTCTTTCCTTATCACACAACTGTTGTTCAAATTCTGACTTTGATTGGTTAAAACCTTTTTTACAATCTTGCTTAAATAAGGCGCTGATCTGATAGTACTGAAACCAAGAGATATTCCAGTCCTGCATAAGATCTAGCTTTTTGAGTTCGTATTTTGTGCCTTGAAGAACAAGCAGTTGTTGATACGTAGGCCATGTCTGTTGCATATTTTTCTGTTTTCTAGATATAACTTCCAGTGGAGATACCCATAGTGGAATTTTTGGTTCTAACACAAGTTTGTTTTTCATCTATACCATATATAGACTTTTCCTAACATAATGATTTAAAGTCATTATGCATGCTTGTCTTTATGGAGCCAGACAGACCTAGCTGCACAAGGCAATATCTGAGGCACGGCACAGCACTGACGACTGACAATGTGGGTCCATCGCTAAGACGCACCCACCTCCACAGCCAGCACCCTTGCCCACCTCCTGCAGTTGGGTGGTAGGACCGGGGACAACACAGCAGACTGCTCCAGGAACACCACACATCTCTCCCTGCACACCTCTCCCAGCAACCAAGTCCCTCTGCCACTGTCGGGGCTGTGAGCTTCCTGGGAATGAAGATGCGCATGTGCTCTGGTGGAGGCAGAGGGCACATGTGCGTCCACATTCCCTGAAGGCCCCCAGTCCTGACAGAGGAAACGGGGATCAAGAGCCAGGGGGAGGCGAGTGGAGGCTACTCACAGGAAGTGGGTGGCAGTGCTGGCCATGGAGGGGGGTGTCAGCAGCCTGCTCCCACCACGGACCAACAAAAGCAAAGATGCTGCTCTTTCATTGTGTTTGTTTTTCTCTGAAAGTGGAAAGCATTGCATTGACTGTTGCTTTCATGATGTAATCATAATGCATGCACACTTCCATGCCCCCCACCCATCCAACTGCGAGAGTCGCAAGTGTCCAATGCTGGTTAGAAATTTGGCAGCTACACTGATCAGCTGTCTAGGAGACAGGGAGGGCACTGGATTTAGGCCTCCTGAGAGATGTCCACCGTACAGCATCATCGTTCCAAAAATCCCAGTGATGTGGTCCACCAGCGTAACTTGGTTTGCTGCACAAACTCAGCATTACTTGAGATGTTGCCCAGACATATTGCCCTATAGCACATTAAAGACTAGCAAATATATTGTGATCTGGATTTGTTTGTTTGTTTGATCTATTTTGTTACCGCCTTACACGAAATCCCAGGGCGGTAACAAAACTAGAACCTAAAAAACACATAAAAAATTAAAATTACCATCAAGAAAACTTTAAAATACCATTTTTATTTATTCCCCTACCCCACCCATCCTCCAGCAGTTGTGGATTATCTAATCTGGACTACATTTGACATGTAGCTGGTTAGGGGCCAGGTTATCTAAAAAAGGATAGATATCCACACGGTGATTTGGATCAATGAGTCTGAGCTGTCCTTAATGTAAAGTTGGCAAGAACCAATGTCCACTCTATCTGCTGATGCTGTAAGACTACAGTTCCTGTTATCACCACCCTCCTTCCTTTTATCAGGCAAATCTGCAGATGGCTTTCTCTCAATATCAAAACGCAGCAATTATGACCAGGAACACACCTATTTTCATTAAGCGGCTGTTCCTTTCCCAGAAAAGAAATGAGGGGAGTAAACTGATAATGCCATTAAAGAAAGAAAAAAGGATGACAGCATCTTTCCTCCCTTCAACAAATTTAACTGAGGCTGAGGTCAGACTATCTCTGGCATGGCTGCATGATGCAGTATAATTAAGGGCACGCCATGGTTATTGTGCATAACATTTTTGTCAGCAAGACAAATTAGGAGTGCTCCGGTCAGGATATAATGACAGTAGCGGAAACCGATCAGGAAGAACTCTTTGAGTTGACATATTTGGCCCAGGGTTATATCAGTGGCTCTTTGGTTCAAATACATTATATTGTGTGTTCCTTAGTTATGGGAAATGCCTCTCCCACTCAATCTCTGTATAACCTGCGATTGGAAGGACAACAGGGTCTTCTTTAAATGTGGCCTTAATATATGTGACTTTTTAAGTCCCCTGCTAACTGAGCAAAAAGGCACCTTTTTAAAGTGGTGATTCTCTTTATTTACCAGGGAGAGAGCAACTGGCCCTATCCATCCCCAGCACAGCATCCCTCCAGTGGCTGTTGCTGGTGTCCATCTTATGGTTCTTTTTTAGATTGTGAGCCCTTTGGGGACAGGGAGCCATTTTATTTATGTATGTATTTGTATCAATGTAAATAGCTTTGGGAACTTCTGTTGAAAAGCGGTATATAAATATTTCTCGTATTCGTATTGTTGTATTCTTCGTAATGTATGGCCTTGCTACATCAAGCCACTGGCTGTCATCCAGATGAATGCTACACATTTGTGCAAATATGTTGCACTAGTGCAAGGATATTAAGAACATAAAAAGGAGCATTGGTTTCACTTACCGTGAAGGCTTCTTCTGGTTGCTGAAGCCAGGGGCATCTCATTGGGTTATACCTCTCAGGAGCTCCAAAGCAGGACAGAATTTGATTGGATAAAAAACAAGTCCCGCCTACCCGAGCCCGAGGGGGATAACTCCTCCCCAGTTCTTTCAGGCCGATAGGCGAACTAGGCTTGCACCCTATAGAGAAGAATGAGAAGGAACAGGAAAAAGCAGGAAGGGAAAACCAGGAGGAAACCCCAGGCCTGGGCCCTATGAACCCCGTTTCTTGATAGCGAGTAGGTCATAGCGCCGTAGCTGGGTGGGCCGAGATGCCCCTGGCTTCAGCAACCAGAAGAAGCCTTCACGGTAAGTGAGACCAATGCTCCTTTCTCGGTTGCTGGAAGCCAGGGGCATCTCATTGGGACATACCACAGCTGACCAACGCGGGTGGGGGCAGTCTGACCTATTATTGAGGAAGGACCTGTTGCAGTACCCGTCTCCCGAAGGAGGCTCTGGCGGATGCAAATTCATCGACTTTGTGATGCTTGGCGAATGTAGATGAAAAAAGCCCATGTGGCCGCCCTGCCAATTACTTCGACCAAAGCAGTAGTAGAGAAGGCCGCCGATGCAGCCGCTGACCTCATGGAATGGGCTACAATAGAGGCTGGTGGTCTGAGGCGTTGGGACTCGTACGCCATCGAGATGCAGGCTCTGAGCCACCTTGCAATGGCAGTTGATGACACCACCAAACCCTTAGGGAGTGGATGGAAGGAGACGGACATCGTGTCCGAGGTCCGGGACGAGGCAGAGCACGTGATTTATACCTTGAGACAACGGGGCACATCTAGCCTGTGCCACTTCTTTTTAGCAGGGTGAGTCGGCCCAAGGACAGGAGGACAGCAGGAATACATCCCGGGAGAGATGGAGTGCTGATGACACCCTTGGTAGCAAGAAAGGGTCCGTATCAAGCGCACCGCGTGCCGAGAAAGATGCAGAAGGATTTATTTACAGACAGGGCCCGAAGCTCAGATACTCTCCTTGCTGAGATAATGGCCACCAGGAAAACTAACTTAAACGTGAGAATCCAAATAGGAATGGTTGGAAGTGGCTCAGAGGGTTATGATAGAAGAGCTCGCAGGACTATGTGTAGGTCCCAGGAGGGGAACCTATGCACTGTAGGTGGTGACAGGAGGGAAATGCCTCTTAGGAACCGACAAAGGTCAGCGTGAGCCTGAGAAATCTGGGAGTCTGCGCTGGGCAGCATAGGAAGCAGGGATGCTATCTGTCACTTTAAGGTGTTATGACAGAAGCCTTTCTCTAGGCCATGCTGAAGGAACTGAAGAAGGTGTCAGATGGATTCCGAGCCTTGTGGAATGGAGTGTATAGAGCTCCAACGCAGGAACTTCCTCTACGTGTACTGATATATGCTCTCAGTTGAGGGTCAGCGAGAGGCCAGCATAGTGTTCAGGACTGCGCCAGAGAAGCCTTTCCGCCTGAGGAAGAGCCGCACAGTCTCCAAGTGGCAAGGCGCAACCAGGCTGGATCGGGATGTAGAACGGGTCCCTGTGACAGCAGGTCTTGATTTTGAGGGGGTTCCCATGGAGGTGTGGTCGCTAGATGAAGTAGCTCCAGGACACCAGGGGTGCCTGGGCCAGAATGTGACTACGAGGATGACTACCACCCGGAGCAGTCGGATTCTGCGGAACACTCTTGCTAGCAGCAGAGTTGGTAGAAATGCGTACCGCAGCCCTTCTGGCCATGGTGCTGACATGGCGTCTGTCGCAGTTGCACCTGGGCATGGGAATCTGGACAGGAAGTTGGTCTGTTTCCTGTTGGATGGGGCTGCGAAGAGGTCTAGGACTGGCGTGCCCAACTGTTCCGTGATTTGTTTGAAGATCGTGGGATGTAGACTCCACTCCCCTGGTGCGATGACAGTGTGACTGAGTCAGTCTGCTGTTACGCTGAGTTTCCCCTTCACATGATGAGCGATTATGGACTCTAGGTGGTGCTCTGCTCTGGATAGGAGAAGTGTTGCCTCCTGGTGCATGGACCAAAATCGGGTCCCTTCTTTGCTTGTCGATATAAGCCTGGGCCGCTATATTGTCCGTCTTACCAGGACATGGCTCACTTGTGTGGAAGACTGGAAGGCTAAAAGGGCTAGCCTGATGGCTCTGAGTTCCCTCCAGTTGATGCTGTGATCCCTTTCTTGGGGGGACCAGAGACCCTGGGTGGATATGTTTTGTGGGGAGCTCCCCATCCTGGGTCGCTTGCAGCTGTGCAGGCGATGACCCAGGGAGGACCCAAGAAGGGCTTGCCGCTTAAAAGATTGTTGGTATCCTCTAGCATTGGAGAGATGACAGGATTGGAGATGGAATAACCAGCAGGATCTTGGATCATTGGCGATCGCCTTCTGGTGTGAAAGGAGGAACCATTGTAGGTCGCGGAGATGGAAGTGAGCCCAAGGTACCGCATCTATTGTGGCCACCATGAGGCCCAGGAGCTTCGGTAGAACGCTAAGATAGGCCTTTGGGACTACTAACGCATGTCTGACCTTGGATTGGAGAGATATCCGAGGGTCTGGCTGTAGAGAGAGTGGCTGCTGTTGTGTCTAAGATGACTCCTATAAGGTGACTTTGTAGAGAAGGAGTCAGATGGCTTAAAAAAAAATTGATTGTGAACCTGTGGAGATACAGGACATAGAAAGTGGCCTCGAGATCACTCTGGGATTCTTGAGTGGAGCAAGATTGCAGAAGCAAGCCAACGAGGTACGCAAAGGCCCGGATCCCTTGTATGCATAGCCATGCCATTAGTGGCGCAAGAACCTTCGTGAATACGCTGGAGGCAGATGACAGGCTGAATGTCAGAACTGTATACTGGAAGTGTCGACCCGCACATTTTAAGCAAAGGTACCTCCTGCTGTCCAGGTGTATTGGAACATGGAGGTATGCTTCCTTCAGGTTGATTGACGCCAGACGGTTGTAGCGGTGCAGTGCCTCCACTGTTAATCTTAGGGTTTCTGAGGGAACTGGTTCGATTGCCTTGATCTCTATGAGATGATGAATGACCTGGAGCATTCTGGGGTGCTTCTCGAAGGACCGAGACCTTGGTGTTGGGAGGAACCTGTAGGATGGAGGAGGAGTGGCAAACGGCCCAGGCCTGGTGACATTGTTGTTGCTGTTGTCTGGGCTTAGAGGGTGAAGTAGACCTGAAGGTCCTTGCACCTCTGAAGGAATGGCGTGTTCTCTGGACTGGCCTACGAAAGGAGAGCTTGTTGGTCCTTTTGGGTACAGAGGTCAGAATGGTCTTTTTCTGCCTTGGACTCCATGAGCACGTCCTGTAGGGCAGATTCCCCAATAGTTTAGTGGAGTCATATGTTACAGAGGTAAGATTGACCCTAGATGAAGAATCTACTTGCCAGTTCTTGAGCCATAAATGGTGTCTGCCAACCACTGCGGCTGCGGAGACCCTAGCTGAGAAGCGGATGGCATCTAGGGTAGTATCTACCATAAAGGCTTGAGGCTTCTGAATTTTTAATAGCTGCCGGCGCATGTGCACTGGGTCAGATGGGGGGGGGTTACTGAGTAACTCGACTACCCATAAGAGGGAGGCCCCGGCTGCCATAGAAGCCGTTGATGTGGCACGTATCGCCAGTGCTGAGTTGTCCTGGGCCCTCTTAGATGAGAGTTCTGCTTTCCTGTCTCCCCAATCTTAGAGGGATGCTGCGCCATCCTTTGGCACCAGTGAACTTGACACCAGCTGGGCAAAGGGGGCATTGGTACTGGGCGTCTTAAGCATAGTATTATTATTATTTTACATTCATAGCCCGCTCCTCCCCCAAGGAGCCCAGAGAGGTGCACCACATGCTCAAGTCTCTCCTTCACAACAATCCTGCAGAGTAGGCCAGGCCAAGAGAGTGCGATTGGTCCAGAGTCACCCAGCCAGCATCACGGCTGAATGGGGACCTGAACTCGCGTCTCCTCGGTCCCAGTCCAGCACTCCAACCACTACATCATGCTGGTTCTCGCCTATATCTAAAGGCTTCTGCTGGAAAAGAGTAAAATTTGTTAGTTGCAGCCATGGGTTTACGATTTGGAGCTGGCAAAAGCCATTCTTCTTTCACCACATTAGCAAAGAGTTCAGGCATAGGCAACAAGAAGTCTTTTGCTTTGCTCTGGGGAAGACAAAATCACCGTTAGTTGTCTCCTGTTCTGGCGTAGCTTTAGACTATAGACCAATGGTCTCACTCATTTTTGTCATAAGAGGGGGATAGTCCTCTGCCCAAACAGTTGTTGGGATACTGCTGATGGTTCCCCCCCATCCCCATCAGACCCTTTTATCTCCTATTTATCTGGGACAGTGTCCGAGTCAGGGACAGGGCGTTGGGGTTCCAGTGGGGGTTCCCGTTCATGGTCAGAAGCCTCAGAAGAGAGGGGGTCTGTACCAGCGGGGATAGTGGTGACCGAGAGCACTCAGGATTGGAAGACCTGTGTCTAGATTGACGCCTATTTTTCTTTGACTTTGGTTTCTTGGGTGGTCTGACCTGAAACCCTGTATCCACCATGGCATTTTGAACCAGGCCTGCCACTCAGGGGGAATTGTTTTGGCAGAGACAAGGTTGGACTCTGGCTGGCAGCTGCAACTATAGGGGATGAGCTCGGGCGTGCAGCAGCAGATTTTTCACTTTTTTGCCCCCGATCCTTTGATGAAGATGGGAAGGACTGCCATCCCCCGTTGCCCCACTGGCGGTAATTGCGGTTCGTTCCTGTGCGCTGGGCGCCATTCTCAGCTCTTGGGCCTACAGCGAGATAGCCCGTATCTCCTCCACGGTCGGTGGTGGGTAGGTGGATGGGCTTCTCCTAAAACGGAGCTCTTCTTGCTCTTTAGGGGACTCAGCCCCTGCTCGTCTGCAGGCCGCCGCCGAGCCCGTCTCGCGGCCCGAGGGCGGGAGACACTCAGCGGGTTACAGGTGTGAGGTGAAGGAGGCTGCAGAGCAGCCGACGCCCACACAATCTGTGCAGGGAGCTCGGGCGGTCAGGGGCGGCCGAGAGCGCGGCTTTTGTTGAGCAGCCAAGTGTTCCAGTGGCTGGGGAGCGGCTGGAACGGCTGCCAGTGGGAGGGCGATCCAGCTCCCGCCTGGAGAGTTCCGCTGCAGCCTGCAGGGCGTGTGAGGCGACGGGAGGGTCCTGGAAAGGCTGAGAGCGGCTGGGCCGAAGTTGAGCTGGGTGTTTCCCCGAGGAACCAGGATTGCCCTTTTTGCCCCCTAGCGATTGCTCCATTCACAGAGGAGTCGCAAGAGATAGAAGGGGAGGGGGAGGGGGGAAGGACAGATGAGCGAAACGCTTTAAAGATTTTTCTTCCTTTTAAAAAATTATATATATATATATAAAGGCAGAGGAGTGAAGCAATTGATATTGGAAAGGAATGGATAAAGAAGGCAAAGGAGAGCAAGGAAAAGCCAAAACAAACAAACAAATGCTAAAGGTGCAGAGAGAGGAAAAGAAACTGCTTGGAGCTGCCGAGGACAGAAAGAACTGGGGAGGAGTTATCCCCCTCCGGCTCGGGTAGGCGGGACTTGTTTTTTATCCAATCAGATTCTGTCCTGCTTTGGAGCTCCTGAGAGGGATAACCCAGTGAGATGCCCCTGGCTTCCAGCAACAGAGAAAGAGAAGATCTCTGTGGGATCAGGCCAAGGACTCATCTTCACCAGTTGCCAACCAAGTACATCAGGGAAGCCTGCAAGCAGAGGAAAGAGGGCAACTGCCCACCTCCCATTGGTGTTCGGTCTTCTACCGAGTGAGACCATTGGTCCATCTTGCTCAGGATTTTCTACACACGCTGGTAGTGGCTTCTCCAAGGTTGTAGGCAGGGGTCTCTCACACCCCTATCTGGCGACGCCAGGGAGGGAATGTGGAATCTTCTGCATGCAAACATGTAGGTGCTCTTCCCAGAGTGGCTGCATCCCCTAAGGGGATGCAAATCAGGATGGACCCTGTTTCACAAAGAGGACAATTCAGCAGGGAAATAGCTTGCCTAGCAAGCAGCAGCAGCAACAACAAATATTTATATACTGCTTTTCAACAAAAGGTTCCAAAAAGGTTGACATAGAGAAACAATAAATAAATAAGATGGCTCCCTGTCCCCAAAGGGCTCACAATCTAAAAAGAAACATAAGATAGACCCCAGCAACAGTCACTGGAGGTCCTGTGCTGGGGGTGGATAGGGCCAGTTACTCTCCCCCTGCTAAATAAAGAGAATCACCACGTTAGAAAGGTGCCTCTTTGCCCATTTAGCAGGGGTTGCTGGTTCAAATCCACACTGGTATGTTTCCCAGAATATGGGGAACACTTATATTGGGCAGCAATGATATAGGAAGATGCTAAAAGGCATAATCTCAGAGAGATGGCAATGGACAACCCCTCCTATATTCTACCAAAGAAAACCACAGGGCTCTGTGGGCGCCAGGAGCCGACACCGACTCGAGGGCACAACTTACCACAAAACCGGCTTTCCTCCACTAGTTCATGGACATGCCACCTCTAGCTAGCTAGCCCCACTATGTTGGGAGCTTGCATTCCAGGGCAGTGTTGCAGGAACGTAAAACCCTTGCGCTTGCTCGACAAGGTGCATGACCTGTGGTGCACCTCCTGCTGAGAAAGTTTTTCCTCAGTCCAGTCTGTATTGCAGGGAGCATTTGCACAAGAATGCAAGAGTGTAACTTCAAATACCTCCGCCACTTCATGCAGCTGTGTGTGATCTTTTTGCAGGTGCACAGTTCTGATGTGCTAGTGTAGAAGACTTTGTCTGGCTGTCAGCCACTGGAATTTGCATCACACCCTTCTTGCTTTGGAGACTGGAGTGCTGGACTGATGTTGCTTTGGGCCTTTATTTAATCCATTGCAAAGGACTATATTAAGCATTCCGTAATAGTTCAGAAATGATTAATAATTATAATTATAAATAAAAATGATTATTAAAAATGATTAATATTAATAATGCTTGTGTTTTTATACTTGATTCCCACCTGCTCAACCTATACATATAAATAAGCAGCTTATTACAAAAGGCATCCTGGATCTTTAGTGTGTGTATATAAATATAAATATAAATATATATACACACACACACACACGTGTGTGTGTGTGTGTGTGCGCACACACCTTGGAATCTTCTGTCTTCAATAATGCCTCTTCTCATACATTCAACTCACAACCTCATTCTTTGAAATCTGCTGAGGAGGCCTGATTCTGTTTCCCCCTCTAACATTGTGAGATTCAGGATAAGAGGGCTTTGATACTGTGGTGGCACTGCAGCTTTGGAATGTGGTGCCCAGGGAGACCTACCACTGGACTTTTTCTATGGCGTTCAGGTGCAAAACGTTTCTTTAAAATTTCTCCATTAGACTTCTTAATTTGGTGTGGTAAGACAATGTTGTTAACTCTTGCACAGTTTAATTTAGAGATGTCTTGTATTTCCTGACCCTGGAACATGAGTCTTGAGTTTATCTCAACTACAAGTCAAGGATCACAATTTCCAAATTCTTCTACAGATTTTTCACCACTGCCCCTTTAGGTCACACTTTATCACAGGGGTCTCAAACTGCAGCTATCCAGCTGTTGTTGCACTACAACTCCCATCATCCCCAGTCACAGAGGCCAGTAGCCAGGGGCAATAGGAGTTGTAGGCCTACATCTGCAGGACGGCATCAGTGTAAGACTCCTGCTTTAATACAAACTGGATATTAATCCTTCTCCCTCCCACTTAACTACTACCCAACCCTCCCTTTGATTGATTGATTAAATGCCGTCAAGTTGGTGTCGACCCTTCGCAACCACATAGATAGATTCTCTCTAGGATGAAACCCTCCCCTACTCACCAACAATTTTCCATACTTCTTCCTTCTCATCCCCTTTTCTGGGTTCCTTGCTATACGAACCTGGCATGCTGCTAGGCCATTATAGCAGATACAATGAAATCTGGGAAATGTAGTTTCCCCAAGGGCTACTAACATGACAATAATGTAAAACAATAATATAAACCAGGCTTCCCCAACCTGCGGCCCTCCAGATGTTGCTGAACTACAACTCCCAGCATACCCAGCCAAAATAAATTGTGGCTAGGGATGCTGGGAGTTGCAGTTCAGCAACATCTGGAGGGCCGCAGGTTGGGGAAGCCTGGTGTAAGCAGTCTCCCTGAAGGACTGAAATATCACAACGTATGTTTAAAACATACTTCTCCATCTGAAGTCTGGGCAACAACTAGACCAGGACTGGGCAAACTTGGCCCTCCAGCTGTTGTCGAGCTACAATTCCCATCACCCCCAACCATTTATTATGGCTGGGGATAATGGAAGTTGTAGTTCAACAACAGCTGGAAGGTCAGGTCTGCCCACCCCTGAACTAGACGCTCATGATCATTTTCAAGAGTTCATGGGGAAGGAAAGATGCCAAACCTATTCGTCATACAGTATCCTGAAGCAAGGTGTCTTAAACAATTTGCTTTGCTAGTTATTGCGGTGATGACGATCCTTTCCTGAGACAGTGCAAACGGCCCACTCAGTGTCCAGATTTCATCTGGTCCCTGACATCTCAGAGAGGGACGGGGTGAGGGGAAAGAGAGACAGAGCCAATCAGCCTTTCCAGCAAAAGCCACCACTCTGACAGCTTCCAAATCAGTGACCCAGCACCCTTTCAGCAAGTGTGGCCCATCGTGGCGCTCCGTGTCAAGAGGCCATGTGCTCTGCCATTAAAATTCATTACCATCAGGAGATCGAAGACCTCGACCAATGCTTCTGACAGGCTTGAAATCAACAAATGAGAATGGTAAATTAAGAGCATTAAAAAAGGATGAGGGAGAAAAGTTGGCTAATTTTTCTGCTTAGATCTATTATTTCCTGCCCTCATTTCCTCAGCTTCTCCTCCACCCACTTTTCTTTCTCCCTCTCACCCCACTTTCTAACTTGTGAGCTAATGTCAAATTAACAGCTTTTATTCCCTCCTTCTAAGCCTATTAGGATTTAACTAGGAAAAGTTGGAGTCATTTTTAACTCCCTGCTTAAATGGTCTCTCAAAGACTCAGACTGTGGCTCCAGCTGTCAGCCCTCCCAGAGGTTCAATAGACTTAATCCTAAAAAGATTGTGGCATCATTTCCAAAGGTTCTAGTGGCATTGAGTCTTCAGATCAAATTGCTTTGCTGCATCCTATTAAGCAGAGTACAGAGCTAGGGCCAAATAACGGCACTGCAACTGTTATAAGAGGGAAACACTGAAAAGTTGCTTGAGTCTCTCCCTTGCCCACAAAGGTGACAGGTCCCAACAAGAAGCTGCTGAAAATGGACTGCACCAATCTTCACTTGTGGGCTGACCTAACAGCATGAAGCATGTCCCAAATTATAGTATTTGAGGCCATTCCTACGATCAATGGAAAGCACCTGCTTTCCGTTAATCGTGGGAACCACTGGGCTAATGGGTGATGCTCCTAAGGCAGCTAGCCCGCCTAAAACACCCTCCCCTTAAATGAGGTTAATGAAGTGAGCACTCTGTTAACCTTGTTTTGCGGCTTGTGTGTGGCCACGGTGCGTGGTGGCACAAGAGTAGACCTCCAACCAGGAGGCTGCAAGCAGTCTCCCGGGCGCTGGGGTCTCTCCAGGATGCTCGCATGGAGCATCCTGGAACTTCCAGGGGCCAGCCAGCCTCTGATCCCCACCACCCCTGCCGGCTCCATGATAGAGCTGGCAACCGTGTGGGTGCCCGATCCGGCCACCCAGGGATCTGGGCAGGATCGTCTGTGGGGAGAGAGGGCTAAGCCCGTTCTCCCTGCAGACCTGACAGAAGCTCTTCTCACAGATCGTGAGAAGAGCTTCTCTGTATTTGAACCACCTAACTGTTGGTTCAGATAAAACTCCCACAAGTGATAAGGGAATGTGATGGGAAGATATCAGGACAGGTGTGCTTCATATGTAGTGTGCTAATCATTACATACTCACACCAAGACTGAGTATGTAGTGATATGCACACTACGTATGGAGCACGCCCAACAATCATCCATACACCTTCTTTCTCATCCCCTTATCTGGCTTCCCAGCTATAAGAGCCTGGAATGCTGCAAGGCTATGTATAGCAGATACAACGAAACCTGGGAAATGTAGTTTCCCCAAGGGCTACATAACAGTAATGTAAAACAATAATGTAAACAGTTTCCCTGAAGGACTGAAATGTCACAATGTATGTTTAAAACATACTTCTCCATTTGAAGTCCCAGCACCAACTAGACCAGGACTGGGCAAAATTGGCCCCCCAGCTGTTGTCACTGGTTAGTGCCTGGATGGGAGACCCACATTTGACACCTTTGGAGTTGGAGCCGTAGCTCAGTGGTAGAGCATCCGCTTTGCATGCAGAAGGCTCCAGGATCGATCCCTGGCATCTCCAGATAGGGCTGGGAAAGACTCCTGCCTGAAACCTTGGAGAAGCCACTGCCAGTCAGTTATGCAATACTGAGCTAGATGGGCCAATGGTCTGACTCGGTATATGAGAGCTTCTTATGTTACCCTGCGCCTTCAGTCTCCATGCAGTTAGACGGAGCCACACAAGTGGGTTTTAAAGATACAGGCACCCATAGTATCTGCTACTCAAGGCTGAGGCTTTAGGAAGCTACCAGTGGAAGAGTTGGGTGTTAGAATATACAGTCAGTCTGAAGAATAAAGGTGTCCTATATTCTGCAAGTGGGGAGTAGGCAGCAGCCCCTGAAAAGACTATGATTCACAAGATACCCAGCTTTTCCCTAGGACTGAAGGGGAAGAAGAGAGGGGAAACCCCTTTCAGAAGTCTTTTAAAAAGTCAAACCTTCGCCAAAATCACTGCTTCCTTGCTGCCAGGAGTGAAGATTAAATCCAAGTCTATCCTGCCTTCTTCCCAGAAAGTAACTAGGTTAGGCGAATAGTAAGGCCGTGGGAAGAGGGGATGGACTGAAGCTCCTGTCTGACTGAAATCAACCTACTTGAGTCGGAGAAAACTGAATTGACTGCCTCTCCAAAGCATTGCATCGAATTGAGGGCCTCTACAAATCACTGAAGTGGTCCCCTGTATTGAGCGGGTTCTGATTAACATATGCCTGTTCAACACCTTATTCTCTACTCAGACTTGTAGCTGCTACTCATTAAACAGCCACTTTTAAGAATGCCTCTTAAGCACATTATTAGAAAATGTGTCGTCTGAAGTTTACTTGGGCTTAAACTCCACTTTACATTAGGGCTATTCTTACAATCACAAAAATCGGGCTAGGAAAATCCTAGCCCAATTTTTGTGATCGTAAGAACCACCGGGATCACAGCCGAGCCCAGTGGTTCCAGAGCAGCTAACCCGCTCCTTTAGCCTGCACCTTAGCCCGGGTTTGTGAAGCGAGTGCTCCGCAAACCTGGGCTACCTGCTCTTGAGTAGCCATGGCGTGGCTCCGTGCCGCAGCTTCTTGTGAGTAGACCCCCGGCAGGGAGGCTTAAAAACAGCCTCCCGGCTCGGGGGTCTCCCCAGTATGCCCTGCGTCCTTGCGCAGGGCATACTGGGGCTTCCAGGGGCGGTGCAGCCCCCGAGCTCCCCAGCCCCCGCCAGCTCCTGTGGGTGGCTGATCTGGCTGCCCAGGGCTCCCTCCCTGCTCGTGAGCAGGGAGAGTGGGCTTAGCCCACTCTTCCCACTCATTTCCCAAAACCGGGTCTCACGGATCATGAGACCCAGTCCATTGGCTGATATCCAATGCACTTCCACAATGAACCAAGTTGCCAGGTGTCAGAAGGTTGCATTGTTGCATAAAGTCACAGGGATGGTCAGAATTGCACTATTGTGCTATTCTGATAAGGCCCCCCTCCCCTGCAAAACATATGAGACATGCCACAGGTTCCTCACCTTATTGCAGAAGCACAACAAACATGTTTGCACGAGCATAAATCTAGTCTGAAACACAAGCTCTAGATTTTGCACAACCTCTAGCACAATCACCTTGCACAAGCATCTTAAGATGTCAGCCACTGAGATCGGTCTCATGACCAAACTTGGGGGGCGGGGAGCTGGAAGGAAGGCAGGGACCTACCTGCTTCCTCCCCCGTGATCGGAGCCTCCATTGGACTCTCCATTGGACTCCTCCATGAGCAGTGGGGTGGCAAGCCCTGCAATGATTGGGGGGAGCAAGCCGGGGCCACCAGGTATCCCACAATGCACCACATGACCAGCATGGTGCTTTGGGGAAGCTTTGCACTGCCTGGATACTCCTCCCTCCCCCTCCCCCTCCCCCTCCCCCTCTTTATGTTAAAGACGGCTGCCAGCCAGCAGACCGGGAGCAGCTGCTGGCAGCCCAGAGCTCCAGACAACCAGTGAGTGCGGTAGGAGGCGTGCACTTGTCCTACCTCACTTTAAGCCTGGGTTGCAGATCAGGGCTAACCAGGGGAGGAGCAGCATGATCGGAAGCGATCCCGGGGCTGCAGCGACCAGCCCTAACTTGGCTTGCCCTGTCCTAAGGTAGGGCTGGTTGTGAGAACCACGTCATTGAGTTCTGTCTTTCTTTTCTCTTTCTTTTTAACCACATTCTGTCCAGCTAAAATTTAATTCAGAGCAGAGGAACGCCAGTGAGGTAGAGGTACATAACCCTTTCCTCTCTGGGCAGTCTTCTGCTCAACATCACCTTCTTCGAGTTGCTTTTTCAGCCACAGAAGGAAAGATAGGGGGAAGGCACAAGGACCCATAGATGAAAAGCCAGCTTGAGCAGGGTGATTTTAAGGTGGAAAACATTGAGAAAAGAGAAGGGAAAGGGTCAGGTTTTCTTCCTCTGCAAATTCTTCTTCCAAGTTCTTCTCCCTTCTCTTCTCTGCAAGTTCTTCTTCCACTCACAGTCTGCCTGGACTGGTTTTGCTTTCAAAAAAAGTGGAGTAAATGAATATGGAACTCCATAAAGCATGAAGTTTGAATCTCACTATTAGTTTGAATCTTATTTCCTATAAAGAAAGAGAGCTAGTCTTGTGGTTGCAAGCATGATTTGTCCCCTTAAGCTAAGCAGGGTCCCCCCTGGTTGTATATGAAAGGGAGACTGGAAGTGTGAGCACTGTAAGATATTCCCCGCAGGGGATGAAGCCGCTCTGGGAAGAGCAGAAGGTTTCTTTCAAGTTCCCTCCCTGGCTTTTCCAAGATAGGGCTGAGAGAGATTCCTGCCTGCAACCTTGGAGAAGCTGCTGCCATACAATACTGAGCGAGATGGACCTATGGTTTGACTCTGTATATGCCAGCTTCCTATGTTCCTATGTTCCAAATGTATAGGATATTTAACTTTAAGGATATTTAACTTAATCTTTTGCAGTGATCCTTTCCTTGCAAAGAGTAATACCTAAACAACCAGTAATTAATTCCATAGTATAATTTAAGAACAGAATCTCTAGTTACCTTCACATATAGCTAAGATTATTCTGTACTATATTTGCTATTATAGTTCTACATTTGACATCTCTGATATATAACATATGCAAAGCTGCAAAAAAAGAAAAGTGGAGGGGGGAGGTTTGTGTGTGGAAAAAATTGAATCCTAATATTTGAATTCCCCTTCTTCAAAATCCTCAACCTCCCTCAAAATCAATAGGAGTATTGCCTGCAATTAGTGTTGTTATCAGTCATAATCTCTCTGAGAAAAACAGTAAATGAAGTCCATTGGCCTTATATTAAGTAACAGAGAGTTGAAATTAACAAAAAATAGCCCCACTGCAGCGATTTAATCAACAGCATAATATTACTACTCAGAGGAAGTTCTTGGATACTTTGGTTTCATATGGATTATTGATTGTTGAACAGTGAGATTAATTCTCTTGTATGCGTGCAAATAGAAAGTGACTACACTGATTACAAATCCTAATTAAAGTTAAAACTTAATTATTTTCCTCTGACAAAATCAATGTCAGAACTCCAACTCGAGTCTCTAGAAGCAAAGAGCAGATTCCTGAAAATGACAACATCTGCGCTAGATCTGCATATAGTAGTTCCTGGGTGTGGTCTGAGGCACAGAATGCAGCAACCCTGATGAAGTTAAGCAGGTCTGGGTATGGTCAGTGCTTGGATGGGATGGGAGACTGCCTTCTAATCCCAGGTGAGCAATCTTGAGCTCCATGATGGAAGAAAGACAAGCTACGTATGTGATCAAGAGGTAAAGCTGTTATGCCTTCACAAGATACTGCAAGCACCCACTTCCTGCTTTCCCCGAGATCTCTCACTGCCTTTCTCTGCTTCTTTTCAGTCAACCAAGAGAATGAGAGTTTTCTGGAAGCCAATAAAGTTAGTTGACTTCAAGGGCAATCTGCTTCTCTCCCCCCCCCCACTCCACCCCTCCGCCCGGATAGGATGAGAAGGCACTATCAAGGCATGGAAGGAGCAACCAACACATCCTCTTTTTCATCTCTTACTCTCACTTGCCAATCAACAGCAGCAGATGGTGAGAGCTGCTGTCACTGAGAGGCAAGTGAAGGGAGGGGTGAGGAGGAGGCCAACCCAGCCAATACCCTTCTTCCCACCACATTGTGCTTGAGAGATGCTCCTCTCAGCAGCTGGCTCCTGCCAGCTGCCATAATTCTTCACACCAGGATTCCTTGTGAATGACACCAGGGGTTGGGTTGGATCATTCTTTCCCCACCAAACTGGGCCACTTGATTAAGAAGCGGGGTGCACTGAGAGCACAACTATCCTGATATCTCTTCTCATCACATTGCATTATCACATGAGAGTGGTGGTGGTTTCCATCTGAACCAATGGTCTGAGCAAAACCCAAATACTAGTATTTGGGGCAGAAAGTCCCAAGTTCAATTCCTGGGGCTGGGAGGGACTGTTGCCTGGAGAGTTATTGGCAGTCAGACAATTGTGAGCTAGATGAACAAAGGGTCTGACTAGGTATAAGGCAGCTTCCTATGTTCCTAAGAGGTTCTGAAGATAAAGAAACACACTAGGAAGATGTCATAATGTACAGGAAAGATGTCCAGGCTGGTGTGCTTTAGGCACACTGCCTTTTTAATGGCATAGTCTGGTTCTGGACGAGGGGAAGTATCATCCAAAATAACCCAGTGTCATGGGGCCCATTCACATGTTAGGTCCAATACTTGTACAATGAGTGTACAGATCTGTACACAGGTACAGTCATTCACGTGTTATGTTGAATGCAGGTACAGTACAGCAGTGCAATTGCTTTCTGTACAATGCATTTGAGGGGCTTGTAACAGGTCTACTTTTAAAATGAATGCAGGAACAGTCATTCTCTCTCTCTCTCTCTCTCTCTCTTTCTCTCTCTCTCTCTCTCTCTCTCACACACACACACACACACACACACACACACACACACACACACACACACACACACTAGGAGTGTGCAGACATTTGTTCACTTGTACAGCATAATGTCTGATTTGGCCAATGCTGTCATGTCATTCTGAGGGGTCTTCTGGGGCAAAAAATGGTATCTGCTCTCGAAGGCTCCCCCCCCCATTCAAAAAATCTCTCTGATTGATGCTACATCATGATGTTGTGCTGTTCAAGGCACATTCTGGGGCAATGTACATGACAGCTGGTGAAAGAAGCAGTGGGGTGGGGGGCGGGGTGGAATAAAAGAAAAAAGGACAGCCACAATTGCTGTGAACTGATCCCCAAACTTCTCAGCATTCCTTGGCCCCCTAAACAAAAAACACCTCCAAAATGTGTCCCCATCCCCACCCCACTGAGAATGGGGTAGGAAAAAATGAGTGTGGGGTGCCTTTCAAATCAGCCTCATCTCAAAGTCAGCCTGAGGAATCAAGCCGTGCTATATTCTGCAAGTGGGGAGTAGGAGGCAGTGGTGGCTAAGGACGGCATGATTGGCGCAGCAACGGTGCGCCCATTGGGCATCATGGGTGAATGGTTAAATGGGAATCATCGCTGTAGCAAGGAGGCAATCCTTAGGCACCATGGAGCCCCTCCACATTCAGGAGCAGCCTGGAAGGGCTTTGGAGAAGGACACAACCAGTTTGTTCACCCGACTCTTAGATTGGAGGGGTGCTGTGCTGTATGGAAGCCAATGCTCAGTTCTTCCCACTACACGATGAGCATATGATCTTGGTGCTGCACATGAGCTAGGCTCCTCATGTGCAGCACCAGGATCCATGCAGATCCCAGGACTGCCCAGCTGCCTAACCCTGCTTTTAATTCCAGCCTTTAGCCAGGGTTAAGGGCACAAGTGCACTATTACCCCTGGTGTCAGGGTCATGTGGGTGCTTACAGGGACATAGGAAGCTGTCTTCTATTGAGTCAGACCATCAGTCCATCTAGCTCAGTATTGTCTACACAGACTGGCAGTGGCTTCTCCAAGGTTGAAGGCAGGAGTCTCTCTCTCTCAGCCCTATCTTGGAGATGCCAGAGAGGGAACTCGGAACCTTCTGTACACAAGCATGCAGGTGCTCCTCCCAGAGCAGCCCCATCCCGTAAGGGGAATATCTTACAGAGCTCACATGTAGTCTTCCATTCAAATGCAAACCAGGGTGGACCCTGCTTAGCAAAGGGGACAATTCATGCTTGCTACCACAAGGCCAGCTCTCTTCAGCTTGCAGCTGAGCATGCACAGAGTCAGACACTTAGCACACTCAACTCCTGGGGGCTTCCCCCTTCACCACTCTCAATGCAGGGTGCATTGTGGGATATCCAGAGGCCGGGATGCATTGTCCCAGCCTCTGAAGTTCCGCACTGCTCCAAGCATCGCACATCATTTGGAAGCACAATCTGCACTCCCATCACCTGGGAGAATCGTCTGTATGGGCAGAAAGTGAGTTCCATGCAACCCTCCCTCCTACCTGTCTGCACAGTCACCTTCATGTTTGCCTGTGTCAAACAAAGTGCACTTGATTTCCTAACCACCATCCTCAACTCAGAGTTTTAACTTCTAAACACCCAGGGTGGGGAACTGTTTGGAGCATTTGCAGTCTCTGTATAGCGACAGCTACAGAATCACTATTAAGCAGTCATCATTTTAATGCAATCATTCCTCATTGACCTGGGATAAGAATGAGGTCCAGAAGGCTCGGGACGGAGTCAGGAGGTCTCCATTTAATCAGCGTGCTTTTACAATGTTTGTCACCATCTTTACATACTTAATTATAAACCAGACAAGCGTCAAGAGACAAAGAGAACCGTGCGACAGGAAACCCACAAGAAGAGGCACTCCGCAATATTTGCTAAACAAGGGTAAACTTCCTCGGATTTCCTTTCGGGGAAACAAATGTGTCACGTCTCCCCAGACAATGGAAGGAGCAATTAAAGAAGAACAAGCTCCACCACGACAGGTTGAATAGAGCCCCTTCAAGTGCTAGACCTTAAACAGATGCTGCTTCTTTTGTCAGCCCAAACATAAAGGAGACGGTGGCTCCTTGAGATGGCTATTGTCAAGCCAAGACTCCATAGGGACAGCTTAAGGGGGGGGGGGAGATCTTTAAAAGAGTATGGGTTCACACAGAGCCGATGTGCCCATTGTGTCATAACAACTGTGCACTGGAGGCCTTGGCATGGAACTCCGGAGCCCACCTGGACGTTTTATGCAGCAAGGAACTGCGGAGAGGCAACTCAGTGACCGGATGATTTAGTAGCAGATGTCTGTTCCTGAGGAGGGAGGCCTCTCAGCTTGGTGCAACTACACAGAGACTGTTAAGTCCCCCGTGGAAGATAGTTTAGCCTTCCCTGCAGACAACTGAGAATCCTAGTAATTTATTTTACCCACTGCTGTGGCTGGGGGCGGGGGAGGGCGCGGGGGTTCCTGCCTGCGGGGCATGCATTACAAAAATGCACAGAGTAATGGGCAGGGATTGAACAAGTAACTGTGCCAAAATTAAGAAAAAGCAGCCCTTTTTGAATCAGGGGTGCTTCTTTCACAATTAGGTAAAAAAGGAAAAGAAAAAAGGAAAGACTTCTTTAATGAGAGTCCATACTCAGAGACTGTCTTAAACCACACACACAAAATGAAATAATATGTTCTGCAAGCTAACAGAAACGTTGGTTCAGTAGAAAGCGAAACAAATAGTATAATCTTTTAAGTCATGAGAGAAAGTGCTAAAGCCTCTCAATGAAATCAGTGGAACTTAGCAACGCTTTATTTTGGTTGGCCTGTATTTAATGAATGTTACCTATTCTTTTGCATGGAGAAATTGCCAAAATGTGAAGGAAAATGTATACCTGAAACAATGGGTCCAATCCAGGCCAAGTTCAACCCTTTAAAGTCCCACTGGTTTCATAGCAGAGTGGTGAACATCATGTGTAAACATTTCCCATAAAAATCCATGGCTGACAGACATGCCATCTGCCTTCTAATGAAATGTGTGCATTTGCGCACAAGCACTCTTGCACAACTGGGCACAGGTTCCATTATAAGGCAGATGGAACATTGTACATTATGTCAGCCAATGAAACTTAAAAGTGATGACTAGATCATGCTCAGTTTTTTTAAATAAGGGTGGGGCCGGAAAACAGCTTCAACATAATTTTGAAACTCCATATGGCTAGAGAATATAGCCAAACTGACCATCAAATGTGCCACTCTTTACCACCTCTTGTTAAGGTTGCCTGAAGCTTGCATCCCAAAAAGATATGAACTATCTATCTATCTATCTATCTATCTATCTATGTATATGTATATGTATTTATTTATTTTATTTTAACATTTACATCCTGCTCTTCCTCCAAGGAGCCCAGAGCAGTGTACATGGTTATGTTCATGCTCACAACAACCCTGTAAGGTAGGTTAGGCTGAGAGATACGTAACTGGCCCAGAGTCACCCAGTGAGTTTCATGGCTGAATGGGGATTTGAACTCAGGTCTCCCTGGTCCTAGTCCAACACTCTAACCACATGGGCTCCTGCACCACACTGGCGTGCGCGCGTGCGCGCGTGTGTGTACACACACACACACAAAATATTTTGCTCATTACTTTATTGTAAGAGGGGGGCAAGGCAAATAAGCAATTAATGTTGAGTGCATTATGACTAATCTGCTTTTAAAAAACTTTCATCATTAGAAGCTAAGAGCACATCAAAATGGCATAGCAAATTTGTCCCCCCGCCCTTCACACAGAAAATGTATCATGCAACAGAGTTAATGGTGCTTTGCTTAGAATTAATTTACACATTGTACCTTCTGTCCTCATGTAGCCAAGAGGGGAGTACCTAGGTGGAGATCCCAGAGAACACACCGAAAAATGGGCTGGCAGCCAAGGTGCCCAGATGACATCCATTTTCCCATTAATCTCTGGACATCTGCCCTCATATTACTTTTCTACACCCTTAGCTGGCATCAGGAGTGGCTGTCTGACTTTAAATAGGTTTTTCATATTGTATCTAAAAATACAGCTTATTAGACACAAGCTTCATTTTTCACATTGAGACCATTCAAAATTGAAGGCATAATTAGAGGCAGCAAGGGGCTGATTGCTGGAGCCCATGCTTACGTTCTAGCGTGTAAAATGCCCCATTGATTGCAGAGAGGGAGAGAAGAGGGAAAGAGGAACAAGAGGCTGGCATCTCCTCTGCAGAGTTCATTCTAAGAAATGGCTTTCTTTTCCCCAATGGTAAGCCTACTGCAGGTGAATGTACTGTGATAAGTCCAATATGTTTGTGAGTGAGCATAATATATTATTAGAAAAAGCTGCATTTTTAACAACCCTTGATATACAAGTTTTACTCCCTACAGCCATTGATTGATTAAGTGCTATCAAGTGGGTGTCGGCTCTTAGCGACCACATAGATAGATTCTCTCCAGGATGATCTGTCTTCAACTTGGCCTTTAAGGTCTTTCAGTGGTGCATTCATTACTGTCATAATCGAGTCTATCCACCTTGCTGCTGGTTGTCCTCTTCTTCTCTTTCCTTCAACCTTTCACAGCATTATGGACTTCTCAAGGGAACTGGATCTTCGCATAATGTGTCCGAAGTATGATAGTTTGAGCCTGGTCATTTGTGCCTCGAGTGAAAATTCTGGATTGATTTGTTCTACAGTGTGATCCATTTGTTTGTTTTCCTGGCTGTCCATGGTATCCTCAAAAGTCTTCTCCAACACCAACAAAGTTCAAAAGCAGTAATACTTTTTCTATCTTGCTTCTTCAAAGTCCAGCTTTCGTATCCATAGAGTGTCATGGGGGAAACCATGGTCCAAATGATTCTAATCTTTGTAGGTGTAAATATTTCAAATAGCTTGATTATGTGGTGGTCTGCATGAATAGGTTGGGAAACACCATCCTAAATTATCTGGCTTTAGGGGTATGCACTAAAGAGGGGAAGTTTCCAGAGAACTCCGAATTATTTAGGATTGTGAAAACTCAAACAGATTGAGTTTGAAAATGGAGTGAATGGGAAATCAAAGAGAAAATGAGATTAAATGGCCAACATCTTAACATATTGTGGGTGTGGAGTCAAAGGATGTGGCTCCATTTCTGCTTCTGAAGCTCATGTGCTCATGTGCGGGATGGGGGGAGAATTTCCATCTCAGTGGGGAGTTGGGACTACTTCCCAAGGCCTGAGAGTTGATAGGGCAGCCAGAAGGGGAAACAGTAATTAAATTACTGGACTCCCTTCTCCTGTAACAGCCTGCCATTACATGCTGCCAATCTACAATGCTGCCAATGCTCAATCCTCAATTCCCCACCACTACTAAAATAGCCACCCCCAACCTCATTGAACAATACATCTATTATCCATGGGATAATTACAACTATTATCCCAACCTACTGTATCCAGTTAGAAGTGTCAGGCCCATTCTTAGCCCCATTCTGTTGTACGAGTGTACAGATGTCTGTGCACACATACATGTTTTTGTGTGAATGACTGTACCTGGGTTCATTTTAAAAGACAAATGATAGGAAGTGTACTGTTGTACCTGTGTCCAACGTAACATGTAAATCACTGTACCTGCATGGAAATCTGTACCTGTGTATACTGTCAGGGCCGTCCTTAGGGGGGTGCAGGGCTGGGGGTGAATCAGAATGTGCGGGGCCTTCTTAGCATTTCATATCATTACAGAATCATACTGATTGATGACATGCAGTATAAATAGTGTGAGTGAGGTTTTTGGACATGTCCAACCAGCTTGGACATATAATGCATTTCTAAAGAAATACGAATAAAAAGCACAACACATGCATCATAGTTCCCAGACCTTCTGGGTTGTAAATCACCTTGAGCATAGTGCATTCATAAATAAATAAATAAATAAATAAATAAAATATATATATTGTTTGCTCCAGAAGTTTTTGTAATTTTTTGCCATGAAACAAGCCACTTCTAGGACTTTTTGAATGGGTTTAAAAAAAATCAATTAAAGCAACCACCACCAACAATTTGTCCAATCCACTTCAATTTAAATATACATATTCCTCCCACCCTGCCCTACATCTCTGCTCAATGCCAAAGCCCTATTCCAAGTCATCCCATGTCATCTAAAGCCTGGGGCAAAAAGAGGGGCATTTTACCCTTTTTTATGAAGGCAAAGGGCAGATTCTTCTATATGGGGGTGGAATGATGGTCTAACGGGGGCTGCAGTTCCAAACATTTTTGTAATTTTCTGCCATGAAGCAAGCCACTTATGGGACTTTTTGGATAGGTTTTTTTTTAGTTTTTTAAAAAATTAAAACCCAACAATTTGTCCAACCCACTTCAGTTTTTAAATACCTACATCTCTGCTCAGTGCCAAAGCCGTATAGCAAACCAGTCCCTAAATATTCAAAAGTGGGGGAATAACCACAAACAGGAAATCACATCATATGTGTGCGGGAAGTCCACCTTTGTGTATTTGTAATGAATGACAATATTACTATTGTTAAAATCAATAAAAACTGAATTTGGGGGAAAAAAAGCTGAGCTGGGCAGAGGGTCTGCAGAGAGCTCTGGTGGGCAAAGGCAGCCAGGGCTGGACACTTTCTGCCTGCCTGCCTCCTGCCTGCCTGCTTGCTTCCTGAACTTCAGGCTTCAGGGAGGCCTGCATGGACTGGAGGCCTCTCTGGAAGCCCCGCCCACCCAAACAGCTGAGAGGCAGAGAAAGAAGGAGCTGTAGAAGCTTGCCTGGGAGCCTTTCAAGCTGCACACAGACACAAAAGATCAGCTCCAGCTGAGCTGCGGGGAAAGATAAGTGGCTGGGACTGGGGGAGAGAAGATGGCAGGCTGCACTGCAGTGTACCCAGAGCAGGGTCTGTGCCAGTGCGGGGTTCAGGGCAATTGCCCCAGTCGCCCCACTGTAAGGACGGCCCTGTACACTGTACACTCATTGTATGAGTGTTGTACATAACATGTACACGGGGCTTTTATGTTTCTCCAAAGGGTGGAGGAAAGAGGTCAGGGCCAGTGGTTGAACATTAGCCAGGGCATGGGACCAGCTGGTGTGACCCCATCTTCTTCCACCCATTGCCTGAATGCATTGTCAGGAGCATGGGAAGAGGACTATATAGTAAGAGGAATGTAGACTCAGCATTGCGTTCCTCAGCACTACTCCAGAATAATCCATGTGAATCTCCCCCTTCAAAATTAAGTTGCTCAACTGACACTCACAATACCATATTTCTCTCACAATATAAGAGTCCTGGACTCAGGGAGAAATCTTGTGTAAAAGATTTACAAAGTGGTGGAGCAGGGAAAAGGCATTTAAGCCGACAAAGGAGTTGTTCTCTCTAGCTTTCTTTGTAATCATCTGCTGGATAATAGATGTAATGAACTTATTATTCACAGTATTTCTGAAATCGCAACAGCCAATTAAAGGCCCCTGCTTAATGGACCAGAGTTCAATCTAGAAACAATAAAGATGCTGAAACTTCAACAAGCTGTTTTTTCCCCTTCACCTTCCTGCCACCTTCAGAGCTTCAGCCTCTAGTAATGCTTTCCTTCTGAAATAGCTCGAGGGCTTGGTGATGCATTTAATGCTCTGCCATTAAAGGGACCAGATGCCTCTAACTCAGTAGTTCTTAAGCACTAAGCTGTGGCTCCCCTATGGAAGTGGAGATTATTATTATTATTATTATTTATTAATATTTTACATTTATATTTATTTATTTATTACATTTATATCCCGCTCTTCCTCCAAGGAGCTCAGAGCGGTGTACTACATACTTAGGTTTCTCCTCACAACAACCCTGTGAAGTAGGTTAGGCTGAGAGAGATGTGACTGGCCCAGAGTCACCCAGCTAGTATCATGGCTGAATGGGGATTTGAACTCAGGTCTCTCCGGTCCTAGTCCAGCACTCTAGCCACTACACCACGCTGGATAGTTGTCTTGGGAGGCACCTCCTCCCAGAACATGCCTTTAGGAGGAAACTAACTTCCTCTATGGTAGTATGGAAAGCCAAGGCTCTCAAGGGATGTTCAGAAATTCCACTTATCTTTCAGAAACTAGTTTAATTCTCAGATTTTTCTCCTTGGGAGGAATCTTGAAACTTGGCTCAGATTTCACTTTTTGAAATTTCACCACTGACTCTAATTGACTGACATTGAAGAGGGCTTGATTATCACACACAGGGGACATGGCCTTCCCAGTCTCTTTGGATGTACATCTGCTCCTCAGTTTCCCTCGCTGCCTTTAAGAGGCAGGTAAGGACTTGATTGTTTACTCAGGCGTTTGATTTTTCAGAGATGCTCTTTCATTTCATTTCATTTCATTTCATTTCTGCTGTTGTTTTTTCTGTGTGCTGTATTTTATTATTTTGGTGGTTGTGTGTGTGTGTGTGTGTGTGTGTGTGTGTGTGTGTGTGTGTACACACACACACACACACACACACACCACTTTTGGATTCTTTAAAAATGAAAGGCCCAAAGGGACCTATTTCTGGGTTTCAGGTAGTCTTTTGTGGGGATTAGGCGATCAGTGAAAAATGTTGCAATCCAGTCCAAACACTGTGGAAGCAGTTTGAACTCTACACCATTAGTGAAGATGGCAACTTCTGTCTGTCTGTCTGTCTATCCGCCTGTCTGTCTGTCTATCTCCATAAAACAATCCAAAAAGCATTAAATTCATCCGTTAAGTATGACAGAATGTATTGATTCTGCTGCACCCAAACTTTACACGGCCTTGTGGAATTCAGAATGATCTTGTACAGAGGCACCTAACACATGCAGAGGATATCTTCAGGTTGTGCTAGGCCTGTCTCTGCCCAGCTTTCCCAAACACTGACCCATTCAAGCACTGACCATGCAAAGACCTCTTCTGTGTGTCACCAAGCCATGTGGCTTCATCATTCCCTGGAATCCTTGCCATGCCACAGGCCTAGAAAGTCTGAAGATATCCTCTCACATATGAGCTGACCAGTTTGGAACTGGTTTGGCAGTTCGAGGGGGATGCTTGTAAAGGGGAATCCAGTGCCCCTAAAGGGGAATCCATTAGCAATGCCTGTAAAGGAGAATGAGGATTTACCCTGACTACCTTAAAAAAAAATCCTAATGGAGCAGACTGGAGGGCACCTGTAGTCCGAGGTGGCATCATGGCTCCTCCTCTCCAGACCAATTCCAGCCTAGTGACCATCACCACACCTTGCATGACCAATATGAGTGGGAAAGAACGTCTCTCTCTCTCTCTCTCTCTCTCTCTCTCTCTCTCTCTCTCTCTCTCTCTCTCACCTAGGATGGCACCTTACACCAAGTTGGATCCTTGGTCCATCTATCTCAGTACTGTCTCTACACTGACTAGCTGCAGCTCTCCAAGGTTATAGGCAGGAGTCTCTCTCAGCACTACCTGGAGATGCTGCCAGGGAGTGAACTTGGGACCCCCTGCAGTTGGACTTCCACTGAACTACCTCCCCATCCCCTAAAGCATCCCCTTGGCCCTCCAGCTGCTTTTGAACTACAACTTGTGGCTGGGGATGGTGGGAGTTGTAGTTCAAAAACAGCTGGAGGGCCAAGGTTCCCCACCCCAGCCCTAAAGAGAATATCTCACAGCACTCACATGTAATTCAAATGCAAATCAAGGCCAACCCTCTTTGGGGACATTTCATGCTTGTTGTCTTTAGGACAGGGCAAGCAGGGTGACCACCCTGGGCCCCACTCTTTTAACCCTCGTTAAAATTAAATGGAAGGAGGCCCTGGTCTGGTTGGTTTGCCCCAGACCCTGCACCCTGCCAGGGCTCTCTAAGAACAGCCCTGCAGTACAAGACCAGCTCTCCTCCCCAGTATTGGGATAAGAGATCACTCTTCTCCTCTTGTGCTGGAGCTGTGATCTGTATCTTTGGTGTTCAGTGGATTCAGAGGATCTGGAGTCGTGCATGTAGTAATCCAAAGCCCTATGCAGACATTACACTATAGATGTGTATACCGTGTGGATTGGTATGTGTGAATTAGTAATGGACTGAAAGACAGAAAACAAAGAATAGGAATATATGGACACTTTTCCAATTCCATTCAACAATGGAGGGAAGTAGGAAGTGGGGTCCCCCAGGATAGCTTCCTGATAGCTTCCTTGCCCTCCATGGGAACTACAACCCACCAGGCCACCCCTCCCCACCCAACGTGAAGCTATACATTTGCTGCAATCCTCATTATTTCCTATTCAGAGGCGTAACTAAGGAAAACGGCGCCCGGGGCAAGCACTGAAATTGCGCCCCCCCACCGCGCCCCCCACCGCCGCCACCCCCCCAGCATACATCTGACTGACACACATGTGTTTTTTCCTCACAACAACCCTGTGAAGTTGGCTTGAATCTCAAACAACAGAATTATGATGCAATGATGATACACACTACATTATACTTAGGTTTTTCCTCACAAGCAACAACCCTGTGGAGTTGGCCTGTATCTCAAACAACAGAATTATGATGCAATGATGATACACACTACATTATACTTAGGTTTTTCCTCACAAGCAACAACCCTGTGGAGTTGGCCTGTATCTCAAACAACAGAATTATGATGCAATGATGATACACACTACATTATACTTAGGTTTTTCCTCACAAGCAACAACCCTGTGGAGTTGGCTTGTATCTCAAACAACAGAATTATGATGCAATGATTGATGATACACACCACATTATACTTAGGTTTTTCCTCACAAGCAAGAGACAATCTCCAAAGGTCCTGGCATATAACCCCCTCCCCCATTTTTCTTGCCAAACTTTGTGTCTTTAGCAGGATACCACAGGCACTTGTTAAAGCTAACACTGCAGGTTTTTCTGAGATGGAGCTGTTATAGGAGCACTTCAGCGTAAACTGAGATCACAAGGCAAGCTTTCACAGTGCAAAAACAAGCATGCCAGCAAGCAGAACTCATGGTAAAACTCTCTTGAAACACCTTGTAACAATGCACAGGCAGCTATGTTACACTGCTTGAGTCAGCTCACACTGCTGTACTACCCAGGCTGTGGGAACTGACTCTCAGTTCCATATACATGCATGCATTTAAGATTGAGTGCCAAAGAATCTTTATGATTGTTTTTCTTTCTTTTGGGGCAGAGAGAGGAGCGTATAATGCAAACATTAACACCTGTTAGGCATCTGAGACCATAGTTGGGCAGCTAAATAAAAGCCTGATTCTTTAATATGTTTTTTTCCCACATGTGGCTTCTGTAGTTTTTGCAACTCATTCAATTTCTCACCCTGACACTTGGTCTGCTGCTTCCACCCGCCCGCCGCTGAATCCTTTCTTCCGTGTGGATGTCCATGTGTGTCCTCGTCGTCCTGCCTGTGCCTGCTGCAGTGCAGCCCCAGCCCCAGCAACCACGCTTTCCTCCGCGACGGCGACCGCGCCACCATGTGCAGGCGAACAGAGGATGACGGACACACTGCACACATGCGCAGCGCGACACGGCACGCCGGCCGAGTTGCGCATGCGTGCGTCACTGACTAGAGACCCTCTGGCTGGCAAGCCACTAGAGGGCCTCTTTCTGGCTGTTCCAGACTAAGCGAGCGATGGAGCGAGCAAGCCTCAGCCAAGGGCAGGCGCAGTAAGCAGCATGAAAGGTGCCCGCCGCGGCACCCGCCGCCGCCAAGCCAGGCCACTGACTGGCCGCCAGCAAAGCAATGGGGGGGGTGCGGGTGGTGTGGAAGGGACTGCTCGTGGGGGAGGGGGCGCCGACGGGCTCCCTTGACTGCTGCAGTGCTGCTGCAATGGGCAGGAGAAATTTGTATTAAAAAAAAAATTCTTTAAAAAATTTTTTTTTGGTCATGGCGGCGCCCCCCATGTGACCCAAAAAGATGGCGCCCGGGGCATGTGCCCCCCCTGCCCCCCTATAGTTACGCCTCTGTTCCTATGAGGAATTCAAAAATACTTTTAAAATTCACCAATAATCGGTGGCGTGTCCGATTGTCTTGGGGTTTTTGGGTGGGTGCCTACCACCCACCCCACTTTTGTGCCCCTAGGTGCTCCACAATAGGGGATAATGGGGTGGTTTGGGTCCCATTATACCCTATGAGAAAAATAATTAAAATATTTCAAATATTCATTAAAAAAATCGTAGGAGTGTCCAATTGCTTCAGGGTTTGGGTGGTTGTTGGCACCCATGGATGCTCCACAATAGCGAATAATGGGCTGGTTTGAGTCCCATTATACCCTATGAGAAGAAAAATAAATTTCAAATATTCATAAAAAATCATACAAGCGTCCAATTGCTTTGGGGTTTGGGTGGTAGGTGCCCATGGGTGCCAGCTACCACCCCACCCACTTTTGGAGGTTCAAAACAGTTCAAACTGGTTCAAACAGTTCAAATTCAAACCAAACTGGGGGGGGGGGGTTCAAGCAAAACCAAAACTGAACCTCCCCCTCCAGGTTCTAACCTGGTTTGAATTTGAACCAAACCAGGCAAACCGGTTTTGTGCACATCCCTAATTACATGTTCAAATCAAATCAAATCATTACATGTTTACCACTGCATACAGGTTTGCATATGTTTGTGTGAATGATCGTAAATAAAAGTGAACCTAGGTACAGAACCCCTCAAATGCTGGGCATAGATAGGAAATGTAATGCTGGACACTGTAGAGAGAAAGCCAGCATGGTGTAGTGGTTAGAGTGCTGGACTAGGACCGAAGAGACCCTAGTTCAAATCCCCATTCAGCCATGATACTAGCTGGGTGACTCTGGGCCAGTCACTTCTCTCTCAGCCCAACCTACTTCACAGGGTTGTTGTGAGGAGAAATTTAAGTATGTAGTACACTGCTCTGGGCTCCTTGGAGGAAAAGCGGAATATAAAAGTAAAAAATACATACATACATACATGCATTGATCATAATGTGCGAGTAACTGCATGTGCACCCAGATCTGTATGTGTGTTCACTGTACACAGATTGTATTGAATGTAATATTTGAATAAGGTTGATGTGCCATTTTTAACCAAATGGGAAGATGCCTATCACCTGTCATGGTGTGTGAAACTGTTTGCCTGAGCCTCCAACCATGCAGGTAAGGCCAGTAGCTGACCTACAAAGCAAGGATGCACAGGGGCAGTAAGAAAGCTGCATGACAGACCTTCCCAGCTATCTGCACTGGTGCATCAGGGAAGCAGCAACTATGTCCTCAAGGGCTATGCAACTCTCAGGGATATAGTTCCAGGGGCACAGAAAGCTTCCTGGGGAGGGGAAGGGCACCAAATATTGCTGCTTCCCCACCGCTCCTGTGCAGCTAGTTACCCTATTTTCCTGAATCCAAGACTAGATGTTTTCCAAGTTCTTTGACATTAGAAACTGGGGGCTTGACTTAAATTCAGAGTGCCATTCGTTTTGGGTAAATACAGGAATCACCTATATGTTATCTCTATTTTTAAGCGGGTCATCTTAAATTCAGAGTTGTCTTCTGTATGGGTAATACAGTAGGAGGTTCTGCTCGGCTGCTCTCTCACTGCTCTGGTGCATCTTTGCTTTGTATGCCAGCCAGCATTTATCCCCCCACTTCAACCTTCAACATAAACTTTCCCCTCCCTTGGATCTGCAAGTAGGTGCAGCAGGGTGAGAAAAGACTGGACTTACCGGCAAACACTTCTGCACACAGTTGCAGGTGGTGCCAGGTGGTAAAGCGTTTAAAGCAGCTACCTGCCATGAGGCTCCTAGTTGTCTGAAATCACCCACTGTTAACATCATTTGGAATGATATCAAAACTAAGCGGAGGCAAAAGAGTTAGACATTTTACGAGCGAGGCAGTTCTCCTGTTCATTTGTGACTGTGATATTTTTGAAGGCATAAAAGCTTGGCATAGCACTTGAGCACAGCAGGGGGCTGTTACACAGATATCATATCAAGAGTGGGGAAGTGCCTCGAGGATTTCTAAGCTTCCTTCGGAGTCTCTCTGACATTGGGGATACTCTGCATCTTTGTACCGGTTGCAGGGTGCTTTCCAGATGAACCCTTACCACAGTTGTGACACAGGAAGTACAGAAGGCCTTGTGCTGACAGCAAGGTGCCGTTCACATGTCTGATGCCTTACTTCAGATTTTATCTTTGAGATTTAGTGCTACAACCTCGCAGGTCCATTGCAGAAAAATAGCTGCATTTTCCCATTGTAGGAGTTTGAAATTCTGGGGATCGTTTCCAATACGATCCTGCCAAGCCGAAGCATTTTACTGCTGTTCTAGGGTGTTATCTGGAAAGCGCCAAGGCAGGGTGAAAACAAGAGCACCCATGGTCCATTGTGGGACTGCCACACAAGTCTATTTCAGCATTTACACCGATGATTCTCAAACAGCAGTCCCACAATGAATGCACCAGAGATCATACCGGGGACAGCACAGAAGGGGCAGAATACATTTCAGGGATGCGCTACATGTGAGATGTCTGAAAAAGGATCTGTGGTACATTTCATATTGACTCCCACGCTTGAAAGATACTTGTCTCATTGTTTGGATGGAGTTATAAATTCTGCAGCCCACTCCAATCACTAACAGATGGAAGAAAGTCCCTGAGTACAAGCAAGTGCTCAACTAACTATAGAAAGCCAGGAATGGGAAGGGCTGTGGTGGTGATGGGGTCATCCCCCCCACCCCGATGGTGCCACCTATGTGGTGTGAGCTCAACTGGAGCATTTTCAGGTAGTGCTTTGAACTCACACACTTTTCAGATAATAATTGGACGCACAGGAAATGCACAGGAAGCGGAGTGGATCACAATGGCAAACCCTCATGATACACATTCTTTAGAGCAGGGATTCTCAACGTTGGGTCCCCAGAGATGTTCTTGGACTTCAACTCCCATAATCCCCAACCAAAGTCCAAGAACATCTGGCGAACTAACATTGAGAATCCCTGCTCTAGACTGTTTGGATAGTCCCTATCCAAATATAAGTTGTGGCTGTATTGGTGTGTACAGTTTAGTGAATACATATAGGTCAGGGGTAAGGTTTGCTGCCATGATCTTGCTCCCCACCAACATATGCTCATTTAATTGTCATCTCCAAATTGTGCAGGGCATTTATTAATAGTTTCCATTTTTGAGAGTGCAAACTTCATGTCTGCTAACCACGGGTGAGTGTCCTGACTACAACAAGAGTTGTTCACATGATTGTCACAGACCTGCTTAAAAAGTTACGATATTTCATTGTGCAAGAGAATATCTAATTTCACAGAATGATTAAGGGTGTGCAATAGTCTGGACTTCTGGGCAACAGCCCAGCATCTGTGGAAAATAAGCCTATTAGCACTTGGAGAGGGGAAGGGATAAGTAACAGCAAGTCTATCAGCATGTTGTGCTAGGAATACTGCATGCTTATGCTAGAATGTGAACTAACTTACGAACTATCTGGAAAATCCAGTTCTTCAAAAACCTAACTCTCTGCTCTTGTGGATAACTGTCCTGAACACTTGATGTGACTTTTAGGCAAGGTGAAAATATCTGTAGAAATAATTAGTGAGCCACTAATTCCTCCACTACTTGATCATTGAAAGTCTCTGAGAATCTGAGACTCTAGATTCTCTGAGGGAAGAAAGGAAGCTTCCTAGTCTTAAGGAGGCAATTATTAGACTGCTTCTGAAGAAGCCTACTTTGGATCCCGCAGAGCTGAGTAACTACAGGCCTGTCTCCAACCTTCGGTGGCTGGGCAAGGTAATTGAGAGGGTGGTGGCCTCCCAGCTCCAGACAGTCTTGGAGGAAATGGATTATCTAGACCCATTTCAAACTGGCTTCCGGACTGGCTATGAGGTGGAGACTGCCTTGGGAATTGAGAGAGGAAGTGTGACTCTGTTGGTCCTCTGTTGGTTTGGATAGCAAACTGAGACTGAATCCAGATAAGAGGGAGGTACTCATTGTGCGGGGTCGAAACTCGAGAGACTATTTTGATCTGCCTGTTCTGGATGGGATCACACTTCCCCAAAAGGAACAGGTACGCAGTCTAGGGGTGCTTCTGGATCCAAGTCTCTCTCTGGCGTCCCAGGTTGAGGCAGTGGCCAGAAGCGCCTTCTATCCACTTCGGCTGATATGCCAGCTGCGCCCATTTCTTGAGATAGATGACCTCAAAACAGTGGTACATCTGCTGGTAACTTCCAGACTGGATTACTGCAATGCGCTCTATGTGGGGCTGCCCTTGGACATAGTCCAGAAACTACAGTTGGTCCAGAATGCGGCAGCCAGGCTCATCTCTGGGTCATCTAGGAGAGACCATATTGCTCCCATATAGAAGGAGTTGCACTGGCTATCGATATGTTTCCGGTCCAAATACAAGGTGCTGGTCATAACCTATAAAGCCCTAAACAGCTTGGGCCCTGGGTATTTCAGAGAACGTCTTCTTCGTCATGAACCCCACTACCCATGAGATCATCAGGAGAGGTCCATCTGCTTTTGCCACCAGCTCGTCTGGCGGCTACTCAGGGTTAGAGGGACGGGCCTTCTCCGTTGCTGCCCCGAGGCTTTGGAATGTGCTCCCTAGTGAAATAAGAGCCTCCCCATCTTTGACAAGTTTTAAAAAGTCTTTAAAGACAAATCTGTTCAACCAGGCTTTTAACTGATATTGTTTTAATTTTTTAATGTTGTTTTTAGAATATTGTTTTTTAAAATTGTTTTTAAATTGTTGTGTTTAAATTTTTTTTTAACTAATGCTTTATCTTTGTTTTTATCTGGTTGTAAACTGCCCAGACATGTAAGTTTTGGGTGGTATAAAAATACGTTAAATAAAATAAATAAATAAATAAATAAATAAATAAATAAATGGTAAGACTTCATCAAACATTTTGCACACATTTTCCAACTTGCATTTTCAGCCATAAGGGAAGGCTTGAGTGCATTTTTTTTTCTGTCTGATGTGCTGCTGAAATGCAGAAAACATGCAATCTGGCTGGAATCTAAATTGTACTATATTCAGAACAGAACTTTCTCAGCTCACATCCCTACCACTGCAAGGTAGTATATGGACAGTTGTGGGATGGAACTTCCTTGTAAAAAGATCAGCCTAACAAAGGCCCAGTGCCCTTATCGAATATCTTCTTCTACTGTGTAAACCTCTTGGGGAATAATTGGCAAAAATGACTGTGGCTGTGTCATCGCAACAGCCTATTATGTGCAGTAGAATATCTTTCTTAAATATTAGGGCCGTGGAATTAAAACTAGATAACAGGGCCATTAATAAACAAGGGGGAGACATAATTGATCTGTGGAGGTTTAATGATGACTCTAAGCCATCGAGCAGAGAGTGGCTATTCATCTCTCCATCACCATCCAAGTTCACACTATTCATGATGAGGGGCTCAATTGGAAAGGGAAGGCCTTATCTCCGCTAATGGCAAGGATGTAAGAGCTCTCTACAGCAAGATAGATTGTTATGGCCTTGCTTTATTAATTAGGCTTCTCTGTAGCCCTGAATCATTTAACAAAGAGGGCAGTCACCTTTCCACTCTATTCTCTCCACACTCCAAGAGATGCCACCTCTTTGCTCAATATGCAAAACCTGCCAGCCTTATTTTACAAGAGAGCTAACGTGGGCAGGGGTGTAGAAGGCTGGATGGGGACCTGCGACATGTGGAGATGCCCACCTCATTTTTCTGTCCTGCCCCATATACACCATAGGCCCATTCACACATTATATTCAACACTCCTACAACGAGTGAACAGTGTACACAGGTATAACCATTCATATAACCATTCATAGGTATAACCATTCATATAACCATTCATATAAGCAGCATCCAATAACTGTTACCCAAGAATCCCTTCTGGAGCATTGTGGTCACAGCTGCATAGCACATGCCTGGCCCGGTCCTGCCCTCTCCTTCTCCTTTCCTTGGGATTAGCTGCTAGGTCCACAGTCTCAGCTCACCTCTCTCTTAGCCTGACTGACAGTCAGGGCAGCCTGGGAAATTCTTGCTGAGGCTCACTAACAGGATTTCCTTGGCCACCTGACGCTCCTCCTTCTTCCCCCTCCCTTCCTGGAGAAGGCTCTTGTTGGCTTGAAACTGAAAAAAAGTCCTGTGAATTGGGAGTCCAGGGTGTCAGTGGGACTGGGAAGCAGAGGGGGAAAGTGAAGAGCAAGCTGCCACTCAGCCAGCAGGCCACCTCTCCCTCCTGAGTCCTGGGGACATTTGTCCTTCTTTGTTCCATTGTAACTATGTCCCTGAATTCGGGTTCACACACAGGCTGTGTGAACCAATCCGTATTGGACCAGGGTTTGAATTGAACTGGCCTGGTTCAACCGGTTCAAACTCAAACCGGACTAGCCCTCCACAAAGGGGGTCTGAGTTTTATTTTATTTATTTATTTATTTTTACATTTCTATACTGCCTTTTGTTAAAAACACAACCCCAAGGTGGTTTACAAAAATTAAAACATACAATAAAAAAGCAATAAAAAACATCAAGCTAAAAACATATAAAAACAGCCATAAAAACAATACAACAGATAAAAACACACAGAAGCCGCAGTAAAATTATGTAAAAGCCTGGGTAAAAAGCCAAGTCTTTACAAGCTTTCTAAAAGCCATGATGGAGTCCGAGGAATGAATGGCCACTGGGAGAGCATTCCAGAGTCTAGGAGCAGCAATAGAGAAGGCCCTGTCCCGAGTGCACGACAGCCTGGCCTCCCTCATTGTCGGCACCCGGAGCAGAGCCTCCTCAGATGTCCTCGTCAGGCGGGCAGCAACCCTTGGGAGCAGGCAGTCCCTCAAATACCCCGGGCCCAAACCGTTTAGGGCTTTAAAGGTCAAAACCAGCACCTTGAATTGGACCCGGAAACGGACCGGCAGCCAGTGCAGCTCTTTCAAAATGGGGGTGATATGGGGGAGTTTGATCCAAACAGAGTCCAGTTTGGATCAAACTGGTTCGGCCCGGTTCGACTGATTCAGGGATGCTTGCAACGGGGGATCCAGTAAGGATTTCCCTTTTCAAGCATCCGGGGAATCCTACTAGTTTGAAAAGAGAGGTCAGGCGTGGGCAGGTGGGAAGGCACCTTATGCATGTAGGCGGCAGCACGGCTCCTTGATGGTGGCTGCCAATGAGCTGCACTGCTACTGCAGTGTGTAAGGAGACCTTCCACCAGCCATTTTTCAGACTAGTAGGGTTCCCCTGATACTTGGGGGAATCCTTACCAGATTGCCCTTTGCACGCATCCTTGAACTGGGTTGGGCCAAACTGGTTCAATCCAGTTCTAGGCAGAAACTGAACAGCTGGCTGGTTCTAACAAACAGGCTCATGGACTGGGCAGCTCGGTTCGAGTCCAGTTTGGACTTGAACTGAACTGCCTGGAGCAGTTGCAGGCACACTCCTAACACACACATTTATATATGATGCGCACAAAATGGATTTTGCCTTTTGTTTGAAGCTTGAAACAAAATGCAGAAGGCCAATACATTTTGTTGAAACAGTGGTTGAACCAGCTGTTTTGACAGAGCAAAACTCAAAATGAGCAAAACTCAAAATGACAGAGCAAAACTCAAAATATGACGAGGTTGTCATATTGCACAGTTGTGCAACGCAGTTTTGTGCTCGTGTATGAACGCATTTGCACAACTGCACAAATGTTAAGTTGCAACAGCCTGTAATGTTGTACAACGTGTCAGCCAGTGGTTCTAATAATATAAACTAAAAGAGCATTCACCTTTTTTGCAGCTGTGTCACACTGCTGTGCAGTATGTCAGCCATGGTTTCCAAGTCAGTAGAAGCCACTAGGGATGTGCAAACAGGTTTGACGTCAAAGGTGTTCATCATTGAACTGGTTCGATTTGACCATTTGGGGTCGAACCAAGCCATCCCCTGTTCGGTTTGATCCTAGACCGAACACCCCCCAACTGTTCGGGGGGGGGGGGGTTCATGGACATTTCTTTAAAAAAAAAACTTTTTAAAAGATTTTTTTTTTAACTTAACCCCTCTGGGGGACCTGTTGGAGGCAGCGGAGGGGTCAGCAGAGGTTGCCCCTCCTCTCGCCAGCCTCCCTTGAGGCCCATACCAGCTGTCTGGCTGGCTCTTCGGCCTGGTCGGGCCTTCCCCCTCTGGGTCACACAGAGGCCAATTGCGCAGGTGCAGCAGCCTCCGAAATGGCCACTGCTCCAGAGAGGGAAAGCCCAAACGGGATAAAGAGCCAGCTGGCCAACCAGTATGGGCATTGAGGGAGGCTGGTGCGGGGAGGGGGAACCTCCACAGAAACCCACCCCCCACCGCCGCTGCCTCCAATACCTCCCGCCCCAAGGGGGAGAGTAAAAAAAAAAAATTAGAAAGTTTTTTTTAAAACAAATGTTAATGAACCCCTCCAGAACCAAAAATGTTAATGAACCCCTCAGGTGGGGGGTCGAGGGGGTGCCAGACTGGACTGGGCCAGTTTGGGTCCGGTCTGGACTCGAACTGAACCAGACCAGCTGGTTCCGTGCACACCCCTAGAAGCAACAGTTTCACTTCATTCCTTACTAGTCAGACCTCATCTGAAGTACTGTGTCCAGTTTTGGGTGCTGCACTTTAAGAGAAATGTAGACAAATGAAGGTGAGCAACAAAAATGGATTCAAAGAATAAAAGAGTGCTTGTTTTCCAGGGTTTAAATAAGGTTGACCCTTGGTGTGAGGGGAAAAATGAAAGTGGGGGGAAATCACTCCTGTGGTTAAAACTCCTCTTTGTAGCTGGTGATCTCAATTCTTTTCTTCATAATCCCCCTGTGGAGTGTTGCTATATCATCACCTAACACCATTCTGATGGAGGTTCTGAGCGGGGGACAGGATGGCAAATGCCAGTGGGAGTCATCATGTTTTCCTAAAGCTTCTCCTCCAGGATGATGCTACATGATGATATGTTGTTTCTCCATAGTGGAATTATGGGAAGGGAATGGTGGCTGTTGTCATCTTGCATCCATTGAGAGGACCTCGGTCACCACTGTTACTCTGAACCACCATGGTGAAGAAGAAGCCCAAACCAGGATAAGGAGTTTTGCCCTTCCCTTTCACATACAAATTTGGCCCCCAATTTCAAATTAGAGTTCTTATGTCATAATCTGTTGCCCTTCTTTGGATTTTGCATGTACAGCTTCAGCTCTGCTGGAGGTCATGTGTTCCATAAAGGCTTTATGGCAAGATGGAGCCTGACCTCTAGGGAGGATGCCAACCAGTGTCCCCTGTAAGAGGGATTCCCAGATGTTGTCGACTACAACTCCTATCATCCCTAGGTACACTGGCCATTGGCTGGAGGTTATGGGAGTTATAGTCATTAACATCTGGGATTCCCTGTTACAGGAAACACTGCGGTCAGCTGGTGTGGTAAATATTCTTCTTCCAGTTCCCAAGCTACCAGTGGGGGAACAGAGAATATACAGGTTGGTCCTCCTCAATCTCTAGACATTCAGTTCCCGTTCCTGTGCACTGCTACGACATCTTGCTGGGATTACTGTTGCATATTATTCCCCAGATTGACAACAAAACCTAATCTAAATTCTACAGTGACAGGTGGTAGCAGGCTGCAATATTAATGGAAATGAGAAATGTTGCACCTTTTGAGGGAAACGCTGTCAAGAAGCAGGGTCCCATCATATCAACAGCAGCCTGATTTAGCAGCTTACTAAATGGATTTCCTCAGACATGTTAGATTTCTCCCCTGCCTCTTTATATCTCACTGGGGCTTACGACAAAGCACCGATCTAGCAATTATACATCTGGTCATGGGGAACAGATTCAGTGAAGGGAATCCGGCTGGATCCTGTCTTTCATCAGATCATAGCATATGACGAGGGACTAACAATAAAGAAGAGGGGGGAAGTGTGTTGTGTAGAATTTTGAAAGCAACAAAAAGTAAACCCCTTTCAGACGCACTGTTGTCAGTGAGGTGCACCTAGGTAATTTTGGAGCCTGGACCTAAAGGCCTTTGGAGGCCCCCTGCTGCAAGCTAAGCATCTTTTTTTTTTAACATGTAGGTTCTTGAGGGCACAATGCACACCACCCAGGACAAACTAAAGAGGATTTGGGGGCCCTGGACTTCGGCACTGAAGTCCAGGGGTAAGAGCACCTCTGATGAACTGTTCCCACTGAATCTACCCCAGATAGAAACATTTAACTTTGGCTGAATTGTAGACCCATATTTCAATCCATTATTCAAAGCAGGACAGGAGTGTTGCTGGGTACATAGAAGATCTGGGACCCAGGCCCACAGTGCCTGGCTTAGATGCTGCTGCTGCTGATAATGAATATGTATTGTATATACCACTTTTCAACACAGAAAAATAAATAAAATGGTTCTTCGTCTCCAAAGGGCTCAAAATCTGAAAAATCCACAGCCCTCCCATTTTGATAATTAAACCTTTTCATTCTCTGTAAAGGACTTCAACAACAAACCCTTCCAGTTTTTTAAGCCATTGATCACCAACAGATCCACCAATGTCAGGCAGGGCAGAGGACCAGGGCATTAAAGGATTGATCTAGGGCATGTGCCCAGGCAGTCCAATGTTGTCCATTCCCCAGCTTCAAAGGCACATTTTAGAATGTGTTCCAGTGGTTGATTGATTGATTGAAGTGCCATGAAGTCGATGTCAACTACTAGTGACTACAGTACAAATACTGTACAAACACAAATACCCCAGTAAGATCACTCCAACCACAAGTTTCAGAACCTCTGTCTTTTTATGTGCCCAATATAGCCTAAGACAGAGGTTCTGAAATAATAATTTCAAATAATTTAATTCATTGGTCTTGTATCTTTCACCCTTTGTTTTCAAAAGACTGTGCTGTTTTAACTGAGGCAGAAATTAATAGTTTTATATATATATATATATATATATATATATATATATATATATATATATATATTTGTTTATTTGTCAAATTTGTACACCGCCCCCAATATATGTGAATATGAGTCCCCTATGCATATATATGAGATTCACATTCATGTGCTTAAATCTTTCCCTGGCAGTTAATAAAGCAAACAAGTCAAAGGTTTTAGCAGTACAGCTCTGACTTCTGTAGGCATGTTAGTGTCTGGCTCTGTCAGTCTGAGTAGCACCTCTTTAACCAGGATGCATTTAATAAGATGCCGATTACAACAAAAAGATGTTATTTTTTTGCCCGGTGTGACAAATAATGGCCATGGAAGGTCTGGCATATGCTGTGCGTATTATTCCGTCAGGGTCTGTCTTGTTTTTGTTTCCTCTGCCCCTCCTCCTTCCTTTTAACCAGCCTGGCTACGCAGAAGGAACATGTTGCTTTATGCCATCAGAGGGAAACTGTGAAGAGCATTGTCATATTTGCAGCAATCTACAGTTTTCATACCCCGTGCCCTTGTCAAGTCTCCTTTATTCCCTTAACAGCTGATTAGCTGGGGGAAAACTCACACTTGAAAAGCTTTTGACGGGCTAGAAATGCCTCTTTCTTCCCCAGCCTAACAGCTTGGGCTCAGAATCCCCAAGAGACTGCCTTTGACTGGTGGACAGCAGCTGTGATCTCAGAGATCATCTGAGAATGTGATTGTGATGGTACAAGCAGTGGCTGGACATTCCACTGGATAGATGGGAGATGGCTCCCGGGTGATGCGCTTGCCAGAGGCATGAAACAGTCAGCTGCTGGACTCCTGTATTCTTCACACTGTCAACCTTTGGGTCCCATGCTGTCAATTATGTGTGCTGAGCATCAAAGGAACTGTCCCTGGGTCAATTTATAAGTGGTTAGAGATCAGGGTTGCTATGCAGCTGCAGTGTGCTTTTCTCCTTTCCAGAAGAACAATCATGTCTGTGAATAAAAGGGAAGGTGGGTGCCACAAGGACCCAGAAGGACAAAGAGATCAGGGAGAAAAGATACACAAAGGGGCAAACTCATTTTTACCAGTGTGAAGTACTTGAACATAGGAATCTGCCTTCTACCATTGGTCCATCTAGCTCAATATTGCCTACACAGGCTGGCAGCAGCTTGTCCAAGGTTGAAGGCGGGAGTCTCTCCCAGTCCTGTCTTGGAGATGCTAGATAGGAACCTTCTTCTTGGAACCTTCTGCATGCAGGTGTTCTTCCCAGAGCAGCCCCCTTCCTCAAGGGGGATATCTTACAGTGCCCCCACATGTAGTCTCCCATTCAAATGCAAGCCAGGGTGGACCCTGCTTAGCAAAGGGGCAATTCATGCTTGCTACCACAAGAAGAAAACCAAGGCTTGAAGGAAACCCAGGATACAAATGTATCTAGAGGGCTGCCTTCTCCCACGTTGCCATTCTTGTTCACATTTGTATACCTTTCTTTGTCAGACACAAAGAACGTCTCACAAATTTAGGCCATGAAGAAGCCTCCACTGATGAGAAACAGCCTGATCCAGCCCTGCAGGAGAAGCATGAGATCACGTTATTGAAGGCCACCCCCCAAGTCCCTGCTTCAGGATCTCTCCAGTCACTCCAGGACCCCAAGAGCAATGGGGACTCCAGAGCCAGGGGCGGCAAAGAAGCATGTGTTTCACTGTCCAAGGCCTCCCTTCCAATGGGTATACTCAGGAGTTATATGACGAATATGAATATGATGAATATTTATATTCTGCTTTTCAACAAAAAGTTCCCAAAGCAGTTTACACAGATATAAACAAATAAGTAAATGAGATGGCTCTCTCTCCCTAAAAGGCTCACAGTCTAAAAAAGAAGTATGATAGACACCAGCAACAGCTACTGGAGAGATGCTGTGCTGGGGATGGATAGGGCCAGTTGCTCTCCCCCTGTTCAATAAAGAGAATCACCACTTTGCCTCTTTGCTCAGCAGGGGACTATCTGAGTTGGTAGACACCAATCAGGGTCAAGCTAACTCCGGGATGGGGAGGAGCTTCCTGCTCCTACTTAAACGGTTCACTTGCCTCCAGACCAATGTTTCCTATAGCAGGGATTCCCAGGTATTGTTGACGACAACTCCCATAATCTCCAGCCAAAGGCCATTGCAGCTGGGGGTGCTGGGAGTTGTAGTCAACAACATCTGGGAACCCCTGCGACAGGGGACACTGCTCCAGAACCTCGTTGGTAAAGCAGTTCAAGGTGCGAAGCTCCCTGGAAACCTGCTCCTTGAGTCCGTCCGCTGCCACAGCCTTCCTCCTCAGTGCCGAGCCCTGGTCTTGCTTGCTCCCCACTCCAGCTGGCCACTCTGGTTCCGTCCTCTCCTTCCCCAGCCTTGCTCCCATTCCAGTCTCCAGCCCTCCTTTCCAGAGACCCTGTTCACCACTTTGCTCCCCCCTGCTCTACCCTCTGCAGTTAGCTTCGTCACTGACCCAACACCTCCACTTTTTACCTTGATCAGTCCTTCCTGTCTGGGTTATGGCTGGACAGGCCCTTCCTGTCTGGGCTATAGACACCCTCCCTCCATTTTGCTCATGGAGCTTGTGGATGTGGGCTGCCTGACTTTATCTTCACCACAACCCTGTGAGGTAGGCTATGCTGAATAGGAGCCCAAGTCACTTGATGGCTAAGTAGGCTAATAGGGATTTGAACGCTTCTCTTCCTGGACAAAGTCATCATGCTAACCGATGCAATGTCTGGCACAATGTGGTGGGGAAAGCAAAAGGAGCTTTCCTGCACTTTGTCAACTTTAAACAGTTTTTTTAAAAAAATTCCACGGTCTGCCATTCTTCAAAATAAGCCCTTGCGCCCCCTCCCCATTCCAAAAATGAATGGCACACCAGTCAGGGTTCTCTACATTCATTTCAAAACCAAATAAAATTGACCCGCAAGTCTTGATTTGGATCCATTTTTTCATTTGCTCCAAAATGAATGCACACGCCTAATAAAAAGCACCTGATTGTAATCCTATTATAGAAAACACCCCTTTCCCTGGCTTTGAAATATGTGTTGAACAAGACATGTTATTTTTAAGACAACTTGGATAACAACTCAACATCTAATATATGGCTTTAGTCCTTAATTTGAAATTCATGGTAAGGACAGGTATATATTTATGAAGAAGGAGGCTGTTTTTTCTATTCTGATCAGCATTTAGAATGCACTATTCCCCCAGAAACTCTAGGCTTTCTACACTAAGGCAAGTGAATGCACATCAAATGTGAGATTACTTCAACTAGCATAATCCTCCCTCTATTCTTGTGATGTTCAAATCATGCTGTCTTGAAATCTGCTTATATATCACTACTATGCAAGAATACTTAGCACAGGATGGGTGTAGCATAGCTGCGAAGAGACGAAGCCACACATCAGAAAGCCATAGGAACATAGGAAGCTGCCATATACTATATGAGTCAGACTATAGGTCCATCTCGCTCAGTATTGTCTACACAGACTGGCAGTGGCTTCTCCAAGGTTGCAGGCAGGAATCTCTCTCAGCCCTATTTTGGGGATGCCAGGGAGGGAACTTGGAACCTTCTGCTCTTCCCAGAGCGGCTCCATCCCCTAAGGGGAATATCTTACAGAGCTCACACTTCTAGTCTCCCTTTTGTATGCAACCAGGGCCGATCCTGCTTAGCTTAAGGGGACAAGTCATGCTTTCTATCTCAGCCCTCCATCTGCAATATGGAGCTAACAATACTCACTTTCACAGGGTAGGATAGTTATACGGATTACAACAAGATAACTTGTGAAGCATCCTGAAAGGGTATACAAATCCTAATCCTAATTTTTATGATGATGACCCCACTCCTAGAAAAAGAGGTCATTCACACGACCAAATGGGCGGCGGGGTGTGTGTGTGTGTTTGGGGGAAGGCAGGATCCTACCTACCTTCCCTCAGAGGATCAGAGCTTCGTTGGGACTTCGCCACTTGTGCACCCACACAACCAGCATGATGGTGGATGCCAGAAGAGGGATCAGTGATGCTGCTGGCAGACCATGCTCAGCTGCTGCCAGCGATCCACCCCCCTGTGTCTGATGTCAGACACAAAGGGTGTGTGGTTGGGTTTGCAAACAGGGCTGCACACCCCATTTGTGAATAAATTGGAGCCAATGCTACGTTTGCAGCAATGGTAGGGAGTTCCATTCCCTGCTTGCAAAGACAAGGAGACACATTCCTGGCCAGGCTGGGAACACAGCACTGGCTGGTGCTTTGCAAAAATGGAGCTGCACAGCTCCAGTGAGGTTCTACCATTACTCTGTCCCTATATTTGAACCTAATAATGAGTGTGGTTTTTACCTGACTTTTAACTTGTTGATTTTATTACTTTTATTGTGCCTTGTATCTATTTCATTTTTGTGAGCCGCCCTGAGCAGTAGTGCACTGGAGGGGTGGGGTATAAATATTTTAAATAAAATAAATAATGAATAACATTTCTCTTCCCATTTAGCCCAGAGGGCAAGCAAAGCAATCAGCTAACATTTCCTTCCTTTCCTTCTTTTAATATAGCACCGACTTAAAAGACAGAGCATCCAAAAGTTATGAAAGATGCTTTGAAAGCAAAAAACCTGAAGTTAACTGTGCAAGTTAAGTGCATCCAGGCAGAGGAAGGCAAAATTAAATCCAAGAGTGCCTACAGCATTAGAAGGGGGAACAAGTCCTTTACCTTTTTCTCATGAGGCTAATAAACACAATGCAGTTGGTCCTGCCTCCAACCCAAAGGAAAATACATTAAACATGAGGTGGGAAGGCCTTAGAGAAAGATGGCTCTTTCATATGGCCCTTTTATCTCCTCACACAGTAATTTAAAGGGAAGAAATGCCACTGGGGCCTGTTTAGCAATCATCTTGCAAGTCCGCTTTGTAGCAAAAAGTCAAGTGCTCATTATAACAAAACTAAAGTTTTGAAGATGTTCCTTTCCCCTCCTCCCCCCCCCTTCTTTTAGCCTGGCTTTTCACTTCTTTTGCTCCTTTGAGGAGTGTCATTTCACAAGTGGTTGAGCAATTTCCAAAAATAGAAATGTTAAGATTTGTTGGACCCCTGTCGGAAAGCAACGCAATGCTCCTCACAGCAAAATGTGTGAGTTCAATCTATAGCTGGAGATTCTATCTGAACCACAGATGGAGACAGTCCTGATATCTGTGCCAGGTATGTGTGAAACCCACCCCATCATCTCCACTCATAGAGTAAGTCATTTTTCTGAGTCTCTGCCTATTAATGTATTTCTGGGCTTGTTCTGATGTCTAACCCAAGGCAGTGTTGGATTTGGACAATATATTAGCTAGCACTACAAAATGTGCTAATAATTTGTCCCTGTTTAAAACACTTGGAAGCCAGATTAGGGTTTTTGCTAGTGTAAAGCTGCTGCACTAACCAGTCTGCAGATCCCCCACTCAGCATTTGAGGAGTCCCCCCTCATTTTAGTGAACTTTCCCACTGTTGGAAGTTAAAGGACTTTGCGCTGTCTCTTTGTCTCAGACAGTGGAGGACAGACTAGTAAGTCAGAGGGCTAGAGAGTCAAGACATTGGTCATCCCTTCTCCACTGCTCTGATGCTATCCCTTTGAAATGTAGATTGCTACTCTTAAGGATTCAACTTCCTCTCTCTCTCTTCCTACCTGCCCATCTACCTTGCAATATGGCAAGCCTCTCTCCCTGCACCATATGTGCAGAGAGGATGCAGAATCCATCTGCATCCAGCTAGATAGATAGATTAGAGATCCTAACTCCTCACTTTCCTATCTAGAATGGAGTTCCTTAATAAATGCCTTTTATATTGATTTGAAACTATGAATTGGCTCCAAGTTACTTTACTCTCAGCATACACGCATGCCTAACTAAACTACTGCTGTGTTGTGCCTCTGTGCACTCTGCTATAATGAGGAAGGGATTCTCTCACCACAGAGAATTTCCACCACCCACCACCACCAAAAAATAGCTATACCTCCCACAAAAGATTCTTTTTCTCCCCCACAAAAGAAAAAACTAAGTCAGGAGTTGCTCCTCAAACTTTCCCCCACCTGCACCCCTGCTGCTAGTGCAAACACATAGCACAATTATGTTGTCCAAAGAAAAGAAGGTCTGTTCCACACCACTTCTCCCACTTGTAGAAAGCATTAATATGCTACATGATATGTTGCTGAATGCATTGTACAACCTTGTATGTATCACATGGTTGTGCACCATAGTGGAGCGGAGCACCACAACCTCAGGCAGCTGTGCAAATTCCTTAAGTGTGTGCAACTCCTTTCGCTGTGCTAGTACAACCCTAGTCTGGAATGTCAGATAGATTACAGTCTTGGGTAACTTCTTGGTTTTGGACTACAATTCCCGTTGTCCCTGGCTTTCAGCCATTGCGGTCAGGGATGATGGGAGTTGTAGTCTAGAAACAACAAGACACCCACAACTGCCAGAGTGTTCTGGAATACTGCAGAGCATCCCACCTTGCTGACCTGAAATACTGCAGTGTGTACCAACCCAATATGCTACAGTACCTATTTATCCTACCAATAGTTTATGCAAAGCACATAATGATGGACAAATTCCACCCTGCCTACACCTGATTTACAATTCATCCTTTAAAAACCTATTAATAGAAGGAATCCACCAGACAAAAGTAATCTCTTTTTAAAAGGATTAATACCCAGTAATACTATCAAGAGTGCAACAGAGTCTTCAAGTTTTCCTGAAGCAGCCTACATTTCACTGGGTCTTCATAGGACCCTCCCCAAAACCCTCCCCAACTATGGACCTTCGCCAACACCCTCCCCTACCTGCTGAAGGGTATCATCTAAGGCAGGGGTTCCCTACCTGTGATACTCTAGATGTTGTTGAACCACAACTCCACAATAATTCTGGCTGGGGATGATGGGAGTCATAGTCCAGCAACATCTGGAGCACCTCAAGTTGAGAACCCTTGGTCTGAGGCTCCAAGAAGGCCCCAGAAGCTGCCACATATGAGCTGCGTCTCTGAGGCACCCAGGGATCATTGGAAGTGTATCTATTATCTCCAGATGTCCCATACACACAGTGCACATGCATGGGAGTATTCATGGCCCTCATGAAGGCTGAGGTCTCTCTGGCCTGGATGGTACCCTCTTCCCCATATACTCTGGTGAATCTATGAAGGGGAGAAGATGTGAGGTGACCACAGGGAGATTCCAGCAAAGACCTGTAGAGCAGAGCCCTCTTCAGAGATTTGCACTGAAATGGTTGTACATTGTTTCAGCACTGAAAGCAGATCTGGAAGTCCCACTCTGGCATGTCACTTACCCCCTCCACCATGCCTTTCATGGTTATCATGGTGTTTGTATGAAGCAGCAAATGCCACAACTGTGATGGCAAGTACTTCCATGATCAACAGACTCGGGCCATCTTTGGATACACGCTGTGGTAACCATAAGTGGTGTGGTGGTGGGAGGGAGTGAAACGCTGGGGCGGGATTTCCACTCTTGCTTTCAATGCTGAAATTATGTGCAGCAGTTTCAGTGCAAACATCCGAATAGGGCTCTTGTCTTGCTCCCAGTGACATCAGCCACCCTGTTTAATAAACCAGTTACATTACTAACACCTGTGTGAAGCCTGGATGAGTAATCAAGCTTCAACATAATATGCAGCCACAGAAAGGAATGCCTGGGGTAAGAAAATGTCTCTTTGCTACCTTTGGTCATTAGGGACCATTTTTAAAAGTTCTGCATTTTATAATTAGAAGGATATGCCTAGACGTTCGCACTTATGTTGGGGTCCCTTGGCATCTTCCTCATTTTGCCCCACTAACCTGGTGAATGGTTGGATGGCCCAAGGTTCCCCAGGTTGAAAGATGGCAACCCTAGCAGGAGAAGATCCCAAAGCAAATATCAAAGAACCAAGAGAGCCCTGATTTTCATGCCATCATTTCAAAAGAATAATTAACCACTAAACTTGACATGCAAAAATCAGGACATGGGCTTATTTCATATTACAAAGATGATTAACATTTTGCATGGCACATCCTTTCCCCCCTTCACCATGATTCAGTCTTGAGAGAGTACAAGGCTATGAATAAATATCTCTCATTTGGAGGATTCGTGACCTGCTCATTCCTGGCTGCCTTGCTCTGAAGTACAGTCTAATACCACCAGACTCTACTAATGTCCATTTGATTGACTCAGCCTAAACAGCATTTTATGAAGCACAAGCTCCTTCTATATGATGGATGGCTGCAGTTTATGGCACAGACCTCATTTGCAGGCAGAGTTTGGAAATTCCTTGTTCCCCAGCAGAACACAGATGAAGTCTCACAGCATCATTATTGCATTCTAAACTCATTAGAATGAAAGGATGCAGAGGGTGGGCTGGGGATTTATTGAGTGTCCGCTAATCTTGTTGTGTCAGAAACGAAACTCAATTTTCCATTGAGGGACTTGACCCAACCTGAACCTTTGTTTCCTATTAACCACCACATTCCGCTCGAAATTGGGAAGTGGGGAGGAAAGGAACTCAAAGGAAGTTTGGAATCGACTCATCTTGCTAGTCACCAAAATTTCAAGTTACATGCATGCTTATAGAGACTTCCTATTAGATGGAAATCTATAGCAAAACTTCAGTTTATTTCTCTGAGTCAATGAACTCAAGGTGGTTTCCTCCACTTCCAACTGTATCCCATTAGAGTAGTGAAGAATAATCTCTTGTTCAAAAAAAAAAGTTGTGTTTTTTTTAAAACCCAAACACTAACAGGAGTAATGTAAGACATGTTTGATTGCACCTTATGACTTGTTCTCAGATTTTGCACATGGGAAGGAAAAAAGCAAGCTCAAGATTGTATTAATGCCGAAGAATTAATAATGCGTCTTTACACAGGGCCAGAAGGCTGCATAGTATCCAAAGTGGCCACTATTTTTAAAGCACATTATCATTAGAGCATCCTCAGCAGCCCATGTGAACATCTGTTGCAAACACCATCTGCAGAAGAAATGCTTTTAGGATTTCGCTTTCCCCCTGCTTTCCTGATTAAAACCCAGAGACCAAACAGAACGTTGGAATTTTACACTGATTGCATTAATTTTTCATGCGGTCAAGGTGTGATTGCCCGGTGTGCACAACTTCACTGCCAGCAGCACACTGGAACAAAACCCAGCAGGAATAAGTTTCCCATTTATCTCTAGCTAATCTTGATGTCATTTGTCAGAAGCACTAAAAGATCTTCAACTTATTCCATGTGCTAAACAGTTTATTTGCAAGGGGGAGGGACACTTAGACTGGGATTCAAAAGTCACCGCAAGGTTTTGGGCATGCCCAGAAGACCATTTAACCACTTTTCTTTGAATACCAGACAACCCTCCCCCACTTCATTTTATATATAAAACTGCATTGCAAAATAGGGCTGCGCTGCGTTTAGATTCTTTGGAGTTGTCATTACACACCTTCATTTCTTCTGTTCATGACCCCACTATTTTGTGGGTGGGGGTGGGGAATTACTGGCATCCCATGTGCCAGCTACTCCCCAACCCGCAAGCCACTGGGTACCACTGGGTATTTTAGGAGTTTTTGAAGTGTTTAGATTCTTTGGTGTGTGATGAATCTTCATAGGGATTCATTATGAGGAAAGATTATTAGACACCAAAGAGACTACACTCTTGAAAAAACTCCTAGAACATAAACTGAGAAGTATCCTACTGCCTTGCAGGTGGGAGGGGGTGCAGTTGGCTGATGGCTGTTGAGAGTTGGCACTGTCCAAAGACAGTCAAAATGAATAGAAGAAATGAAGATGTGTAATAAATGCTCATAGGGATTCACTGAGGGAAGGTTATTATACACCAAAGAATCCAAACACTTGGAAAAAAGTGACCACATATTTTGCTCCATAACTCCACTTCTACAAGGGCTAGAGCTTAGCTTTTTCAAAGAAAGAAAGAAAGAAAGAAAGAAAGAAAGAAAGAAAGAAAGAAAGAAAGAAAGAAAGAAAGCTGGGAATTTGGGAAATCAATAGAAGGAATCTGAATCTCAAAGCACTTTGAATTGAATCTGGCGTGATTCGATTTGGACCCAATTTGGACCTGAATCTAGCCAATGGACCCCAGGGGTGATTTGTTCTGTCTCCAAATTGCCTGAATCAGCTAGATTTGGGTGCAATTCAATTTGTACCTGAATCGATTCACATATCCCTAATGACCAGCCCACTTTCAGCACGAGCCTTTCCTTTCCATTTATGCCAGGATGGTATCATTTCTACCCACCCATGCTCTACTATATTTCTGTGTTCTTTGCACATCTGCAATTCACACAGGCAAAGAGTACGGCAGGGATTTTGTGTCAATGGTCCATCAGAGACAAGGTAATTTTGAAGTCTGGACCTAAAGGCCTTTGGAACCCCATCCCCACTGGAGGCCTCGCCACTACAAGTTAAGTATCACCCCCTAAACACACACACACACACACACACACACTGTGACAAACACAGTATTTTTAACTGTGGGTTCTTGAGGGCACAAACAGCAACTGAACTCACAAAATTGTAAGAATATAAAACAGGTATATTTATGCAAATATGCATTAGCAAAAACATTTCAGCACACAACATATTTCCATCCCTCATACTTCTTTCCTCACTCCCCACTCTGTCTTTAAAGCACTCGGCACAGGCCATAATCACACTCGGCCGCCTGGCACAGTGTGGGCTAGTGACAACCATATCACCCAGGACAGACTAAAGAGGATTTTTTTTTTTGGTGGGGGGGAGCACAGGAGTTGTGGAGTTCCTCACTGAGCAGAGACACCATTTGGGAAGAGCCGGGACACCCCCATTCTATCTTTCCGAAAATACAGGTGAAATTATTATTCCTCAGGAACACCTATATCTCTGGTTATTATGAGGTGTCAGACTCCAAGGGGATGAGGTGGTCTCCTGGCCCTTCAGAATGACTGGATCAGTACCAAAAATGTCAGCCTCAGGAACAGCCAGGGGAGGAGGTTAGTAGGAATGTGCACGGATCGGTTCGGAGGCCATTCTAAAGGCCTCCAGACCGGTCCGGTCACAGGGTGGTTTTGGTTCGGGTGGGGAGTTTGGGGGGTTCCATCAAGGGCGGGGGGGGCTTTACTTACCCCTCCCGCGCTTTCCACACACTGCAGCTGTAATTATTCTAATAATCGCTCCTCCGTTGGCGGCTCCTCCGATGGCTCCTCCAGTTAAAAAAATGGCCGCCCCCTTGTAGTCCCGGTCCCCTGCTGCTGCCGCCCCCTTGAAACCCCCTCCCGCCCCCTTGAAGCCCCCTCCCGCCCCCTTAAATCTCGCCCCGGGCCCCAATCGATAACTTCAGAGGCGAGCGGCGGGGAGATATCCTCCCGCCCCCTTCCCTGCCGGGCTCAGGCTGCAAATGACTTTAGGAAGGCTTCTGCGCGCGCAGAAGCCTTCCTAAAGTCATTTGCAGCCTGAGCCCGGCAGGGAAGGGGGCGGGAGGATATCTCCCCGCCGCCCGTTTCCCTGCCGGTCTGCAAAGGTAAAAGTACTTCTGCGCACGCAGAAGCCTTCCTAAAGTCATTTGCAGCCTGAGCCCGGCAGGGAAGGGGGCGGGAGGATATCTCCCCGCCGCTCGCCTCTGAAGTTATCGATCGGGGCCCGGGGCGAGATTTAAGGGGGCGGGAGGGGGCTTCAAGGGGGCGGGAGGGGGTTTCAAGGGGGCGGCAGCAGCAGGGGACCGGGACTACAAGGGGGCGGCCATTTTTTTAACTGGAGGAGCCATCGGAGGAGCCGCCAACGGAGGAGCGATTATTAGAATAATTACAGCTGCAGTGTGTGGAAAGCGCGGGAGGGGTAAGTAAAGCCCCCCCCGCCCTAGATGGAACCCCCCACCCCAGTGCCGGACCGCAGCTCTGCGGTTCCGTGCACACCCCTAGAGGTTAGTTGGTCACCTGCGTCATCCTCCTGGCTTGCTGCATTCAGCCAGTTCCATCTCCTGGAGATCTCCCAGCAGCCATACTCAGAAGCAACCTCTCATCATTGGCTGCCTTTTTAAATACCCTAGTGCAGAGCTGAGAGGGCTTACAGCCTACTTCCAGCCCCGCCCCCTTCCTGACCCTGCTTCCTGTTTCCTGCCCCACCCAACCTAGCTGTCTCCCTGGAGTTGTTTCCTGCAGCTCCCCCTTCCTTGCCCTCTCAACCCTACTGGGATCCGACCGACCTGGGCCCTTCTCATCCCCACTGTCCCCTAAAGGGAACAAAAGCCCCACAGGAGGGATGCCACGCCCATCTCCAGCCTCCACAGGGCCCCACAGGCAACCGGGTAGCATGGCATCTCAACACGAAGTATAAAAATTGCAAGCACAAATTATTCTTAGAAGACGGCCTTTTTCCTTTCTCATTTATCGCGCCAGGGATATATTCAAGGTTAATTTTTTGTTAAAGCCGTGTTTTTTATGAGCACTTGTAGTTGCTCTTCAACCTCATAATAACGATAGGAATTTTATCAATGCAGAATATTCTTCTGCCATGAATATGCCAGCACATAGGTACATTTAATTATTTCTAACAATAGTCACTCAGTGTGTAGAACTAGCCAGCTTGCCAGGGAAATAGCTACTCCTGAGAAAAATATCAAATGTGATCAAAAACACAGGGCGGGGGCACGACAACACCCCCTGCTCGAGTTGAGGGAGGATTCAATAGGCTAATGTATGCACGTTGCACCCCTGGGAAAGGTACAGGAACTTCAAATTCCTGGCCTTGTGCCACATTATTCCCTCGGGCAAAACTCTTACAGGAATAAACTAGAGACTGAGTATGGGAGGAATCAAAGACTGACTTTTAGCTATAGCTGCCATAAGAAGAGTTAACAATGAAGGCAGTACATATTGTGTGCTTAGACGGAGAAAAGGTCACTTCATATATATATGCATTCTTCTCCCCCTCCCCCTCTTTCTTTCTTTTTTTGTAATGAAGTGAGGAATAAAAGTAGATTAGGACATAAAGGCCAAGAGGCAGGTTTTTTTATGAAATAGGCAAATCCTGAGGATTTCATTCTTTTTCATTGTTCTCCGTGTGTGCTGCTCTGCCAGAGGCATAATTTATTCCAGTGTCACAAAAGGTGAGAGAAAGATAAAGCTCAATGTGCAGAACCTCCAGACGGCAGCACTCCAGCTCAGCAACGTTGCGCCCTGCCTGTACTGAATTGCAGTATCCCCCCCGCCTTTGCAAGGAGAAGGAATGGTTTTATTAATGCCATTAGAGGGCACTTAGATAACGGAAGATGAGACGCAAGTGAAAGGGAGAAGTTTCTCCATTTGATTCATCCCAGGGCTTGGGAGGAGGACAAAAAAGAAAGAAAGAGATGGCATGCGCTGGAAATAATAAGGTGCATGAAATGTCTGAATCAGCTGACAAGTGGCCAATGTGCCAGCACATCAAAAGATTTCAGGAGCAGCAGGGCAAACTCCTGTTTTAACTCCTTAGCTGCAGATGGGGACATTCCTGTCACATCCTAAGTGGAGATGTGTTATGAAAGGAACAATGATGAACCAGACAGACAGCATGTTGATGATAAGCCCTGGCCATTGAAAATCTAGAGCAAGGTACAAGGATCAGCTGAAAGGAAATGCAGCATTTTCAAAAGCCTGGGCAGTAGGGAAGGGAGTCAAGGGAGTCGAGGAAAGATAAAAGTGGTAAACGGTGCTGCCAAAGTGAGCCGCAGATAAACATGGTGGTGGAAAGGGGGAGATGGCCAAGACACTCTTGACATTTCTGATGCTCTGCTCTTAGGGTGAAGGGAGGTGTGACATTTGGAGAGGTGCCAGAGGTGGCTTGATAGTGCCTTCAACTCCAAACAGATGTATATATTTCATCTTTGGATGAATTTTCATGGTGAAATGGTTTTGTAGGTTTTCAGTGTGGTTCCAGGCTGAACTGGGGACAAGTTGGTTCTAGAGATGCTTCAATGATTTGGTTTGGAGGGAGGAGAGTTCAAGCTATAATTTTGCGCTGCTTGCAGGGCTGTGCTATCTCCCAGGTCTGACAGACCTCCTGGACCTGATGCCATATTTCAGGAATTGTCAGAAGGAGAGTGGCCATGACAGCAGGGAGCTTCTGACAGTCAGAACTCTTCTTAGGAGATCTTGGCTGCCGTTGCACATAATGGGGAATTTGCCCCATCCTCCCACTGCACTCGCAGCTGATCCTATCTGCCTGCATGGGCTTCCTCCTTCTCATGAAGGACAGCCATGGCAACCAATCGGACATAGAGAGAGGGAGTTGCCTGCTACCCTCAACTCTGGTTCCAAAAGCTGGCAGCCATCACTTTCCAACCAGAGCTTTCAGTGGGAAAACTGAGGAGGAACCAAGGGTGCCAAATCGGTTTTGTGGCTGGAATCTTTGGGTCACTTTGGTAATGGAACCAAGGTTTCTCATATTCAGGTGTCCACAAACCCATACCTCTAGCATGGTAGCCTCCCATTTGGCATGATGTCAGAAGGTGGCCATTTGTAGTTTTTTGAGGGGCTGGGACTGGCGATCTCTAACAGAAAACTCTCTGCATGGTAGCAAGCATGAATTGTCCCCTTTGCTAAGCTGAGTCCACCCTGGTTTGCATTTGAATGGGAGACTACATGTGTGAGCACTGGTATTCCTATGCAAGGCTGCTCTACTTCAGCCCTCCTGCAGATGTTGGCCTACACTTCCCATAATCCCTGCCTATTGGCCACCATGGCTGGGGATTATGGGAGTTGTGGTCCAAAAACAGCTGGGGGGCTTAAGTTGATTAGGCCTGTATTAGGAGATGGGACCACTCTGGGAAGAGCACCTGCATGCTTGCATGCAGAAGGTTCCAAGTTCCTTCCCTGGCACCTCCAGATAGGACAAGATTTTTTTATTGAACCAACAAACTATCAAAGCATACAGTACGTTGCCAAAGCACCTCCAGATAGGGCTGAGAGAGAATCCTGCCTGTAACCTTGGAGAAGCCGCTGCCAGTTTGTGTAGACAATACTGAATTAGAGGAACCAATAATCTGACTCCGTATAAGACAGCTTCCTATGTTCCTCCAAATTACAAATTCCAGCATTCTTTGGAGGAAGCCATGGCACTAAAAATTATGTAGAACCATATAGGTTCTACAGAGACAACAGCTGAGCTGGACCCTCTCCCATTCACTGCCCTCTCATCATTTTCCTCCTTTCTCCCTCTTGTCTCCAACCTGCCTTCATGGAGTTGTGTTGTGGCTACAGTCGGGAGCAGAGGATATCACTCCCAGGAGCACCTGCACAACTCCCACACCCAGGAAAGAAAGTAGAAGGGGTCTCCCCCCCTTAAGCTTAAAATGCATGCCACAGAAAGCAAAGCAGCTCTTTTGTACTCCCTCAGGAGTAAAGATCAGGCACTGCAGCCTGTCCCTTGCAACGCTTGGTCACAGCCTGTGTTTGCTCTCTGGTTTGGGAAGTGGAGGCTGGAGAGAGGAGAGGTGGTGGTGGGGAGGTATCAGTGTCATGGAGGCGAGGAGGAAGAGGGGAGAGGAGGAAGAGGGGGAGAGAGGCAGCAAGGGAGAAGATCTGACAGAGCTGTTGGATCTCTGACTTGACCCACCCAACAGTTGGGTGAGACAGATATGGCTCTACCCAACAGTGGCAGGATCGGGTCTGGTTGACTTCATGCAAAGCATAAAGGGCCATCGAAAGCACTTCCACACTGAGCCCCCCAAATCAAACTATCGTCTCAACTGGAGGAAAATTCCCTGGCTCTGCCACACTTTCCCTTTTCCACTTACACAGGCAGAGGTTATGTACCTGCTGCTATGATGGAAGCAAAGAAGGAAATCTGGGGGAGCGGGGTGAGGCTTCCCTCCTTCCTGTTACCTGAAACATTAGTATCATATTTACCTGAACCAAAGATGACTCTGAAATTAATATGACCCCCATAACAAGTAGAGGTAAAGTACAGGTTGTGCCTAAATTTACTTGAAAGGAACAGGGCTCTGAATTTAAGACAAGCTCCTGATTTCTAATATCAAAAAATTTGGGAAAAACCTAGTCTTGGATTCAGGTAAAAGCAGTATTGTCAGTGCCAGGGGCTCTGGGAGACAGAGACCTGCATCTGTCAGGGGTCTTTGTATGTGAAATGGTAAAGTGCCAAGAAGGAAGTAGCGAGGGGAGATGTCCTCCTCTGCTATGAAAGTATTACTTCCATGAAGTGTTACTATCTGTGGTTTTAGTAACTGAAAACAATTCTGCAGCAGGTTCATGAAAAGCATTTGGAGGGTGCATTTTGACTCGGCACTTAACTTAGGTCTGACCAGACACACATAGGCTTGGGCTATCCATCAACATTTTGTCCAGGACCAGGAGTGCTGAAAAATCATTGAAAATGGGAGGCAATTTTTGACACCTTGGGAACGTTCACAAAAAACTACAAGCCATATTTGGCTCAGCTCTATAAACAAACAACAACAAAACCACATTTGTCTTTTGCTATCGAAGGTGTCAAGGGTTGAAGAATGCTTCCTTCCCACGAAGCCTGTAAGGATCTCACCTTGAAATGTTTTGTGGTGTAAAAGATTCATCAAATGAGTTTGAGAAAGACCCTTGGTTTGTTTGTTTTGGCCAGGAACCTCTGATGGGGAGCAAATCTGAGCAGCCGAAGAAGCCTCACTCTTTTTTAACCTTTTTGTACATCCTTATTTTAATGGAGAGAGTTCTCCAAGGATAAAACAGCGCAGCAATGTTATACAACATGTATTAGAGCAAAAGCTCTCTTTGTGTCATGAAGGAAAACTGTTCATAAATATTACAAGCTCATCCTAGACGAGAACAACCCAACTTATAGCCACTAAATGCCACAACTATCAGATCGGATCTGCCATGCTGTGGAGAGCCCTTTTGTTCTGAAATGCTCTTGAACTGCTCAACTCCTCCTTTCTTCCTCCCATCTGCTTTGTTTACAGGGATGTGCACAGAACCTTCATCGTAGGAAGTACAAACAAGCCTTATCCTTCGCCACTAAGTATTTACACTCAAAAATAGTATGTTTGCAGTGGGATTTTTTCCGTATATATTAGACATCACATCACAATCAGCATACTGTATTTCTCCAAATAGAAGATGACTCTGAATTTAAGATGATCTCCTTAAAATAGAGGTTAAACAGCTTTTTCCTGTGCTTACCCAAAAGGAACAGGAATCTGAATTTAAGGTGCCCCCCCACCCAATTTTGAACATCAAAGAACTTGGGGGGAAACTAGTCTTGGATTCAGGTAAATATGGTAGAAGATCTGAGCGGAAAAATACAGGGAAAGCCATCATTTCATATGGCAATGGACATATCAATGCCAATCCATTTAGGCTGCTTGGTGACCCAGCAATAAGTTGCAACCTGGCAAGGCACCTGATGTGCTAAAGGCTTTATACTGAAGATGCATTCAGAGACAGTCTGCTCATTCAGTAATACAGAGCTGGTGTAACCTGGTGGCTTAGAGACTGAGCAGGGAGCTAGGAAGTTCAAATCTTCCCAGTTCAAATTTTGAAACCCCGTCATCCCCCCCCCGCCCTAGCAGTGTGGCTCGTGCAGCAGCAGTGTGGTTCTGGCCTCTGCACATCCACGGAGGTCACACAAATGGCCTCTGTGCATGTACGGAGGCTGGAACTGTTCTGCTGCCATGTAGACTGCCCTGCTGGGGCAAGCACCAGGGTTCAAAGGAGCTGCCAGTGCAGGAAGGTGCCCTCTTGCCGCTGCTTCCTCCAGCTGCCCTTAGAAGCCTTTTAAAGGCAGGATTCCCCTTTGCTTCTAAAGGGGGATCCTCACCAGATTCCCCTTTACAAGCATAGCCTGTCAAACTGAGTTGAACTGGTCCGACCCGGTTCAGTTGAAAGGACTGAACTACCGGTTGATTCAAATGAACTGGTTCACGGACCGACGGTTTAGTTCAAATTTGATTCTGTGCAAAAAATGGTTCTGTGCACATCCCTAGCAATGTGTGGCTCTCCAGATGTTGCTGAACTACAATTTGCATCAGCACCAGCCACCATTTATTACAGTTGGGGGTGTTGGGAGTTGGACAAAGTTCTCCACCAAAGGCTCTTGAGTAAACTTAGCAGTCATGGGATAAGGGGACAGGTTCATGTGTGGATCGGTAACTGGTTGAAGGATAGGAAACAGAGGGTAGGTATAAATGGAGAGTTTTCGCAATGGAGAGAAGTAGGAAGTGGGGTCCCCCAGGGATTGGTACTGGGGCCAGTGCTCTTTAACTTGTTCATAAACCATCTAGAAGTTAGGGTAAGCACCAAAGTGGCCAAATTTGCAGATGAGACTACACTATTTTGAGTAGTGAAATCCACAACAGATTGTGAGGAGCTTCAAAAAGATCTCTCCAAACCAGGGGAGTGGGCGACAAAATGGCAAATGCGGTTCAGTGTTGGCAAGTGTAAAGTGATGCACATTGGGGCAAAAACCCTCAACTTCTCATATACACTGATGGGATCTGAGCCGTCGGTGACTGACCAGGAGAGAGATCTTGGGGTCATGGTGGACAGCTCGTTGAAAGTGTCAACTCAGTGTGTGGCAGCTGTAAAAAAAAAGGCTAATTCCATGCTAGGAATCATTAGGAAGGGGACTGAAAATAAAAATGTGAATATTATAATGACCTTATACAAATCTATGATGTGGCCAAATTTGCAGTACTGCGTTCAGTTCTGGTCACCATATCTTGAGAAGGACGCTGTAGAACTGAAAAAGGTGAAGAAGAGGACGAGCAAGATGATCAGAGGCCTGGAACACTTTCCTTATGAGGCTATGGTAAAGCATCCTGGGCTCTTTACCTTTGAAAAGAGGCGACTAAGGGGAGACATGATCGAGGTGTATAAAATTATGCATGGGGTGGAGAGAGAAATTTTTCTCCTTCTCTCACAACACTAGAACCAGATGTCACCTCATGAAACTGAAGGTTGGGAAATTTAGGACCGACAAGCGGAAGTACTTTTTCACACAGCACATAATTAATCTGTGGAATTCCTTGCCATGGGATGTCATGATGGCCACCAGTTTGGACAGATTTAAAAGTGGCTTTGATTCATGGAGGACAGGTCTATCAATGGCTACTAGCCTGGTGGCTGTGGGCCATCTTCAGCCTTAGAGGCACAATGCCTCTCAATACCAGTTTCAGGGGGGCAACAGCAGGAGAGAGGGCATGCACACACCTCTTGCCTGTGGGCTCCCCAGAGGCATCGGGTGGGCCACTGTGTGAAACAGGATGCTGGACTAGATGAGCCTTGTGCCTGATCCAGCATGGCTGCTCTTATATTCTTATGTTCTCACCTGAGTCCTTCTGTATGCTAGGAGATTCTTTACCACCGAGTGAAGGCCCCAGACCCCAAGGGGAATATCTCTCAATAGACAGTGTTCATATGTAGTCACCCATCCAAATGCAATCCAGGGCAGATCCTGCTTAGCAAAGGGGACGATTCATGCTTGCTTCTGCAATCTGCAAGACCAGCTCTCCTCTCTAACTAAGTGTGCTGCATGGTGGCTTGGCTGCTTCCATCATTGTTCCTGGTTTCCGCTCTTAGCATTTGTATTTGCTCCTTGTCTAATTCTCTGCCACAAGATGTGGCAGCCAACAACCTGGATGGTTTTAAGAGGGGCTTGGATAACTTCATGGAGGAGAAGTCTATCAATGGCTACTAGTTGGAGGGCTATAGGCCACCTCCAGCCTCAAAGGCAGGATGCCTCTGAGTACCAGTTGCAGGGGATTAACAGCAGGAGAGAAGGCATGCCCTCAGCTCTTGCCTGTGGGCTCCCCAAAGGCATCTGGTGGGCCACTGTGCGAAACAGGATGCTGGACTAGATGGGCCTTCTTGGGCCTGATCCAGCAGGGCTGTTCCTATATTCTTATGACAGTAGTTCAGCAACATCTGGAGAGCCACACATTGCCTACCCTGCCTTATATCGTTATGCTAGTGCAACAACATGTATGATAGTGCAGGACCAGTCTGGAAACTGCCCAGAGGATACAAAATCTCACAGGCACCAGATCAGGCTCAGGTCAAGCTTGGAGGGTTATCACTGAATAGTGTCCCCTTCCTGGCACTTAGGACTTGGGAGATCAGATTTTCCTGAATTATGCAATCATTAACTTTAAGCCTACATTGGCAGATCCACTTTTCCTACAGAATGTCCAATGTTCAGTCCCCGACATCTCCAGCTAAAGGATCTCAAGTAACAAGGCTGGGGAAAATCTCTGCCTGAGACCTTGGAGAGTGTTTGCATTTGGAACTGACTGTATGCTCAATGGGACATGAAGAACAAGTCTTGGAAAACATTAAGACAAAGCAAATGAGGTGCATTTTACCTATCAGCTACATACTGCTCAGAGTAGCCATTGCCACTATTACTAGAGAACCACCATCCATATCATACGGAACTATAGAGCCATGCCATTCCTGACATTTCAGAACTAACTCAGTCTCACTGATCTTTACTGCCCTTCTTTGACTTTCAGATCCTATTCATATTCATACCACCAGACCTCCACACAGTGATTATGAGGAAGATGGAAGGGAGCCTGCTGTCATGGTAGAGTCTGATCTTCAGCTAGTGAGTTCAAAAGGAGAAGGTGGAGAACAGAGAGGAAGCAGGAGACTTTGTCACCTGCTACCTGGGGTGTAATTGAGAGGTCTTGGTCTTAGGAAGCATAAAACTTGAAGTGAAATTGAAGTAGAAAGTTGAAGGGGAGATCTATGGAAGATGTGCATGAATCAAGTAGCTAGACTGTTTAAATCATAACCCAGGAAGGAATTCCCAAGTCATAGCTGTGTTAGCCTGCAGCAGAAAAAACAAAGAGTATTGTGGCATCTTAAAGTCTAATACATTTACTCTGGCAAGCACCTTATAGAAGAGCTATAAGGCTGCTCCTATCAATCATCTATAAAGACATCCAAAGAAAACGTAACTGAAGTACAGGTCTGCACTCGGTATTCTGTCCTGTGTATGGTATTCTATACTCTGTAAGAAAGAAAATGAAAGAAAACTCAGGAACCTGCCAAAATAGAAGAAAATAGCAAATTCTATTGTTAGTTGCTTTTGGGACCTGTGGGTTGAAAAGCACAATATACATTATATTCATAAAAATACAATACAATAGACAAACCAGTTGTTCTACTAAGAAATAATCTGCCTACTTTCCTTTGACTATCCCTACAACTGGACTAAATTTGGTCCAAATTGGTTGGGCAGTTCACAAGTTAGCCAAATTGTGCTTCAAATGTTCACATGTCCACCATCCTGAATCTGGGTGGATGACATCATTACAAACTATGCCATTGAGGTATCCCTGTGTGTCACTCACTACAACTATACCAAATTTGGATCAACTGGTTAGGGAGTTCAGAAGTTAGCCCTCTTGTGCCTAAGACATTCATGCGAGCGTCATCTTGGATCAGAATGAATGACATCATCACAAACTATTCCACTGAGGCACCCCTATGTGTCCCTACATCTGTAGCTCATTTGGTTCAACTCAGTTAGATGGTTCACAAGTTAGCCCACTTGCACCTCTACACATCTGCCATCTTGAATTGGGATGGTTGACATCACAGACTATGCTCTGAGGTGTCCCTATATGATTTGGTTCATATTGGTACTGGCATTGCGAAGTTGATGGGGGACACACTGGGGAGGGGGGAGGGGGAGAGACAGGCAGACAGACAGACATAGAATGCTGGGTGATCTCATAAGCCTATTGGAAAGTAGGCTAAAAATGATAAGGAATCAACCTGAGATGTGATGCGGGAGACCTATAAATGGGATCTCCTTTATGTGGAGTTGTTTTAGTGTTAAAGCAATCGCAACTGGACTGGATTGGATTACACTGAAGCTCCTGTTCTAGGGAGGGCATCTGAACTCTTCCCCTTTTCCCTCAGTGTTACTGTTTGCCCCACAAGGGAAAACACAGAACTATCCTTTTGGTTCTTATATATTTTCCCAGGGAGCAAATAGCAGGGGTGATTTCAATTAGGAAAATGATATCTAAGGGTTAACCACACACACATACCCCTCCGCACTGTGGCCTCAATAAAAATCACTCCCATAACTGCTTTTGGGGTTTTTTGACAGGAGACCCATGACTATGTTCGGTGAACAGAAGCCACAAAGAGTCATGTCCAGTTGAAGTTCATAAAAAACAACAATGGTGCTGATACGGGGATCTTCATTCGTACACATTGGCAAAATCAGGACGAATCTGTGCAGTCCTGTGAGCCTTAAATATAGCTTTCCAAGAGTGAGATACACCGAGGTTATGCTGGAAGATCATCTACCATCCGGACAAGTGAGTCAGATTTTGTCACAACTAGTTTAGTACCAAGGAGGCTCCATCACAGCACATTTATATTTTATTGTCAGAGCAGCCGCCTCTGTCGTTAGATATATTGTTCAATGATTAACATTGAGCTCTGCCCTACAAGGGTGCTGCAAAAAAATGAGAAGTGCTGCTGGCTGCCGAATGTCGACTTGGCATCAACAGCTTGGCAGAAGAGACGCAGTAACAAGGAGCCATTTGCATTGGCTCCTGGACAGGTTTCAGCATCTAGTAACTCAGTGAACAAATCAAGGGGCTAAGTCTTTGGTTAACCCATTCCTTGATCCAGGACAGCTTTTGGATGGGGCTTTTGTTAACGTGTTTTCCAGTCCAGGGCTGGGCTAACAAACAGCCAGCAGAAAGAGCACTGAAAAGCACTCTGCACATGCCTCTCTGTACACCATATCTCTCTAATTAAACTATCAATATTCCTGATTCCACACTACTGCTTTGTCCTTAAGAACATAAGAACATAAGAACAGCCCTGCTGGATCAGGCCCAAGGCCCATCTAGTCCAGCATCCTGTTTCGCACAGTGGCCCACCAGATGCCATTGGGAGCCTACAGTCAAGAGTTGAGGGCATGCCCTCTCACCTGCCATTACTCCCCTGCAACTGGTCCTTGCATACCACAACTCTTTCCCCTGGATTCTACAGGCTGTACACAGGATTTAACCAGTGGATTAGACCATTTGTTCATCCACCCTGGTATTGAAGTAGCAGTTCTCCAGAGGCATAACAAGGTTGGTAGCAGCCTGTGGTCAAAATATGGGAGCAGCTGTCCCAGCCATACCCCCAGCCCACCTGCTGCCTTTCTCCCCCACCTTGGGCCCTGTGACTGCCTCCTCAACAGTCACCTCTGTGGCAACTCACCAATTGTCTCTCTTTCCACCCTCCACCAGTTCTCCACCTCTGTGACCTCAAGCTTCAGTGTTCCCAGATGTAGTTGACTACTACTACAACAATTCCCATAATCCCCAGCTGCAATGGCCTGTGGCCATTGCCTTTGGCCACTGCAGCTGGGAATTATGGGAGTTGTAGTCAACAACATCGGGGAGTCCCCGATACAGGGAAGACTGCTCAGCTGCCTCCACAGCACTTCCTAAGCCTCCAGGAGCTGTCCGGCCACTGCCCAGTATACAAATGTCACAGTCGGGCACCTGATGCTAGACTGTGACTTTCTTATAGAATGCAGCAGCCGGACAAATCTTAGGAAGCCACTGAGTCTCTGGGAAGTTTAGGAACTGCTGCGGAAGCAGCAGAGTCAGTGGCCTGGGAGGGAGGCGAGGGGAAATGGCAGGGAAAGGCAGACGGCAAGCAGCCCCTGGTGGTATGTGGCCCATATTCATGGAACACAATTTCAGTTCCGCCAGTGCAGCTCTCCAGGATCTCAGAGAGAAGCCTCTCCCAGCACTTGAGATCCAGAGCTGCCAGGGGTTGAACTGGGACCTTATCCACGAGAATGACAGACCACATTCTGCACAGCAGGTGGTGAAGAAGGGTTGTGCATTCACAAAAAGCCTCCAGAGTCCCTGCAGTGAAGGCTTCTTGCACAGCCAAGGGGGTGTGGGGGGAGCGTTTTTCATGTCTCTTTCCCCTCACTGCAGAAGACTTTCCCACTTATATAAATATGTCCCTGAGGGTCACACAGGCAACAATCCCAGGTAACTGCCAGTCCCAGAAGAACCATCTGCTGGTACACAGTGTTAAAAAGAAAGAGACAGCTGTGGCAGGATCAGCACAGCTGGGACTTCCAAAGAGATGTAATCCCTTAGAATCAATACCAGGATGCTTCATGGGAAAGCAGTTTTCGGAGACAGGTAACCAAGGACTCAGTGTCATCTCAGAGAAAACCCAGACATAAGAACTTAAGAACAGCCTTGCTGGATCATCTAATCCAGGATCCTGTTTCGCACAGTGGCCCACCAGATGTCTCTGGGGAAGCCCACAGGCAAGAGGTGAGGGCATGCCCTCTTTCCTATTGTTGCTTGCCTGCAACTGGTATTTAGAGTCATCTTGCCTCTGAAGCTGGAGGTTGCCTATAGCCACCAGACTAGTAGCCATTGATAGACCTGTCCTCCGTGAATTTATCTAAAACCCTCTTAAAACCATCCAGGCTGTTGGCTGTCACCACATCTTGTGGCAGAGAATTCCATAAAGTTAACTGTGCATTGTGTGAAGAAGTACTTTATTTTGTCGGTCCTAGATTTCTTGGCAATCAGTTCCATGGGATGACCCCAGGTTCTAGTGTTATGAGAGAGGGAGAAAAATGTCTCTCTAGATCAGATTATTGGTTAGTTTTATTTGGTTAAACAATTAAAAATTTAAAAAATTGAAAACCATTCCTAAGTCACTGAAGGCCTGGCTAAAAAAAGTGTCTTTAGGGCTTATTTATTTATTTATCAAATTTGTACACCGCCCCAAACTGTCATCTCTGGGCAGTTAACAATAACATAAAACAAGTAAAAACATATACAAAAACTTAAAGCAATTTAAACAATTTAAAAATCAACCACAGCTTAAAACCTAAAAATTTAAAAAGCTGAAAAATTGGGTAAAGAGGTAGGTTTTCAATTGCTTTTTAGAAATTGCCAGAGATGGGGAGGGTTGTATTTCAATAGGGAGTGCATTCCACAGTCTCAGAGCAGCAACTGAGAAGGCCCATCCCCATGTGGCCACCAGCCAAAGCTGGTGGTAACAGGAGATCGACCTCTCCAGATGATCTCAATGGCTGGTGGGGCTCATAATGAAGAAGACATTCTCTTGTGCCCTGGTGGCGCAGTGGTAAAACTGCCACCCTGTAACCAGAAGGTTACAAGTTCGATCCTGACCAAGGGGCTCAAGGTTGACTCAGCCTTCCATCCTTCCGAGGTCGGTAAAATGAGTACCCAGATTGTTGGGGGGCAATATGCTAAATCATTGTAAACTGCTTAGAAAGCTTCCAGCTATAGAGCGGTATATAAATGTAAGTGCTATTGCTATTGCTATTAAATACCCAGGGCCTAAACCGTTTAGGGCTATATAGGTTATATAACCAGCACTTTGTGTTTTGGCTGGAAAGCTATTGGCCAGTGTAGCTCAATCAGCAAAGGAATGATGTGGTCTCTCTGAGATGACCCAGAGACCAACCTGGCTGGTGACCATTCTGTACCAACTGGAGTTTCCAGACTATTTACAAAGACAGCCCCACGTAGAGCACATTGCAGAAGTCAAGTCTGGAGGCCACCAGCTTATGTACCACTGTTTTGAGGTCGTTCATCTCAAGAGATGGATGCAGCTGGCGTATCAGCCAGAGCTGATAAAAAGCCCTTCTGGCCACCGCCTCAACCTGAAATACCAGGGAGAGGTGTGCATCCAGAAGTACTCCCAGACAGCGAACCTGTTCTTTTGGGGAAGTGTGACCCCATCTAGAACAGGTAGATCATAATCGTCTCTGAAGTTCTGACCCTGCACAATAAGTACCTCTGTCTTATCTGGATTCAGTCTCAGTTTATTCTCCCTCATCCAGCCCATCACTGCTTCCAGGCAGGCATTTAGGGAGGGTATGCCATTATCCTGATGATGTTGACATGGAGAAGTAGATCTGGGTGTCATCAGCATACTGATAACACCCCGCACCAAATCCCCTGATGATCTCTCCCAGAGGTTTCATGTAGATGTTAAAGAGCATTGGAGACAGTATGGCAATTGAGAATATGAGAATTTGAGAATTTTATAGGCTGCCACTGTCATCTTAAGCCACAGATATCTACAGGAAGCACATTCCACAGCCCATGAGTGTCTCCTGCAGAAAGGGCCCAATCCTAAGCAGGTGGCAGCTGGAGATGGACCTCTCTTGATGACCTTAGAGGATCGCGCGGAAGAAACATTATAAGACCAATATAATGCAATATAGGACTACTCACAGGATATACTTGTGGTCAGAATTATATGCCGCATCTCCAGGTTGCTTGACCACACTCTTTATAGTGTGGAGGGTATGGATTTTGCATTGCATGCAAGGTAGAGCAATCCTGCAGAACGATAAAGGCATGGAAGAGGGGAAATCCACTCATCCCTGGGCCATAATCATTATAAATCCCTCGTATGTGCTTTTGCTTTGTCAATGCAGAACACATTATTGGGCCACAGGGTTTCTTAAAAAGAAACATCAGGAAATTAGATCATGCAGAATAGAAGTCAGCCGATCCCTGCTTTAGAGAGGCTAGAATTTTTGAAATCCGAAGTGGGAAACCTTATGCTAGTATAGACAATAAGAGCAAGAACTCTTTCTCAGGCGCTGATGGAAGAAGGGAAGATGTCAAAAGATGTCGAAAGAAGTGAGGCTTGGAACCGCTCTCAATCCTCCTGGGAGGCAGCATGTTTTGAATTATTGCTGCTTAAAAGGCAGAAACACTACAGCCTCTGTATAAGCAAAATCTCCTGAGGGATGGCAGATCCTTTTCTTGGCTGTGCAGTATATTGCCCAGGAGACCCTCGGAGGGAAATGCATAAACTGCCAATATGCCCCACTGGGATGAGCAGCATGGCCTCAGTATCTTCCCCTTCTGTGCAACTAGAATGAAGCAATCAGAACATCAACTCAATGAAGGCTTATTTTTAGCCACAAGGTGACTTTCTTTCAGCTTTTCCCTCTGGAGATGCACGTAAGGGGCTGGTTCTTTACAGGAATTCAACATGTGCTTCATTTCCCCTTTCCTCACATATGCACATCTATGGTTGAAGAAATCAGCTTGTGAGGTTGTGGTGGTGTGGCAAGAACAGGCATGTTGAACTTATTCATAGGACAGGGTAGACTGCCATCACCAAGTGACTACAAGACTAAATATGCTAGCAGAAGCCATATTAAAGTTTAGTTGTTCTATAGAGTAATTCCTGAATACTCCTGAATACTAGAGTAACTCCTGAAAGGACACTGTAGAATTGGAAAGGGTGCAGAAGTGGGCAACCAAGATGATCAGGAGCCTAGAGCACCTCTCTTATGAGGCAAAGCTACAACACCTGGGGCTATTTAGTTTAGAAAAAAAGATGACTGCAGGGAAACATGAGAGAGGTCTATAAAGTCATGCATGGTGTGGAGAAAGTGGATAGAGAGAAATTCTTCTCCCTCACACATAACACTAGAACCAGGGGTCACTCCATGAAATTGATTGCCAGGAGGTCTAGGACCAACAAATGGAGGTACTTTTTCATACAACCCATAATCAACTTGTGGAATTCTCTGCCACAAGATGTGGTGACAGCCAATAACCTGGATGGCTTTAAGAGGGGTTTGGATAACTTCATGGAGGAGAGATCTATCAACGGCTACTAGTCGGAGGGCTACAGGCCACCTCCAGCCTCCAAGGCAGGATGCCTCTGAGTATTAGTTGCAGGGGAGTAACAGCAGGAGAGAGGGCATGCCCTCAACTCTTGCCTGTCGGCTTCCAGCGGCATCTGGAAGCATTTTATCATGCTGTGAACCGCCCTGAGCCATTTTGGAAGGGCGGTATATAAATCTAATAAATAAATAAATAAATAAACAATAAATCTGATGGGCCACTGTGTGAAACAGCATGCTGTACTAGATGGACTTCCTTGGGCTTGCTCCAGCAGGTCTGTTCTTATGTATGTTGAAAAGTCTTATAAAGTCAAGACATCAGCTACTGTCAGGTGGCCCAAGGGCTACAACCAAGAATTCTCCGCTAATTGCACAGCTACCCTATGTGGCTGCAGTCTAGCTAAAGCATCTTTCTGGGAAATAAGGGTTCCTACGTTCTGGAATGGCTGCACCCACCCCGGCTGGGCATTGGGTCCAAGAGGAGAAAATTCAGGGGGCCAATAAGTCTCAACCACCCTTCAGGATTCCACCCACCCATCCAGCTGCCAGGTAGCATAAACAGGCTTACCAGCTGGCAGCTTTATCAATCAGACCCTGTCTTGCCATCTATAGGCACTCAGGAAGTCCCCAAGAGGCACATGGCCATGTTTTTTTTTTTTTATGTTCAAAACAAAATGGGGGGGGGAGGCTCTTCAGGTGGAAATCTTTATCTATGAAACAATGGAGAGTTAGGGATGTGCAGTCTGACAGTGGGGGATACCTATAAGGAGAAGGGAGGGTGCTCTTACCCCCCCCCCCCCGCCGGGTTTCCCCTGCTAGCGCTGTGATTAAAAATGGTCCCGCAGATCAGCAGCATGCTGCTGACGCACACTTGCTGCCCAGTGTGCGTCAGAAAGGAAGTGCCCCATGTGCGCGCATGTGCGCAATGTGCGCATGTGCACTGGGCACTTCCAGCCCAACATGCACGTGGCTGCAAGGAAGTATGCTGCTGCCTGCGGGACCATTTTTTAATCACAGCGCGAGCAGGGGAAACAGGGAAGAGCACCCTCCCTGCTCCTTAAAGGTATCCCCCTGTCGAACCAGCCAAACTGCTGGACCTTCGAATTAGTTCAAAGGTCTGTAAAAGGGCTTCGGAACTGATCTGTGCAAATCTCTATGGAGAGTAGAGTAAAGAAGAAGCCCCCTGGAGGGGGTGAGTAAAAAAATATTTTTTAATCATGTCCCTCCCCCCCGACTGAACTGGGAGTGGGGGAGCTGGCGGGGGTGGGGGGGCAAAACCAAACATGCCTGTTCCAGTTTGAGACTAGAACCGAACCGGGCAACCCGGATTTGTGCACACTCCTATTGGAGGAGGAGGAGGAGCCTTGAGGGAGGGAAGGATTGTTTGACAGGGATAGCCAATGCATTGCCAAACAATCCATTAGGGATATGCATGGAACCATCCGGCCCGGTTCTGTTCGAGGCCGGACCGGCCTCGAAGGGAACCAGGTCAGTTCAGTCCAACACCCCTCGAACCCCACCATCATTACCTTTAAAATGATCCTCAAGGCGGCTGGGGGGGAGGTGCGTAGAGGTTCCCCGTACCCCCTCTGTCCTTCAAAACTCACACCTTGGGCCTTTTAGGCCTGTTTAAACAGCGTGGTGGCCAAAATGGCAGCCACTGCACATGCACAAAAAGCCTCTGCAAGGCCTGGCATGTCCCACGGCCTCGCAGAGGCCATTTGCACATGCATGGCGGCCATTTTTATTTTTTAAAAATGGCCACCAAAACAAAAATGGCCGTTTTTATCAAGGCCCTAAGGGCCTGAAAAACAGGCCTAAAAGCCCCGAGGGGTGCATTTTGAAGGCTGGCATTTTGAAGGCTCTGCTAAGCCTGTCTTTTTGATTTTGTATTGCTGCGGCGTGGCTCTGTGCCGCAGCAACACACGAGACCTCCACAAGGAGGCTGAAACAAGCTTCCCAGCCCTGGGGTTCTCTCCAGGATGCCCTGCGTGCTTGCACGGGACATCCTGGAACTTCCAGGGGCCGCGCGGCCCCCAATCCCCACAGCCCCTGCTGGCTCCGGGACAGACCCAGCAGTTGTGTGGGCGGCTGATTCGGCTGCCCAGGGCTCCACGAGCGATCATCTGCAGAGAGAGCGGGCCAAGCCCGCTCTCCCCGCTGATCTCATTTAGGCGAGTCTCATCTATCGTGAGACTCACCTCCCTGTCTGTCAATCAGTCCCCATCCTGTATAGGATGCTATATAGGCTTTCCAGGCTGCGCACAGGGTGCCAGTGGCAGCGGCATTCACTGTTTTATAAGCAGTATTGTCCCCCACCCTCACTGCCCCCCTTGGAACTGTCATCACTAGAGGAATGCTTGCAAACTGCAAGCCCAGTGTGTGTGTGTATGTCTTTCTATCTATGAAAGGTTATTCTCCTGCCTTCATAGAATAAACACCTTTTGTTGTCAAGACAGGCTCAATCACGCGGCCCATCTACATGGACATAAACAGAACTCTCAGGAGATGGATTCTTAACATTATAGCTAATGAGTTCATCCAGACAGTACCAATTAGAAGAAATATATTCTAGCGTTCTTGCTGTTTTGGCCATTGGCCGTAAATAAAGTATCTATCTTCTTGAAGAATTCTAGCACTGTGTACACTGGATGTATTTCTTCTTGTTGATGATATATCTGGTTAGCTACTCTTTGGTTTTCTCTCTGATTTGCCAGAATCGTTTTGTTTTAGTTCAGGCAATATCGATTCCCTTCATTAATTTCATTTCTTGATTTTTGGCTTCATTTTACAGGGTCTATAGTATAGGACTATGCATGAAGGGTAGTGTAGGCACCATGGTTATATATATATCAATAAGCCAGCATCTTTCTTGGGTTTAGTCCAGTGTCCAATCTATGGCTGGATCCTCCTAAACAGGAAGCACTTCAAGGCTTCCTTTCTGGGCTAGGACTTTGCTTGGGCAATAGTTTAGTCCTGTGTCTGGCTCCTGACCACTGGTAACAGCTGAGCCCTGACAATCACCATTTTGCAAGGAGGGATCGAAATTTGCACAGATTGGAATTATTATTAAGAATATGTATACTCAGATATGTTGAAGCTATGACCCTTCAAGCAAAACAAAACCCACACCAACGATGTATTGGGGGTCTGTCAGGTGCACAACAGCAAGGATGTGTGGATTACTCCTGTTCCGTGTTCCTTCTAACAGGGATTCCCAGATGTTGTTGACTACAACCCCAGCCAAAGGCCATTGTGGCTGGGGATGCTGGGAGTTGTAGTGAACAAAATCTGGGGATCCCTGTTAGAGGGAACACTGCTTCTGTTCCATTCCCTTATTGTTTTGAAGATTTGCTGTACATTCCTCTTGAATTCTGGTTAAATGAGGAATTTGTAATATCTGTTCTGGAATTGGAGCATGCACAATTCGTCAGGGCTTTCAGCTCCTTGCATCACAATGCGCTCATGCATATGATTGCATCAAGATGGTGTGTGGAATTTGGCTGATGTGCACATGTTTTCCTGCTTGAGGTGTCACAGTCCTCCATGGGTCTCCAAGTATTGACTTGAGGCTGTTTAACCCCAGCCCCCGCACTCTAATTAGGAAAAAACTGAAAAAATTAGCAAGTGATTTTGAGGCTCACTGCTTCCTCCTCCCCTCCTGTAAATACCAGACAAAATAGGGCCAAGCAGGGCAGGGCAGACTCTTTCTACTTCACTCTCAGAAGAGGTGGGGGAACAATGGCTATATGGTGACTTCTGTTACAAAGACCTACCTCCCAGCATTTGGTTCGGGATTTTTTTTTTGCTTAAGAAAGAATATCTTCCTCCCAGAAGTCCTAGGAAAGGCATGGGGGTGGAATTATGGTCCAAGGATGGGCTTCACATCCAACATGTTTTGTAATGTTCTGGCTTGAAACAAGCCAGATTTCATAATTTTTTCAAAAAAGTTTTTTTTAAATCACCAGTAATCAGAGGAGTGACCCATCGCTTTGCGGGTGGGGATGGGATACAGAGAGTCCTTCCAATGTGTGATCCACAGTCCTTCTAATGTGGACTTCATGTGTGCCAGATTTTATAACTGTATGCCCATGCATTCTAGAAATATTAAGGGGGGGCAGGTTCCCTTTTACTCCTTTTGATTAAGGCAAATGGCAGATTCCTCCACATTTTGGTGGAATGATGGCTCAAGGGATGTCTTAAGTTTCAGACATTTTTGTACAGTTCTGGGTTAAAACAAGCCAGATTTCACCATTTCAGCCATTTTAACAAAAATTCACCCAAACCCATGGGATTAACCAATTCTCTTCAGATTTACTACAGGGGGCTCTGACCACCTTCCCAGCACATGTGGCAAGTTTCAACACTCCAGGGTCAACTGGTGATTTTTGGAGATTTTTTCTGTTTTTCCCATTGGGGAAAAATCTGAATCCTCCCCTAAATTTCCCCCAATATCCCCCCCCAAAAAATATGGGGGGGGGAGAATCCAAATTTAAGTCAGAATTCATATTTGGATTCCAATTCCAATCCAATATCTAACATCACCAGAGCCCATAGAATCCAAACTCGATATTGTCAAATTCAGATGAGGTCAAATCCAAATCCGAATTTCAAGTGCAGCAGTACGGAGGTAAGCACCTTCCAGTTTACGCTTAAAGTAGCCTCTTGCCACCACCCCACTGCAGCACCCTCACTGGCCGCCACTGAGCCTAGTATCATGTTAAAAAGGATCACATCAAAAATGTGTCTGTGCGCGCACATGTGCACATGTGCATGTTTATTAGTGCACACAAGTGCACATGCATATCAGTAAAACTTCTTGGAACAGTACAATGTTCTAGAACTTTTCATTACTTAAAAGAATTATAATCAGGCTGAAAAATTCCCTCCACTAAGCATTTCTAACTCCCATTAATTTCTACAAGAGATAATTAACCACATGCTCAACTCTTCCACTAACATCAAGGGAACTTGGTCATGTTTATTGTTTGCTAGCACAAGCCCTCCATAATTTTATAGTGAATTGATATAATCTTGCAAATATTCACTAACAGGGACATTCCACTGAAATGCACAGGCTGATTCAGAGGTGTGCCAATCATGCACATTCACAGCCAGCATCACTACAGTTTAATGCTCTAATGGGTCCCCTTCATGCAGCAAGATTCACAAAATCTCCCTGTCAAGATAAGAGCATCTCCATCTCTGATTGCTTTTTAAAAGACCCTCAAGACACACCGGTTTTCTCAAGGGGTTTTAACGGAAATTAATTTTAAACTGTTTAATTGTTTTTTATTTCATGAACTTGCTTTAACTGTTTTTATTCTGTGAAATTGTTTTAATAGTTTTTACTCTGTTTTATATTTGTTGTATACACTGCCTAGAGATACACATATCAGGTGGTATATAAAAGATGGATGGATGGATAGATAGATAGATAGATAGATAGATAGATAGATAGATAGATAGATAGATAGATAGATAGAATGAATAACATCAACAGGCTAGCAACTCCTGTTTGTCCTGTCACTGATAAGAGCAGCTGGCCGTCCAGTCCTGGAAAATCATAGTTGAGAGAACGTAGCTCTTCAAACATATATAATCTGAGAGGAGGATACAGACATAACTGTCTAGCCATGTAACCAATGCAGCGAAAGCAACAATTGCAAGGGCCTCTACTGAGATCTCAATAACCTCTCAGAGGAAACATCCACTCCCTAACAATTGCTTCAGCTTGCCAGGAGCCTCAGGGGTGCAGGGCATGCTGTCTTTGAGACTACAAATATATTATTGGTACAAGCAGAGAACCGAGGAGCCTAAGGTGGAAACTTTAGGGAACCGCCAATTGCTAACTTGGGGGCATTACTGCGAGCTAGCTCAGATGCTGACAGACATATAGTAGCCTACATGGGGCAGGATGCAGCACAGGGCCTCAGAAGATAGGGCTGTGTGGTAGTGTGGGTCTAACACACATTGCACTGACATGCCCTCTGTCAGGCGTTGTTGGAGGGAGTTCCATTCTGATAGTAGTAAGCCTTCTGATTATGTGGAGGCATCTGAAGTGTCCCTACTGTCGTAGTGGAACTCCATGGATATCTAAATATCCATTTATATCAGTGGACTGGACCTGCTCAGCCCCCTCTTCCTCCCCCTCCTTTACCTGGGACCAGGTGAACTCTTTTCAGCATTTTACAGATGAAAATCAGGATACACTTACAACAACCAATTCTCATAGCAAGGACTACTACTCAGCCCCCCGCCCTCTGTCACACATTGCTGAATTCCACCCGCTCAATTCTGTGCACTGCATTTGTGCTTTAATGCTGTCCGCCAATTTATACCCAGTTGCACTAGAGACATGATGAGTCTGCCTACTCACTTGGACACTGAATTTCTAGAGAATTGTGGGATGGAGCTGGACCCTGTAAAATGACAACGCTAGTGACTCACATGAAAAAAGAATGGAATAATGACAATTCCAAAGAGGCAAAGATAGGGACAAAATAGGGACAATGGTTTTCTAAGGGCAGATTCCAGAAAATAGGGACTGTTCGTGGTAAAGTGGGACAATTGGAGCTGAAGGAAATTAAGCACGACCCTCACTTTGCCACTCTGAGAATACAGTCTAAATATTTCTAGTTTGTGGCAGTATAATTGTACCTCTACTAAAACCCACTGCCAATATTCTGCACCTGACTGCATGACTTCATTGTCACTATTGTCCAGTTGCCTTGAAAGAAACTATTGATCTGATTATAAGATATGTTGGTCAAATACATGATAAAAATGAGATCAACATCAAACTAGGAATCATAGGAGGTGACAGGTCAGACAAATCTCACCTCAGAGAAACAGAAAATCCTGATGTTCAGTTGATGGGTTGAGGGCCAAACTGTTGGAGTTTTATGACTGGAGTTCCTGCCAGTTCTGAGCAATGGTTTGCTGGGTTCCAGGGGCCATTGGTGTAAGGGGACTAGATCAGGGCAGGAGGCTATCAGAGGAACAGGAACAGGTTTAGTTTCCAGAGCAGGATCAGGTTTGGAGAGCTCCAAACATGCAGGGTAGCCACCAACAGATAAGATGTTTCAGTGAAGAGCAATTGAGCCCTGAAGTTGCCCTGCTCTCTGACTCCTGTCTCTAGTGCCTTCCCTTTTCTTTTCTTTTTTTAAAGCTGTCAGAACTTAAAAGGGCAACACTCTGTTCTGCAGGAGCTGGCACCAGAGAGGCTGAGGTGCCTCCATCCCAGCAAGGTGGACAGCAGAGGAGTCCTCTGAGGATGGAAGAAATGGGGCCTCTTCTGGGCATAGCAGTGGGGGTGGAACCAATGGAATGGTGGCTTCCCACCCTGACTCATTCTTTGAACTGTTTCTGTCCTCCCCCAACTGAGGAGCTTTTAGATCTGGGCCCATGAAAAGCTCCCAATGTATTGCTCTTCTTGTAAAAGTGGACAGAGGAACGCCAGTGCTGATTTTGGTTGTGGCATGGGCAGAGGGGGTCCAAGCCTTGCTACCTGAACCACGACTCCAATCCAAATCTCCTGATCCAGATCAAGAGATCAAAGTTTCTATTAGTTTTCACAGCAAATAGCAGCTTCCAGGGAGTGATTTAAGTCCAAGAATCGGTATGAGGGAATGCACAGGACCCCTCTCCCCCCATTCTGTAGCTCTGAGGCAAATCCCTTCCTAGGCTGCCTTTATGAGAAGAATATTATGTTGGGAGTGCTAGTCACAGAGCTCAAGCATAACATAGTTTGGCTCTGATCCTGTCATACATAAATAGAGTATCAGGTCACAACTGCAGATTATAAAAATGGCAGCCATGTTTTGGGCCTCCCCCCTCCCTTTATAATGTCTACTAAAACTTATTTTTTAAAATATATATATTTTACTGGTTTTCCAGTAATGAACCATAACAATTATTTTGGCAGACAATAATACACAACCATCTTAAATGTGCAATGCATGACATCTTTTATGAATGGCTACAATGGTAAGGTGTAGAAAAAAGAAAATGAAGAGAGGGAAAAGTGGAAGAAAAAGAAGGGAAAGGGGAGTCCATTTGCTTGTTTTGTCCCCTGCCATCAGAATTCCTCACCAAATATATATTGCATTTATTTCACACGAGAGATCTAAGTGTTCCTCCTGTTTTTCCAGTTATTTGTCAGTTAGGACTACAACTTATCTGATGTCCTGATGTCATTATGCTGGGTCTTGCATTTTCACACCCATGCTCCATTTCATTGGCCAACACATGTGCAGCCTAATGTCTTCAAACCATGGGGAAAGTTGCACTATAGCTTGTAAAGGGGGAGACACAAAAGTCAACATGGGGCTGTGAGCAAATTAGTGCCACTCCCAACATTAAAAGTCAGCAAGGCCATCAGGAGCTCCATAAAAGATGCTTTGGAAGCCACATCCAGTCAGTTGATCAGTTGGGACACCAGTTGCCCACCGATGGCATTCATTCAAAGTCCTAGTCACCATTTTTTCCACAGAAGCTCCCTCAGGATGATGTTACAGGACAACATACTGTCATTCCCAGAGGGCTTTTACGGGGGAAACATGACCATCAGCAGCCACCAGAAGGAGCACTAATACTGTTGCCCCAACTGTGCAAAGTCCAGTGTATGGATGGCACTTCCCAGGGAGATGTGGTGGTCCCCTCTTTTCTCTTTTTAAACACCATTTGGCTGTATTTACCTGAATTGAAGATGACTCTGAATTTAAGAGGGCCCTCTTAAAAAGTAGAGGTTAGGTACAGGTTATACCTGCATTTACTGAAAAGGAACAGGACTCTGAATTTAAGACAACCTCCTGGTTTCTGATATCAAAAAACATGGGGAAAGCCTAATCAGATTCAGGTAAATACAGTGAAGACATTTTTATTCCAAAAGCCTTTAAAAAAACAAAACCCAGTTTATATTCAAAGATGTTCTGTCTGTTTTTTTTTCCTCCTGCTTTTTGTATTGTCTTGAGTTAATCTTACCCTGTATATTTTCGTATCTGCCTTTGTTATGTGCCTCATGGCAACCACTGGCTGGGAGAGGTGGGGTAAAGAGTATTAAAATAAATAAAATAAGCTCACGGAATTCACTCCTCTCTTTCACATTTTCCCCCCACAAAATTTTAAGCAGGCATTCTCCTCAGAGAACTTTGGGTTCAACCCCAGTTAATTCCAAGTTCCAAAGACAGGGGAGTTATTTTTAAAAAAAAAAACAACCAGCCAACAGGAGAAAAAGAACATGCCAATAGCACAAATTCAAGCTTCACGCAATGACAACCCTGAATAAGATTTGCAGGATGCAGGGGAGAATTAGGTAGCTAATAATTATGCCAGAGAGCACAGAAGGTGGTTTTTGGATAGAGAATGAAAGATAAGTGGGAAGAGGATACCCCCCACCCCGCAAAAGCAATAAGGAAGGCAGCATTCACAATGCCAGGCCAAAGGTAGGAGTGAAGATGTGAGCCAAGACACCAGGAAAGACAATTGAGTCTCTGGGACGTGACAGGAATGTACAGCAGATAGATTTGTAGAGGGTTTTTCTCTCTGTTCCAGATCAGCAGTGTGAAAGATTACTCTGTCTCCAAACATGTTAAAGAAATCCTTCAGCAGAGTTCTGCTGGAAGGAAGCGGGGGTGGGAGGGAATGCATTTGGAAGAAGCAAGGAAGAAGGAGATGGAGAGAGGGCATGTTTTGGACACGAGATATCCTATCGGGAATTGTAAAGAGAGCAGGGATATTCAGGTGCAGGAAAGAACAGGTTATTATCCATCCAAAGGGAGTTAGTGGAGTCTACAAAGAGACAGTCTCATCTATGCTTCCCCAGGATAAATGATTGGCTCCCAGCAGGTATTTGCTTTAAATATGATACACAGCTCTTCCTTCCACACCTGCTTTGCTGCATGTGCGTTATGTATTCTTAGTGGTGGAATTAGATTAGCATCGCATGTTCCAAGTAGATTTGCATCTATTCTTCTTGGCTGCGACTCCTGGCTTTGATCTCGCTTTGATCCACATTATAGACGTGTAAGCATTGAAGGCAAAACACAGAAACAGCATGTAGGATAACTCAGATGAAAGGAGGGTGCCAGTTTTCGATGAAGTACTTCTGATTAGGCAGAGTGCTCTCTCTTCCCCCATATGCCCACAATTCCATTGTTCAGCTAGCTGCCTCGGAGTTTCTGGAGACACCTGA